>NC_141391.1:131059726-131642721 GCF_034619465.1 Leptosomus discolor
TGGCCCAGAGCTGCTTTAGCTGATCCACATCCTCAGCTTAGCCTTAGTTATAGGGATAAACGACTGAGTACATAGACCAGCAACACGCAGTCTCTGCATTCAGTCATTTATCCCTATAACTCAGGACTGATTCCTTTCCCACAGGAGACTGAAGGAAATCCCGTGGGCCAGTTGCCTTAGGAGTACAGGCTAGGTATTGGTGTTAGTCCTCCTTGGCACTGGAGGATCACAAATTGAGTTGTTTCAGGTAGATGACTTCTTACCCTTTTCCCCCAAACACAGCTGAAACACTTTCCTTACTCTCCCAAGACTGCACTTGCTAACAGAAGTCACTGGGATCAGTTCCCATTTAGCCAGAGTCAACATATTCAGGAATTTCTGTAATATGCTTAGAGGTGCAAACAAGTTTCAGATTGGGACTATTCATTCGGTTGCTTGGTCACAGATGTAATAGGAGACTCTTCTCAGAGAGGCCAAGGAAAGGGGATAACTCCTTTTGCTCTCGTTTTTCAGTTTGACAAAGGAGAAGGGCTGGTATCAGCTTGTTGAGCAGCAGAAGCATCTAAATCGATTTCACATGGAGTGTCTGGTCTCAGCAGCAGGATGCTAATCCTTTGCAGCACTACAGCCACATGAGTGATCAGGGACAGACCAGGGAGAAGGCCTCATTCAGCACAAAGCTGAGGCAACAGAGGCATATGTGATAGGAAAAACAGGGGTTCAGGCTACTGCTGGGGAAGAGAAGATGCCAGAGAAACTCAGCAGCTCTGTTTTCATTCTAGGATCTTGTAAGCAGGAAAGCACAGGAAAAGAGCAGCTCAGCTTCAACTGTACATGGTAAATTCACACCGGCTCAATGGCCTGTAGGAAGCTGACATTCTCACTTTGCCCACAACTTTTTGCTACTTCCTACTCCCAACAGCATCCCATTAAGAAACAAGCACAAAACACAACAGGAGAAGCAGCCACCAGATACTTTACCTTTCACTGCTTTCGCAATTGCTTCAAACTCTGGCTTGGCCAAACAACAACAGGTAAGCCAAAAAACTTTGTTACCTGTCCATGGTCAGACATCAGCTTGACAGACTCAGTGTCAGCAAGGGAATACAGGGTGCTTTCAGAAGAAGTGTGGCTAATGAGTTCCTAAGAACCACGGCTGAGTTTTACTCACAACAAAAATATCACTCAACTGTCAACATCTCACAGGGCATTACAGTGGTAATGACCCTCAGTTACACTAATACACTTCTCCACAGAGACTCCCCTTTTGAGCCTGCAGATGGTGTGAAATAGCTTTAAGGAAGTCAATAAAACCTTCATCAGAACTTTAATTCTGCAGTGACTGCACTGGGTAGGGGTGTTAAAACGTACAGAGTTATGACATACACAGACTGCCTCCCTGGCCTCTTCAAGAGGAAAGCATTGTAGCCACCCTTAACTAGGGCACACCAGTGTTTCTCTCAGCCTAAACCAAATGCAGTTCAGCTAGTTTAATGCAATTTTTCTGTGTATTAGAATTAATCATTTTAATAGCAACAAATATCCTGAGCACTTCAATGATTTTTTTCCACATTGCCATGTTACATTTAAAAGTCGTCACTAAAAAAAATTAATAAATTGCCAAAACTCCAGGCTCACTGGAAAATGCAGGATCTTTGCAGCACAGCGCAGGTCTGTCTTGCCACTGAGATTTGCGAGACTTGGGTAAAAAAAAAATTTAAGCAAAGTCCTTCAAGGGAAAAATATACACAATAAGACACGCAGTGCCAAGATCTCCTTTTTTGCTTTGCAAATGCTCTGGAGGCACATTCACACTTCACTGAGCCAAGTAATTTCTTAAAATGACTGGACTAGGGTTTGAAAAACGTGCAGACTGAGTCCCAAGAAGAACTGTTTACGTTTTATGACTGAGCCATCTGCGAGCTAAAGGGACAGAAACCATCTAAAAACTGTGAAGCTAAGAGTTCGGTTTTCACAATATGCTCTGAATCACCTTTAATCTGCCTATTAAGTGGACACTGGCTATGCTGCAGCAGTCCCACTGAAAACGCCACGGGTGCGAAAAACAGCAGATGGTTAATGGGGGTGGAAAGCTATAAAATTGTTAGAGAAGCATGGAAAATCCATTGCTGGCTATAAAAGTCACTAGACAAGGGCAGCTGTAAACAGATAGGTGAAAAGAGGTGGCAGGGACATGTGGTAGCTGCTCTGTATAGACTGCTGCTATTTCCTTCTCAAAAACCACCAGAAGAGTGCTGAAAGAATCACATGTGAACCGACCATAAGGTGCAACACTCCCACATATTAACACCAAGGTGGTTTTCCATTGTGCTACAGTTTCCAGCTTTTAGCAGCACCTTGGATCTGATCATGGAATCACATAATGACCATGGGGGACACTAAAAGCAAAACCATTTGCTTTTTATAGGTTGTATATGCATGAGTGTTAAACCCCAACCAAGCAATTATCTCAATCGGTAACTGACATACTAACATGCTGAGGATACATGGAGTACAAACACAACATTAAGCCAGGAGGCCAAAGCAAGAAAGGAAACTCAGTATGGCTCATTTTTCACTGTACTAACTTAAAAAGCCCAAACTCCCACACTGCAAACACAAATTGTGACATGCAATTAGATGACCAAGAGAGGATTTCCTTCCCATTTATCCTGACAATTTACTGTATCTTTAAACAGGAGAGAGATCGCTATTTCCAATCAACTCAATGGGCATGAACAACCACCTTCTAAGACATCTCATGATGACTTTTGCTTATGGTTAAAAAAAAGGTAGTTATTGCAGAAGTGGCAGAACAAGGAAAAAAGCGGAGTTTGGTCAAGAGAGAGTAGCAGATACAAGTCAGGGCAGGAAGGCAGCTAGAATGAAAACATGAAAATTGTACCATCATCTTCATAATCAGTACTGTTGTGACATTCTTCCTACTAGGAGTTCCACCCTTCTGTATTTGGGACTGCCATCCCTGATTATGTTTTACCATGGAGCCCTCTCCCTCCTCTTTTAGCTTCCCATTGGCAGGCTGAAAAACTTTTCACCTCAGGTTCCATAAGTACCCTGTGGCTGAGCTCTCCTACATGTACCATGTCTGTCAAAAAAATCAGTGAGCATCAGTGTAACGGGAAATAAAAGGGACACTGATATCTCTAAGAAACAATCTCTGCCACCAGAGTTTGGGGTTGGAGTCACCGTTTCCCCCTCCCTTCCACAGATAATTCAGACAGATGGCATTCATTTATCATACAAACACATCTGGCCATGTCAAAGGACGATGTAAACAACTATAGTTAGAGAAAAGAAACGGCAAATGCTTTTCAATTTTATTCTTACGGGAATGGTAGTGGCATCCTGACATGTCACATCGTCCAATGAAAACTGACAGGGACTTTATCAAGACTCCTAGCTCACCTAGCATTTATGGTATTAAGTCTTGCAGCAATCTTGGCTTGGCTGTAGTTCTTTGTTCAGCCTGCAGACATGGCATTCCCAATTCCAGATAGTTTTGCTGGGTCAAGACCAAAGTAATCAGCACTAACAGAAAGGGAAACTAATCAGATGTGAAACACAGAGACCATATGATGAGCACAATGAGTCAGGCTGGTACTGCCACAGTATTTGTACAGACTAGTCAGAAATGGGCACTACAAATGGAGCTGAAAATGGTAACAGTTTAAAACATGATCAAAGTGCTTTTGATGGATTTCCCAGAAAAGAGAAAGTCTGTTCAGAAATAAATGCAACAGCTTCAAAAAAAAAACACACCAAAACCAAACCACAACAAAATAAAATGCACCTAGTGATCTTTAAATCAACTTTTCCATTGGATAAATATATTTGAAATAGGTGTACAGTTCACAGTGGCATAAAGTTCTCTGATTGCTTGAATGCTTGAAAATATCTCATCAGTAAAAAAATACCAGAGCTGGGGGAGGAAAACCCTCTCTCTGAATTCTGTACATGGGCAAATGCACAGGTTTTGGCAGGCATCAGGTCATTGGATCCATGGGAAACCAGCAGTATCACAGGACTGCAGATCACAAGTCCGGGGATGGAGGATAGGAAGAATAGTAAGGCCCATTTTCCTGCAATGAGAACAGAACAAGTAGTTGAACAAAAGTCTTCTCCAATACACCTTGGTGCAATGGATGACGACAAAGAGGCAGAAATAAACAGGCCCTCCTGGCTTTGTCTTCCATGAGTACAGTGACTGTCACAATTAACCCAGGAGAGGACTGCTGGTAAACAGGCAAAAGTAGGCCTTACTTTTGCCTCCATTTTAAGCAAAAAGCACAGGTTAAAATTTTGCTATTAAGCTAAATCCATGATGCAAGGAAGCCACAAATGCTAGCACTGCTGGTCACTCAAGACAAAGTCGCTTAGGCAGACACACAGCTCTGGCTATTACTTTGTAGTTAGGGCACATCCTCTTCAAAATGATTTGGCCAATGCAAGCCATAGTCACCCCACCATTTGGTTAGAGAGCTGGGATGGAAAAGGGAAGAGGACAGGGAAGGTCCTGTTGGCAGGACCAACACAAAGGCAAGGCGCTCTTCTACAGTTCCATTTTTCCCCCCCTGCTTCCCCCTCGCCCCATTTCCTACATGTTTGTTGATACATGCGACAGGGAAGATGAAACACACATAGTATTTCTTTTTGCAGTCAGTGTAAGGTATGTAGCAGGCATACAACATGAATTTTATCTTGTCCACAGGCTCCTAGTGTGTTAGGTTACAGTTCTTGGCTGAAGAAATGTAGTCTGACTTTTATGCACATATGAGACTGATCTATTGGGAAAGGAGTCTGCTTCTTAGCCAAGCGCTCTACTTGGACTGATGCAGAAAAAAATAATTGAAAGAAAACTCTTACTCACAAAAGAACCACCAGACTCTCCAGGAACCCTCCCTTTCTTCTCCCCATTCTTAAGACGTGGAAGTCAGCCCCCATAAAGCTCTTGCAGCGCAGAGCGGGAGAAACACACTTAGAGCAAAGAGTCATGCTTGCCACATGCAATCACTTACCCTAGCATCATACTCGAGGACAAAAGGAGGGAGATCAATCTGTTCTGGGGGTATGGCTGTGAATAACTGCTGAAGGCTTTCCACATAGTGGATTTTGTCCTTTAGCCCTGAGACTGTAAAGGTTGTGAAAAACCATGCCGAGACCTGAAAATAAAACCCCAAACAAATTAAGATGGTGCTGTTTCAAAACCTTCAAGTTCAACAGAATACTTCATAGTTAAACAGGCTTGAGTTAAACTTGAAACACTAGTGTCACGGCAGTAACACAAGGTCAGGAAGTACACACTGCTGACTGCGAGCAAGCACTGTCTTGAGAGCTTTCAAAGCTAGTTTTCCTGACTGCACACTCACTCCTTCCCCAGCTGCCAGTTTAAGGTCCCTTTCTACTGTACAAGAGTGACAGCTGTCCTATTTATCTTCAAAAAAAACCCCATCAGTACGGTAGCACATTTTAACTTCTAGTTTGGCCAGCTCAGAATATGACCTGACAGAAGCATTTTTAACACTTTGCCTTCAAGTTTTCACAGAAAAGGCAATTTGAGGGGGGGGAAGAGAGAAAGAGAGAGAGAGAAAGAGAATTTCAGCTGTTCAAAGGTCCTACTGAAATCTCCTCTCTGCTTTGGTTGGCTGACTGTGTCCTTCTGTTTTACATTTCTTACCAAAGCCTTATCAACTTATTCTACGAGAATAAGCCGTACCAACTTATTATACAAAACTTTAAGTATTCACACCTCTCTCTCTTTTGGATGCAAATAGGATAAGAAATTTGTGTTTTGCCAAGGCCAGTAAGACATCATTGATACTCATACAAGTTAAGTATTCCTGTTTAGACTGACTGCACAAGCTTTTACTTTTTCAACCCACCTTCTCCAAAATGAAGCACCATATTACTTTTTGTTTATTTCTTACCCAGTCTTTTCCTGACAGACAAAACGGAAAGAAAAAAACTACTCTACAGGTCACAAACGCTCATATTAGGGACCACTCACATGGTCCTGGGCAACCAGCTCTTGCTGACCCTGCTTGAGCAGGGGGCTGGACCAGATGACCTCTAGAAGACCCTTCCAACCTTGAGCATTCTGTGATTCTGTTTGATGGTTGTACTTCAACTGCAGTAAGTTAACAGAAAAGAAGCAACACCACAAGAAAAGTCTTGAGGCAAGTGTGAGTTTCAAATAGAATAAAACATCAGGTCACTAAAAACGATCTGCTTGAACACAACATTTAAAGAAAAAGTCAATGCCTAAAAAACTGTCCTGGAATAACTATGCTGCCTCCTTAAAACAGCATATTTTCATGAGAAAGGAATAACAAAAAACAGAAGAGAAGGTAAAGAACAGGACAGAACAATTGAGATTTGTTCATTAAAGGGCAGAATTAGAGACTTAGATTAGCAAAAAGCAGGGAGACATTACTGGCATCCATTATTTACTATATTTTTCTAATAAGACCCTTTATGAGTGACACTGAATGACAGTAAGTGAAAAATACCTTCCCAATCCTGTACCAAGGTAGCATGCATTCCAAGGCATGTTACGAATGACAACCATGAAATATAATTGCTACAGATGTTTGACATAAAAGCCTAATAGGGAATATTTTTGGAACCATCAGGAAAACTGATATTGGGAAAAAAATCCACCCCATCCCAGTATAAAAGCCATTGCAGTTTGACACATCTTACACATAACACAGGAAAAAAAGGAGGGGGGCAGAAATGTTTCTAGAGAATTTTTCTGTTATCTCCGTTCTCAATAATCACAGGTATAAAAACTGTAATATGAGAGAAGTCATTTCCTTATCGGTAAGAGGACACAGAACTTTAAATTAAACAAAATCCCTGTTAATGCACCAAAACCAGAATAAGTTATACCAGAGCAGTCAAAAAAAGTTAAAAATCTAGTAGTCTGCTGAAGTTTTCCTTCATTTTTCTTGTCATGCAGTTCTGAATATGAATAAAAGGCTATCAAAGTCACTCTGCTAAGCTAGAAAACCATAGGGTTAAAGTATGAGATGTCTTTCCCTCAAAAAAAATACAGCACAACACAGACAAAGCGTGTCACCAATCTCTTGATTGGGTCATACCCCAAAGAGAAACTTACTAAAATCTGGGAAATTTTATTACAATTAGAAGGATCTTGTGTGAAAAAAAAAAAAAGCCCTAAGTGATTTGCAACAACCTTTACATTGGCACCTGATCTCCAGAAACTGCTTTTATGACTGTTACAGAAAAAGAAAACAAGACAAAAATTTCTCATGATAAATACAAAGACTACAATGATTACGAACGTCTAATTTTAGTATTCAGGTAAGTTTCAGTTTTGAAACATTCTTGATTCACAGCCACGTTACTAAATTTAGGAAAACAGAATTTCTGTGAGAGATTGTTTCAGATCCAGCCGCTATGTTTCAACTCAGAACACAAGCTCTAAAAGTCTTAATTTGGGGAGCTGTCAGAAGAGGGGAGCCAAGAGGACTTGTACAAAAATGCCCCAAAGAGCTCTTTATTTATGTATCATCATCATCAGAAGTATATTTACATGCAAGAGTATGAAGGAACTTGTGACAGCACTTCAGGGGTATCTTAATCTAAGGCCTGGTGGCGAAGTGTTCACACAGCAAGAGTTGCTGCCAGCCTAGAAAACTGCTGCTGCCTATGCTGCGATTTCATCACAAGAACAGTTACATTTCAGCAGCACAAGAGAATCAAGTTCTTCACAGATCACAGGAACACTCACAACAAAGCACAAATAGGCAGCACCAGTGTACAAAAATGGACTGTGCAGTGACATACCCTGCTTCAGTCACTCTGTTTTAGGATAACTGCTGAACCCTCCTCCCTGCATACCAAAACCCATATATTCTAGACAGCCAATTATCCTCAGAATAATCATAATTTAAAACAGTTTGATATCTAGAAACCAAACAAAGATAAAGTACACTGAGAACTACGCTGGTTTTCCAGGGGCACAGGAGTTTCCAAGCAACATGATAAAAAGCATCTTGATCCCTTTTAGCTCAGAAATAGGCAAAGCAACTCTAACAGATGGCAGCCGTCCACTGTGCCAGGATTCAACACCGTTGTAAAATGGCCAATTTGCATCAGAGATTTAAAAATGAGATGTATGTACAAGGGTGATGTGCTGGGGAAGCTGCATGAATGCACAAGCCTTCCCCCTGCATTGGAGCCAAGGGGTATCTTCCACTATTTATAGTGAAGGAAGTCAACGCCCCACATGAGACAAATGTGTCAAACATTTTTGAAGATATTTGAAGCTTCTGAGCTAGCAATCTTCCATGTGGACAACAGCCCTGAAATAGCCAAAAACAAAGAGGGGAGAGAAAAATCATTCCCTCTTAGCAGCCACCTTCACCACAACTTTCTGTTGCACATTCCCAATCATGTTCATAAACTGATAGTCTCCACAACAGCCAGCAGCAATCCCACTTGCCTTTCAGATAGAGAAAAGGCTTGGCAGAAAGACATGGACATACATCCTCTTTTGCCTCCAGCTGTGCTGCTAGAATAGGATACAAACCAATTCCATTTCCAGTAAGTTAGAGAATTTTACACCTCTCATCCTTCCTGCTTCCCACCAACTATCTGCTTGCCCCACAAATCTGTCGAGTCCCACTGCAGTTCCCAAAGGGACAGAGAACATGGCAACAGACTGGCGAACACAACAAAAAACCCACCCCATTTCTCAACCAAACAAATGTACAGGAAGAGAGGTGGGGGACAAAGCACTGCTGAGAATCTAACACTAGTATTTCCTAGCTTCAACTTTTCCACTCAACTTTGTGACCTTAGTAATGTTCTATGCCAGCTCCTACATTTTCAGGAGTATCAGAGCCGAAAGCTCTAATTCTAGCACTCAGACCTCAGATCTGTACCGTGTGGGAATAATTAATATCCTGACAGAACCTGGAAGGTATGCTGTTGGGAAGCTTCAGTCTCATCTACATAAAAACAAGGAAGCTTTAAGTCTCATGATAGTCCAGCTGCGCACACGCAACGAACGTGCTCTTTGGAAATCTAGCAGTCAAACAAATTCTTGCTGAACATGTGAAAACAGATGTCTTTTCCAGGCGTATAACTTTCCCAAATTTGATCAATGTCAGCAAAAAGCAGAATAAACACAGAGGTTAATCTGCTGTGAACATGGAGGATCACATTTCTAACCGTTTTAATAGGACAAACAAAAATTTCAGGAAGGGCTGCTGCTGACACTTAGTTCATCTGAAGTACTCATACTGCTGCAATACGAGTCGTGTGTATGAAGTATAGAACAGAGCAAGCTCCATCTTCTGTTGCCCCACACAGATCATAGCCAAGGATAATATCTTACTGCTTGACAAGTTCAGTTTTTCATCTCCTGAAGGCTTAACAGGATTTTTCTCCACTCCGTCACAAAGGCATTCTTCCCATCTTCCTTTGCTACTCTATACTCTATAATCCTGACTCATCTCGTTTGTGCTCAACACACTGCCCTCTGCCCCTATGAGGGCAGCTCTTCAGTGACATGCAGCACACCTGCAATACCTCTTGTGGGGAAAGAAAAGGTGAAACATCCAGGAAATTAACTGCACAAGAAAGAATTTGGTCATGGTTCATCACCCTGCCAACCAGACAGCAGGAAAAAGGACAAAAACGTTTCTCTTTAAAAGAAACACTTCCCAGAACTTCCACCTCTCTCTGTTAAGAGCACATGTGAAACAGGTCACAGACAGCTGCACCGCATTGGAGTTCAGCTTATCCCTAAGGCTGGAAGACTACAGCTAGATCAAAGACAGGGACAGGTTTCGAGTTCTGACTGTGGATCCAGAAGTCTTCTATTTTGGAAGTCTTCTGTACACCTCCATGTTCCTCATACTACAGTTTTACATGCTATTCCGCCAACACCCAAAAAAGTACTTTCCTTTTGTACTATTTACCTCACCTTTGAGCGAAATGTTGGGTGGACAAAATACAGTGCCTTCAAGTTCCTCTTGTACCTGGTTTAGAGAAAAAAATGCTTTAAAAGTGAATTCTAATTAAGCTGACCTACACAATCCAACTGTCAACACACACATAATTTTGCTTAATAGATGGCTTCGAGAAGGAAAGAAAACATACCTTCCTTTCTCTCGCCTTTGTTATTTATCTAGGTCTTTGTCCAGCAAAACTCTCTCACAAAGAATAGGGAACACAGATACAGGGAATGACAAACATTTGCATAACACAGAGGAAGACCAGAAGGGGTTCTTTTCCTATTGACACTCACTTGGCATCAACAACATCATAGAGTTTCTTCAGGAAATTAGAGTCTAGCTGATTGTAATCATTTGTGAGCGTATGGAAGTACACCAGGACATACTCCTTCACTGCAATATGATCCATGACGTGGATGAAATACAGAAGAGCCTGAGACAGAAAGAAATGAAGTTTGTATTTGCAAAGAACACTTCTATTACATCTGAATACGTTTCCTTTAATTCATTCACAAATCAGGAATCATGAGGCTGAGTGGCATTATGTTTCAGCTACAAAAGCAAGGTGAACATTCCAAGTCTTCAACTTGACTGTAATAACCTAGACCTTTTTTTTGCCTAGCTGACCTCACAGATGGAGATAAATTCTTGCTGTTTCCATGAAAAAGCAGTTTGACTCATTACATTTCACTCTTCATGTCTTGGCAGTTATAGAAGCAGGGCAAGACACTCTCTTTGAGAAGAAAAAGGAGCCCAAGTTAAACCTGTTTTTCTAAAAACAGTCCCATTCCTCCTTGAAAAATCCACCCCAATACAAACAAAGCTTTATATGGGAACACATTTTTATCTGTTTATAAAAATAGTTTCTATTTACTCTCTTTTAAGTCTTCTACAGATAAGATTTCTAGCATTAACACCGAATTACCCTTATAAATCAGACTCATATCCTGAACATTCATATTCAACCTACACAACTCTAGTTTTACAAAGACTTACCTTTTCCATGTCTATCAATGTTACAGGGATATTTCTTCCAACCACCACCATCACTGTGCGGCCACACTTATCTACACCTATAAAAGAAAGAAAATATGTCTCTAAACTTCTCTCAGTCTTGCTATGTTTTGGAGTTGGTCCCTTTCACACCAGGGAGAACCAGCCACAGCTCAGAACTTTTGCAACGCATCTGGTTTCCATCTCAACAACAGAGAAAACATGCTTAAGAGTTACTGTTCTCACTATATCGGTAGCTCTTCTGATCCAAAAAAAGAGCGCAGCACATCCAGGAAACTTGAGTTTTAAGGACTGCAATTTCATATTGCCTGTGTATTCCACACTTACCTACATCTCAAGCGATAATATGGTTTTCATTTAAAAAAAAAAAAAAAAAAAAAGGCAAAAAAGCACCTTCACTTGCAGTTCTACCACCAAAGCAAACTTCTTCCTAGAAGCCAGGCTCTGAAATCCAATGGATCCCCAGAGCATGCCTTATTGACCTCCTGCAGCCCACGAAGCCTCATCCAAGGCAAACAAAAGAACTTAAAATTGAACCTACCAAGTAGAAGGTATCACACAGCCTTTGTATTTGCACAAAGATCAATGTAAGTATCTGGATTTTCAGAAAGCCAAAGGAATCAGCCAAAGCACTGAACAGTCCTTCTCTACAGAAAGACAGCTATGCTTGTGAGAGCCTGACTACTTGCCTGCTTCTTCCTACCATGGTGCAAAGCAGCAGTAAGCCACTGGGACTATGGCAAGTTTTTATAACAGCGTATGAGCCTACCTGAAGGGTAAGTGAACTGAAGAATACAGGTTCCCCACTTCTGCTTCCTGGGCTGCAAGGACCTTGCAGCTATTTTCTTCTGCTGAACTCTCCCTAACTGCATTGTTGAATCTCTCCCTAATCTCCCCATCTACTGAACTCAAGGTTGCAAGATGTGCTTCCCACTGTACTCGGCCTTTAGAACTAGGAGACACACACAGAGGAGAGCAACACATACCTAACCTGAGAGAAACAACGCAAGCCATTTTGTTCAGGAAAGCTCTACTAAAAGTTGCTTTGGTAAGGGCTTATTCTCTACACTAATCATTGGAAAGCAACATTTCTTTCTTTGTAACAAAAGGGTGGAGATAACGCAGACCAAAAGAAGAATTAACTCATACAGAGTACCTTATGCATTGCTTTAATCTGACACTATTGGCTTACATCTAAAGCTACATATAATTCAGGATACGCACATATCCCCAGATTGTTAAAGCAGTGCAGATTGGGAGTTTACTGCACAGTCTTTTGAAACCAATAAAGAGAGAATTCCTGCTTTACTGCAGAGATGTTGCCTAGTTCTTGGCCAGGCTTCTAGCTTAATAACATGACTTATTGTATACACCCAAGCCCAAAGAAAATATGTTTTTGTGGTTTTACTTTAAGACACTGTACACTGGTCATCGGTACCCTGAACTTACCTGTCTGGTACAAGGCTTTAAGAGAAGCAATATCAGAGAGGTCTTCAGCTCTTGCCTGACACAGCCAGCGATTGTAACTAGAAAGTTAAAAACATCTGATCAGATCTAATCCCCTTTCGGATTAGCATTAGAAGCCTGAACAGGTATATGGGAAGGGAAGGACAAAACAAGCTCTTTCTTACTGAGCCCTCTCTCTAATATTGTGGTTTTCTGACCTATGGAGCAACTATCAAATTGTTAAAGAAAGAAATGTTGTGGCAAGGGTGGGAGGTGGAATTTGAATGTCTGAGTTACATACCTAGTGATTTTCACTAGGGCAATGAATACACACAACTAGTAACTATAATGGCATGGCAGTTGAGGCCGAAAAGATCCCAGAGTTTTTTTCCATTTAAATACCTCAGTGTCCGTGTTTAAAAAATAGGAAGAAAACCAGAAGAGTTTCTTCAAAAGGTCTGGAAGTTGAGGCAACTACACAGCAACCAGTGTCACATACAGATATTTTTTCTTCCCCTTTGAAAGCTTAACAATTGAGCGCCTTGTCTGACAAAACAAGCCAAACATCAAGCCTCAAGCGGACTCCAACATGGAACTGGCTTCTAAAAAGCGATCATGCACATTAGGCGTGGAGGGGTGGGGGGTGGGGGGGGTGAGGAGAAGAGGAAAAAAGCCTCAGCATTCATTTATTCATCTTACAAGTTTTGAAAGACAGAAGAAAGACGTTTTGCTATCTGCCCAGACCCTCAGGAGGAAGTGGGAAGTATTGAAAGCAGATGACCCCACTACAAAAAGCGGTGACAAAACAACGACATCTTGTGGCAAAGAGATAAAGCAGTTGGTCGGATGCACTGGGTACGCTAGCGGGTTCATGACTAGCTTCCCTTTTCCTCCTATTGCTCCTTCCCTTCTCCCTTCAGGCCAAAGAGGCTACTGCAGTGATCCAAGGTGACATCATGCTTTATCTGTATCCCCTTGCCAGAAGATCAGGCTTTACAGATAACAAAGTCATCATAGAGTTGGTCCTCTGAACAGCTAACTAACACAAAATATTCACACGGACAAGGAAATTCTCACTTCCTCTGATGCTGTTTTTGCAGTGCTGCCTCTGACAACTGTCCCTGAAGGATGAGGCGTCTCTGTTTATCAACATCTCCCTCCATGCGGGCAAAAGCATGGGAACCAATGAAAGACAAATCTGCCTCCAGACCCTCTTCATCTGAAGCATCTGCAGTAGAAACAAAGGTAGTGTAAAACGTTCAAGCTGCATACAAGACAGCAATGCTGCTGATGAATTGCTATGTATCTCAGTGAGCCAACCCAGTTGTCATGCTACAAACTAACAAAAAAAAAAATCACAATGTACCATGATGTGGCTCTGGTATCTCACCAGTATCACTGACAGATTATAGCTTGTGATTAATAGCTACAGACTCCCCCAAAACGTTGGTTTGCCTGGAAACTAACTGGGCAAGCCCTAGTCATCAGCTTGTAACAAAGGGATAACGTTCACACTCTCAAAAAACAAGGTCTGGAGAGGGTGACTTGGGCTTTACAGTTGTCCTACTTGTCACAGTGGGAAAAATAAGTATGCAGAGGGCACAGATGCTGCAGCTTTACTCAGTTCAGAAGCTGTACTACAGAAAGGGCTCACTTTTTATATCATTGACACTGCTTGAACAGATGCTGTAGAGCTGGCAGTAAACTCAGTTTAGATTTTTATAGTATCATTTACAATATGACTGTGTGATGAAATACAAGAGCACAGGCTTGCTTGCTGGTGACAATACCAGAATGCTCCACTGAACTTGATGTCATCAAGGAATATTGCTAAGGCTTCTAGCACTACCTCTCTGGGCAACCTGAATGGGAACCGAGTTTCCCAGTTTTAGTGTGACATGCTATAGTAGCAATGGGACAAAAGTGCAGGATTCTGCCATACCCATTTGCTCCTACATATGTAAATGCAGTAACTTCACAAATTATTAGCTAGGGGTCAAATGCCTCATGTTGATCAGCTACAAATACAACTCTAACCAGCAGTTTGGACAGGGTGGGGAAAGAAAAAAAGATAGGAGTCTGATCAGCAGGAGTAGGTACATCAGGTACTAAACTGTGAACAGGAAAGTGAAATTGTCTATATCCTCACTGCATATTCAGCTTCATCCCAACTGGCCATGCAAAAGTAGGAAACCTTTCACACTCATTACAAGTTATCTGCTTTTGGTAGTTTAAGGCTTCACCTGAAGAATCGTAAAACTTTCACAGCGCTGCTTAATAAATAAGGCAGAACACACCAGCTACGCCCATTTATTACTGAATTATTTTGCCATAGACATCTCACCTCCTTAACCATGCCATCTAGGCAGCCTCTTTACAGACAGACCACTTCCACTGGGCTTTGACAGCCATTTCCCAAACATTGATCTCTGCGTTGATTTAGTTCTTCTGTCTTTTAGGGAGTTTCTGCTAGTTTTCATTGAGCATCTACTAGACAAAGACAGAACAACAGCCCTACCACATCCTCTAACCACATCGCTCTACAGAACAAGGCAGAAAGCAGAAGTTACTGCTGTGGAACGCATGAAGTCAAAAAGACAGCTTGACAACAGTCTTCATTATAGCCTGCCTTAGGTGAGGTGGGGTAGGAAAACATCTCCCTGCTTCCCCTGTGCCTTTTGTGTTTTTCCATCGACTTTCACACACAGATACTTATTCCAAAGTTCAGTTAAGAACTCACCATCTGGAACACCAGGCTTTTCAGTAATCCTGATCTGCCGCTCTGGTACTACAGGCTCCCCTTCTGCATTGCCAATATCTGCAGGGAGGTAAGGCAAGGATTGTATCTCTTCTTCCAACGATCTTGGAAAATACAGAGGCAGCAACTTCTGGTAAGTGGCCTACAAATAAGAAAAATGCGTGAAGGGTCTATCACGCATCCTTGCTCGCCAGTTAAGTAACACCTGCCCTTGTAGCAGGGACCTTCTGACCAGTTTGGAGGCAAAGTACCACTTCCCTTAATGGCTTATTTTGGGCTGTTGCCTGGCAATAAAGGCAGATAATCTTGATAAAGGTTTTTTTTTTTTTTCCCCCTTTTTTCCCACACTGGCAAATGACCCTGAGAGGACTCTGCTTTAACCGGCATGTAGACTGTGGGTACTTTAGCTTTGTAATGAAGTCACAATATGCGTGGATGACGGACTTCAGCGAAGGCTGCTTATATTAAAATGCACCACTACACAGATCACCTTTAGTGATCTGACTGGGAGAAAAGAAAAAACGACAGCCAACCAAGAGAAACCCTCCCCACATGGAGGAAAAATAGTGAAAATCTCTACTGAACATTGTAATACTTCATATGTTCTCTCCCACTGATTAGCAGCTTCAGAACCCCCAACAAGTTATTTTCCTATTCAGATGCTACAGAACCTGAATATAGTGTAGGTATTCTGCCCAGGAACTGCCACTAGCAAGTCTGATATACAAAAGAAACCAACACTCAAACTGCTAGCAGCTGCCTGAACACAGACCACTAAAGATCAAGCTTGTTATTTCAACAAGCCATCAAGCGATGTTTTAGATGTCTGTAGGTGATCTGTGGGCACACTAAACCGGCCTTTTAAACCACAAAGGAAGCAGCATTGTGTAAGGAGGAAATCTTGTATAAGGAATTTCCCTTCTGGCTGGCAAATACCACCCAGCACAACTGCATACTATAACCTGTAGAACTGGTTCCTGTTCATGGCTCAGGAACATGGAAGCCAGAAGTGGAAAGAGTCTGAACATGTTCATAGTGACTGCTAAGAGCATAAACAGTACTGGAGAAGAGGCTATGCTAGTAGGAGACAGAGGGATGCTGTGGGACCAAAAGTCCATGTGATTTGAAGGGGAAATCTGGATCCAGCTCTACAATGCAGAAGTCAATACTGCTGCAGAAGAGATGTAACATGCCCATGAATTTTGGTGGAGTGAACATCGAGATACCTCTTCAAGCTCGGAGACCGCAAACACCACCTTCTCCAGAGTCTCTCCATGAATCTCCAGGAACCTTCTAACTGTGCCTGCAAGGAAGAAGATTAAATGTAGTTAGCAAAATAGGAGGAGAACTTTACACACACAACTACAAGTCAGGAAGTCAACAGAGCACAGAATAGAAAGACACATCTCTCCTCATACAAAATGGCTCTACAGGCTGTATGCAAGCGTGGATTAAGCGGCAGTTTAACACATCCAATCGGTTGTTTGCCATATTGGAAGTTCCATCTCCACTGTCTCCTGCTACTCACTTTAGAGATTGATACAAAAACAGAGAAAGCATCTCTCTGATCTTATCTTACTAGGTATTCTTCAGTCTGTGGAATGTGATTCTACAGCCCTGCAAAATCAAGCCAAATCTCTCCTTTAGAGTCCTGTGCAAATTGCCAAAACCAGACTTCCCTAGAATGAGCCACTATGCCCCAAGCTATCAGGAAAGCAAGATAAGCAACCTACAGCAGAAGCTGGTACAAGACAAAGTCAGCCACACAAAACCTCTGGGGTCAGCTATGCCAGAAAGGCACATAAATGCTATATTTTGTAAATCATGAAAGAATTTATTTCCTCTGTTACTCTTTTTTGGACTCCCCCAAAGCTGTGGCATAATCTAGGGACACAGTCAAGTTCCTAAGCATTTGCAGCTGAGGGGAAAAAAGTGTTTTGTAACCAAACCCCCAGATGAGGTCCTTGAGTTGCAATAATTCTTGACACATGTCAGGATTTTCAAGTGCTTTCCTGTCGGACTGCCAAAAGAGAAAGTGTCCAAACAAACAGGTTGGTCTAGCAGTGTTTTATCAAGTAGCATATAGCCCTACAGAGTCAACAGAAGAGAGCAACAGAGGAAAGAAGTCTACAGAGAATACATTAGCAAGAGTTCTTCAAGAAACAGCTATTTTCACATACTTCCTGTACAGAAATTCATGTGTAACTGGATTGACCCGCAACACTACTTCACAGGACAAATGCAGCTGTGCAGTTCCACAGCAAAGTTTTCTGAACCTATGTGAGCAGATGTCTCGCTCAACAGGCAGATAGCGGAGAAAACAACGGACTAATCTGTTTCTGCAGTGTCAGCACCTCTGCTAAACAGAGGGTAAGAAAGATTTCTCCAGTCAGCTTGCACGGCAAGAGGAAAATCCACTCTTTCCATCTGTAAAAACTTTCCTATTGTGCAGTAGTACCATGCAGGAAGGTCCAGGCACTGGCTGGTGAAACCATTATATTTCTTTAATGTAGTTTCCTCTTGAACCCAAAGAAATTTGAAAACTTTTAGCATCTACAATGCTTTTTGATAAAAAATTCCATAAAACAATAGTATAAACATAAGAATCATTTCTCCTTGTTTGTTCTGAACCTGATTCATATTAGCATTGTCTGAAGGTTCTTATTTCAGAAGACAGTGAACAGCTGATTCCTATTCATGCCATTTTCATGCCACTCATTAGTTTATAGACATCTATCACACTCTCTTCAAGTTCAGCATACTCCAGTCTGAAAAAGACTTTAGCTTACTTAGTTCTTTCCTGCCTTTCCCTGTTCTTGCTGACCTCCTCAACTTCTAGTTCTACTATATTGTTTTTGAATGCGCAGCTTCAAAGGGTGGACAAGACACAGATTCATAGCATAACATTCTTAATTTTGTTGTGTCTTTCTCAGCTTGCTGTTTTGAACTCCAGTGAGCTGTTGTTTTCATGGAACTATTATAATCTCAAGATATTGCTCCCTAGGACTAGCCCATCATTATTCATGTGAAGGTATGAAGAAGCATATAGGGGTGGGTCAGTAGGGGAAGAATATCAGCATATCCAAATGCAAAGCGATGACACTAAAATGGCAGATGAAGTGCACTCTGTTGCTTGACATCTGTCTACAGTTATTTAACAGTAACGTCTCATCTCTGCTATTCTGAACAATTTTCCATTATCAGCACACTCTCTCACCTCACTGTTCAGCCTATTTTCCAGGTTATTAATTAATATATTGAAGACTGCAAGTTCCAGCACAGATTCCCATGGATCTTTACTGATGACCTCTCAACAGAGAAAGGATCATTTGTTTTTATGCTCCGTTTCCTGATCAACCATGGAAGGTCTTGCCTTTTTACAGCCCCTAACAAACTACAGCCCCTTAAAAAAAAAAAAAAAAAAAAAGGGGTTTCCCCATATCAACAGCAATCTGTCAGAGGTAAGCAATCTGCTGAATACTGCCACCCAGTTTACGTCACTTTCCAACAAACTTACGCAGTGCTATGTGGGTTGCATCCTCCAAGGGGTAGCATCTTTTCAGAGAGTTAATGACACAAAATCCTACAGAGCACATTGCCTGTTCCCTGAAATCCAGAAAAAGAGAAACAAATGAATAGACGGTCAGATGAAAACAAGTGTCTGCCAGTGCAGTATGTAACACCAGTACTTTTTTTCCTGCCTCTAGACAGCAGCAACCCTCTTTCAGGTTTTTGAAAGAGGACTCTTTCCTGGCAAGATGTATACATACCACCACTAAGCAGAGAAGGAGGGAACCTTTAATGACTCCACACTGTTTCCTCTTGTGTTTGTTCTCAGATTTCTCCTTCTACCTCAGCTATGTGGCTCCTGCAGTTGCTCATATCCTGAATGACTTCTTCCCTCAAGATCCCTGCAATCCTTTCCAAAATACTTTCCTTCCTGCATAGGACTGACAGTGAGGAGAAGGAGGGGAAAAGAATGTGCTCTTTATTACAGTCTCCTGTTCCTCCACCTGGCCTATCACTTGTTTTGTTAGAGGTCTGGACATAGACCGAGGTGCCTTACTCAATCCTAGGTATGATTAGACAGTCATTGGCATAGAGTGAAACATACTTTAAGATCAGCAAGATTCTTCCAGTAGAGCACCGCCTTTTTAGAAGAATAAAGCAGAGGTGTTGCCAACAGTCAGATAAGTTTGAGCAAGCTCAGAGTTGGTAGACAATTTACAAGTGTCGAAAGTTACTCTAGAGAATGGATGGACTGAAGGGCATTCAGAATTCAGTAATCAGAATTACTAGAAATTTTAAATTGCTCTTAACATGTTTCAATCAAGGCCTGACTTTGCTCGTTACTTCTGAGGCAGAACAAGACTGGCACATACTAGAAACCTTATCTGTAATCTTGATTATGAAACGGCTACTATTGCACTGTAACGCACAGTCCAGACTTGGAAGAACTGATCTTCCCAACCCTTAGAAATCGTTAAGTATATTTTCTGACAATTCTCTTGTTCAGGTATTTTTTGTGACTGCTACCATTACTACAGCTGTCACAAAAGAATAACAGAAGATGGGAAAGAACACAGAAAAATAGACAGAAAAAAAACCCTGTTAGCTAAGGGGAAGTAGAAAATACCACTGATGAAAGAAGAGAAACTACAAAACCATCTGCAGCAACCGTGGATTTAGAAATAACCCTGCACCCTGACTCAGAATTTTAGATGGCTGTTGTACAAAGGCAGAGGGGCAAAACATATGAACTGACCCAGCAGTCAGATCCACCTGTGGGTAGGTCTACGTGCCTGCAGAGACACATGAAGTTGCTACATGAGCAAGCTCATTTAAAGCTTTTCACAGCATGGAACGCAATGCAATTATCAATGCTGCTTCTCCTCAGAGTAACTGAATGCTGCACAGCTCTAGCTACACTATTTCAGGACTCGAACTAGCTCGGACATCTCTGCACATTTTATTTACACCACAACAGCAAACAGAAGACATGAAGTGTACCATGAAGCCACTAATGTTCTCGTGTCCTTAACCAAATCGAGTATACACGAGAAGATATTCACAACCATTTGGCCCCTGTGCAGACCCAAATATTTAGAGCAGATGTGCCACGGATGACACACTCACGTAAGCTGTCATGCGCTTACTTTGCAAGCTGCAGGACGTTGCGGTAACAGCTGTATAGAGAACTCTCGGCTGCTGTGCGATACCGGCTTTTGTATTTGGGTCCCACTGTGTGAATGATGAAACGTGCAGCCAAATTAAATCCTTTGGTGAGTTTAGCCTCGCCTGTCCTGCACCCTGAAAAAAATAAAAACAAGAATAAATGCCAATGTCATAAGAACGCTAGAAGTATTCAAGCCCTTGACTTCCTTCAGAGTCAGAAAACTCCACTTCATATACTGAAGTCAGTGTTTTATACATCAGATATTAGGGAAAGCATTCTATCTCCTAACAGCTGCTTAGTATCATAAGCCAGGCTGAAGGGGCAAGAGCTGTGCTCTTTCCTCTCAATTTTAAAACTATGCATATGAGGACAAACCAGAAATTGCTAGAAATGCTGTCTTAATTGCAGTGCTTACTACACTACATACAGAACCAAGGGGAGAAGTGATTTAACAAGGCAGAGAGAACCGATGGGCAAACACGCTCTACAACCAGCAACAAAAAGTCCTTCTGAATTTAACAACTTGGTTTGGGGAGACTGCTTTTTGGATAAAAGGACTACAAGTCTCCTTAATCAAACCCACCAGCTGTTGGCAAAGCTATTAAAAATTAATAGATCAAGCACTTGCTTCATCTATGCTCCCAGAACAAGGTAGCTTGCTTTGTCTTGCAAGTTTCTTTGTGTTCCCAAGGCAGAAGTATGATTCTCATGGAGATCATACTTTCTTGACAGACTAGGTGTCTAGTCTCAATGCGAGGAAGTTCAAACAACATATTTAATTGCTCCATTCACAGCACCCTCAAGTTACATACTCTAGGATCACTTACTGCACGCTAGCATACTTCACATCTTTAACCCTCTTTGGTTTTGACTGCTCTTCAGATATCCCCTGCAAGTTACTCATCTTTAATTCCTGTAATTTTTCACAAGGAAAATCAGTTTGTCAGAACCCTTGATGACATCCATAGACCTCTCTGTTCCCTTTAGTTTGCAAATACATTTCTGATAATGAAAAATCCAGGAACAGCTACTGTGTTTGAAGTCTGTTTTTTCTTCGACACCTGGAAGAAAAGTCTCCCCTTTTTCACCCAAATCTAGTCTGCTCCAGTTCTGGACAGCTGAAGAAGTACTTCTAGTTTTCCTTGTTCCCCAGCCTCAAAGACAAGCATTTTCCACCTTCTTCCTTCTGCTTGTACAGCTGCACTTCAGCTTTCTGATCTGGCTGAAAGCTACCATTGTCACTGGATTAGCTTTCATCTTGATCTTATGGGTTGCTAGTGCCCACAAAAATGAATAAGACTTGAACAAGCAACTGTGACCACCCTTTTGGCATCAGTACTGTAGTATCTTGGCTTAAGTCAATCACGAAGCTGCCCACTGAATAGGAGCATTCACCTCTCCCACTCCAGTCTGAATCTTGTGGTGCTCAGGCAGGCCATCAGCATGCATGAAAGCATATTTTATGGCAAGAGACATTCCAGGTTGAGAATCTCACTTATTCAAAACTTTAAGCATGTCTTTGTAACGGCAAGAACACGTTGCCTTTAAGCCAACATCTTGTAAACTTTCTGATCCAATAAATCACATCATTAGCTTCTATAGACCTCTCTCTTTTCTTCTGGGTTAATCAGAAGGAATGTAACAGCATACTAAAGCTGAACATACTCTTCTGAATTACTGCACATCCTCTAAGACACCTCAGCTTGAGAGAGCAACTAAATAAGCACAATATGGAAAAAGCAGAAACTAAACCAGAAAAGCTTAATATATCAGATATCAAGTTACTACTCTTCCTCCATGGTCCATCCAAACTTGAAAGGAGCAAGCAAAGGCCTGTAGGAAAAACTGCCTCGTGAAAAAGAATGAAGAAAGTTTGACTGAGGTATAGTTGTGAATTCAGCAGGGAAACTAATGACCAGATATAGCACCAGTAATCTCTAACTACACTTAGATCACACTTAGTACTTCCCAATGCCTTCTGCCTGGAGGTCTCTACAAAATTTATAAAACTAAGATGAGCAGCAAGTATTATTCCTCCTTTAACATACAGGGTGAGGTGGGGTAGTAGAGTGAGCTGCACAGGTCTTGCCTGTGGCAAAACTGCGAACAAAGTCAAGATCTTACGTTTTATCAAATGATATTTCAAACATTAGAACAGCTTCTCTTCAAGTTTAAAATGAAAAGTCTGAATCCTCCATATAAAGTGTTCAGGGGAGAAAAATCTCATTGGAGCTGGAAGACTACTATGTATTGCTCTTACAGAAAGTCTTTATTAGACTGCAACAAGTATGTGTGATAGGCAAGCATATATCAGTAGCACTTCATTTGGAAGCCTGGATCCTTGGCTGTAGTACTTCTATATTAAGGAAAACTACACACTGTTCCCAGAAACGCACAAGTTAGCTAAGCCTTAAAGAAAGCACAGGCCTTTGAAAGGCCAGCATGTCACATGCTTTAAGAGCATGATTTTCCTTTCAGTCTATGAAATATGAATATATACCAAGCAGTAGAAGTAAAGCATGGGAGAATTGAAAGTCACCACTGCAGCCATTTTACAGCTTTAAAGCAAAGACCATTTTCACTTCTTCCCAAGGACACTCTACGAAAAAAGTTCAAAGTTAAATGGGAAATACTGCATAAATGAGACAGAAGTGACGAGAGCCATAAACTAATTTCTTGACTAAACCCCCTTCCACTTCTGCTACCGTGGCAAATACATTAAGGATGCACAAACATCAAAGCTGTATCCCAGCCTCTCTTTCCTCCCGCACACAACACACCAGTAGAGTGTCACAGAACAACTGATTTCTGAAAAGCTCATCACAAGATTAAGAGGAAACTGCTGTGTACAGGGAGTTGCGAACCTACAGAACGCAGAGAGAAGATACTGGTCTCATCACAAGGGTGGAGGACGCAAAGCTTCCTAATAAAACCTTCTGTTGTGCAGAAGAGGCACATGAACTGAACAATTTAAGTAGTCACTAAGATTTTATTTAGACATGCAGTGCCTTATCAATCCATCTATTATTACTGTAGTTTCCTAATTCCCTGAAAGAGGATACACAAAATGTATTAGAACCCACTTAATTTCTGCAATGGTGAGCTTCAGTTCCAGTCTTCTACAGTATACATACACACTGAACAGGATAAGAGCAAAATCTGAATATGTACAAGACTGGCCCCTTCAGTAAAAGCTCCGATAAGCTAACGAGTCTAAGTGGCTCCAGGTAACAATGGGAATTATTGTAACACAAAGTAAGGGCTCAGCAACTCAAATATCCACTACAGACTTTCAATCACCTGTAACATAAATGCAAAAAGAGAATAGACTAGATTGGCATGCGTTTCCTCCATTTATTTCACATTAACACCAGAAGTTGAGGGGGGAAAAAAAAGCTATACCTTGTTTATGCCCAAACCCTGATGCTTTGTACTATGCAAGGACAATAGATTTCAGCAAGATAAAAACGTCTCCAGCCACTTACCTTTGAGCTTCTGAAGTTCATCCCTCAGGTCAGGCCCAGCATGCATGAATATACTTTCAGATACTGGATTCTTATCAGTGAGAGACTCATTACTGGTATTTACTATGCCTGTGCAGTTCAATAATGCTACATCTCCTTTCCTGAGGAAACAAGGAAACAGTTTATCGCAGGCTAAATGTAAGGTTAAGGAGGATATTCTCAAATAAGTGCTGACAAGCAAGGAAATGTCTAGTTAAAGGAAAAGCATTAACAGTACTCCAGTGCCCACACAGTGTAGTGTACCCTGACATGCTCACCATCCAGAATCGATCTTTGCCTCTAACTGATGAGGCAAGATCACACGCAGCCCATCATTTCCTTAAAAATTCCCAATCTCAACAGTAACTTAGTGATGTACGTAGAAAAGACAGTGCTGCAGTTGTACATAGGGCAGTTTAACTAGCAGAACATGCAAAGCAGCATGATAAACTGATGGAGTGTAAGGTGTTCCAAAAAAGCCCATGTATTCTCTCTCGGAGATAAGAGGACAGTCCTTGTGGTATATTACTTTCAAAACTTCAATAATTTTTTCAGTTTGCATACACACTATCTGGGGCAGCTTACTTCTGCTGCTCTTCCTCAGACCACTGAGGATCTAGAGTGACACTGCAGCTAGACAAGTTTTCATTGCTTCTGTTCCAAAACTGCGAACCCACAATTTGATCATGTTAATTCTGCTGCTCAAGGATCAGACATGCAGAAAATAAACAAAGCAGAGATGCACAAGAGACAATGGAGTAGCAGAACTCTGACCTGCTTTTTGTCACAGCAGCAGCCATTAGAGATTTTGGGATCAAAGAGCATATGAAGAGAAACAGAGATCCCCACACACAGGGAGAGATTCAAACAATAGTTGAAATTGTACAGATTTATTACACCCAAGCCCAAGTCACAAGAGATGTTTGACCTTTTACTTCTCTCTTTACTTAATCAGTTTCAGGAAATCCATGAACAGTCCCATTTCCTGCATGTATTAACCAGAAAGGTTCAGGCTGATCCCTGAATCTGTGTCCCTGAGAAATCCTCTCTTCACAGAGGGTTACTCATCTAGAGAGCAGTTTCAAGTATCTGAGTCACAGTAAAGAAAAACTGATGGAGTAAGTTCACCTCAACACACTGTACTTTCAATAGATTTTGGTAAAAAACAACGGAGACAGAACACAGAATGGAGAGAGAGGAGGGGAAGGGAAAAAAAAAAAGTGCCCAAAGCAAGCCATAAGAACCACATGAAAGAAATACTGATCTAAACCAGAAAAGTGAAAGCAAAATAAAGCCAGCAAAGAAAGAAAAAAAGCTAGTAGAAAGCAAGTATATTTTTAATTTTTTTTTTAAATTGTATCACAGCGCCCAATTAGGTTTTGATTTTAAGCACACAGTATAACAGCAGCAAGTACAGTTCCAGTCTGCTATATCAAGGAAAGGCTATAAACTGCATGTTTATAGGCAATGGTGGAACAAATCTCAGACTTGTTCACTTACAGTGAACAGAAAGATTATTTCTTCCTAGACCCGTAATGTTTGACTCAAGAAAAGGGAGCTTAAAGGCTTTATTCTACAGCAACGATTGTTATATGAGGCAGTTGGATCCCGCAGTAAAGGAGAAGTGACAACAAACACACCAGAGCCACACAGAACTTACCATAAGATTATTTTCGCATTTATGTCTTTCCTGTATGGAAAAGGTGATCTAACATCAACTTGAGCTTTTTCAATGGGATTTTGGTGACAGTCCAGCTGCTTAGCCTCATAGCCATCAGTCCAGCCTGGCAGACTGTCAACATCCACAAACTGGGAAGGAGCACCCAAGGGATCCATGGAACAGAAACAACAACTCCTTTCCTCTGCTAACTTGTCACACTCCAATTCTCACTGGAGTCTTCCAGGTGCTTTAAAGGAAGAAAATCAAACCAGGTCACCAGCGGTTCACTAAAAGTAATCCCTGTGCAGCCAGACCTTTCACAAGGCTGCAGTGCAATTGCAGCTAGCAGAAAACAGAAAACCAGATTGCCAACAGTGCAAGATGAAAACACTTTCTCTATTAAATTGGTCCCACTGGCTTGTGATCTTGCATTTTGAAAAAGCTGAACACAAATACCCAAGAGTTGAAAAGGCCTCAGTCTTTCTGAAAACTATTCTTTATCTAAACAAAAAGTAAGTTCCTAGCAGGGTATGTATAGTCTATCCCTCCCAAGATTTTGGTCTAGGCCTGGATCATACTTTAAAAAAAAAAAAAACCAAACCAAAAACCCAAAAGGAAATATACCACTTCCCAAACCACCACAACGCCCCAAAACCAAAAACCCTAAATGCAAAAACACCCTCACAAACAAAACAGTGAAAATATCCTCCCTCTCCCCAAATGGTACAACCTTTGCAGATGAGTGAATTCCAAAGCACTGCAAGCAAGACTTTCAGTTGCTTAGATCTTAGTCACACACTTAGGCACAAAACCCCTTCACCCAAATAGGTTTTGCAAGAAAGAGAGCCAAGTTGTAAATTTGAATGCTGGCCCAATGAAGACTAAACTCTGCCATCTGACTTTTTTTTTTTTTTTTTTTAAAAAAAATAAAGCTGAGAAGACACTGGTTACCAGATTAAGAGTCAAACTCACCAAAACATACTTTTCAGTTGCCAGCACATAACACCTAGGCTACTACATTTTCATTGTAACTACTAAACTATACTAGTGAATTAAGCGAGCACAAACATTCTCACACAAGTAATTTTAGTTTGCCACATGCACACGTACTATTTAACCTTTTTTACAGGTTCGTAGTTGATAATAATTTTGAAAAGATAGCATCCGCAAGTGGTAATTCTGAAACGTGAATTATGAATTAGCTAGGAAAAAAAAAAACCCAGGCATCCAAACTCAAGCTGATGGGTAACAAAGGCTGACACTAGGACAAAGACAGCCATAGGAGCCTCTAAATAAGATTTATGCCACGGGAGAAACGCCACGAACAAGGTGGAGCGGTTAGAGTGGCTCCAATCAAAAGCTCATCTACAACCATGTCTTCTCTCTGACAAGCAGCCCAAACCAGGGGCCGAAGTCCGAGGCTGAGAAGCGAGGGCTGCACACAAGCTCCTTCTGGATCCCCTCCCCGCCCCTGCGGCCCGGGGGCCTCCGGCGGCAGAGGCGGCCCGGCGGGGCTGACAAGCTCGGAACGAGGCGCGGCAAGCGGCAGCCCAGGCACCCAAAACCCCCTGGGCGGGGTGTCGTGCCCCTGCCCGGGAAGAGGGCGCTGTGCCTCCCGCCCCTTGCAGCCCACCGCCCGCACCCCACCCTGCCGGTAATCTGCACCGCCGGGGGCGAGGCCGGCAGGGGGTCAGCGGCTGCCCCCCCGCTCCCGCTCCCCCCGGCCCCTGCCAGCGCAGAAACGCCACCGCCCCGAGCGGCCGCACAGAACTCACGGGCAGGCCGCGCCGCCGCTGCCAGCCCCGCCCTGCCGGAGGGTCTCGGTCGGCGCCGGTTTGGCGACATCACCCAGAAAAGCGGAGCTGCTGCCGCCGTGCGCTTCCGCTTCCGGGAGTAGCCCCGCCCCGCGCTGCCCGGCCCCAGGCTGCCCGGCCGCCGGCTTCACGGCCTCACTTCCGGCGAGAGCTGTCCCCGCCCACTCCGGCGCGCCTCCGGCCGCGGCGGTGAGGGAGAAGCGGCTCGGCACGTGCGGCGACGGGCCCGGCGGGGCGGGGCGGACCGGGCCGGGGTTTCCTCAGTGCCTTCCTGCCCCCGCTTCCTCCCGCAGCCCGGCTCTCCCCTCGGTGCCGCCATGGGCCTCACCCGGCAGTACCTGCGGTACGGCCCGGCCGCGCTTTTCGGGCTGGTGGCCAGCGCCAGGGGCAATGTGGCCTTCGTGGCGCTGCGCGGCGAGCGGGGCCGCTGCGTGGCCGTGCCGGCCTGCGAGCACGTCTTCGTGTGGGACACGCGGAAGGGAGAGAAGGTGAGAGCGGGGCCCTCCCCGGGGCGGCAGTGGCAGGGCGGGGGCGTGTAGCGTGCCGCGCTTTTGGACTACCCGAAGCAAAGCTTTTGGCGGGCTACGTTTTAGGGGAAGCATCACCTCCACATCTTCCCTGGCAGCGTTCAAGGCCAGGTTGGATGGAGCCTTGAGCAACCTGGTCTAGTGGGAGGGGTCCCTGCCGTGGCAGGGGGGTTGGAACTAGGCGATCTTTGAGGTCCCTTCCGACCCAAACCGTTCTGTGATTCGCCCCTCTTCTGTAGTCTGAGCGCGCCTTTTGGTTCGCGTGCGGTGCGAGTCAGGGTGCGCCCTGGCCGACTGAGTCTCGCTGTTGATCCTTTGAGATTTGCCTTTGGTGCCTCAGTTGGGGAAGGGCGGTTATTGCCACAGGTACTGGGAAGCTGTTCCATGTTTAACTGGCAACCAGCAGCAGCGCTGTGTGAAAGTTCTGGCATGTTGTGGAGTTTGCGTTTTGGCTGTGGAACTGAGCTTCCCATGTGAAAGGTGTATCCCATAGGGGGGTTCTGAGCTGTGACTTTAAGGACTTTGCCACGCGTTCCTCCTGTCAGATTCTGAAATCACTGTAACTACTGCTGTCTCCTACAAACTGAATTAAAAATTTGTTTTAGCGGCTGCTAGAGCGGTAGCTGCTGGCATTTTGTTTTGGAGATGTTTTTATCATTCTCAAGTTCTTGCTCAATCTATGGAAAAGCAGCTCTGTCTTACACCTGAGAAAGGCCAAGCGAAAGAGGATGAGTCAGGAAGAAGCTTTCAGACTTTACTTGCAAACAATGTTGCTTACTCTCTGGCCCTTAAAATGCAGGGGCAGAAATTTGGGCTTCTGAGTTCCAGGCTTCATTCTGCACCAGTTTCTTGTTTGATTATAAACAAGAAGTGTTCATAGGAAATGAGAGCAAGAAATGTTCTCATAATTGTGAGAAATTAATTCCCTTCTAGCTGCTCTCTGCCTTGTAAAATGGGGCTAATGACACTGTATTTGGCGCAGGAAGCTGAAAAATGAACTTATAAAGTGGCAGAAGCACTCAGCTGGAAGTTCAGTAGAAGAGCCGAGTATGTTCCTCCTGCTGTGTAAGTATCTGTCTCTGACATGTCATTTATCAACATTATACCTGTTTTGTCTCCTAAAAATTGCAGGTTCTTATCCTTAAGGGTCTCAAGCAGGAGGTCAGTTGCCTCTGTCCCTCTCCAGATGGATTGCACTTGGCTGTTGGGTATGAAGATGGATCAATCCGTGTCTTCAGCCTCCTCAGTGGAGAAGCAGATATCACTTTCAACGGACACAAAGCTGCAGTTACAGCCCTGCAGTATGACCATCTGGGTGGCCGGCTGGTATCTGGCTCAAAGGTGAGGGGTGCGCATCTGGAGGACAGCCCTTTCGTAGGGATGCTCCATGGAGAAGGCTGACCTGCACTAACGTGTTTGGTATTTTAAGTGAGTTATGTGGCCTCTGTCTTCGCCAGGGGATGGCAGTGAGAGGAGTCAGGGCTGCAAGACCGCGATGGGTAGCCCAGGGCTGGGGGAGCAGCAGGGGTGGCAGGGCAGGAGTGGGGTATGAGTAGAGCTGTTGAAGTGAAGAAGCTTGTGAGGTGAGGAATAGCAAAAGCGACTCAAGGCAGGGCAGAGGTGCATTCATTGGTCTGAATGCACCTTTGGGGAAGGAATGCCACTTGCATTAATCATCACTGACATTTGGATTCGGAGTGAGGAAGCGTGCTTTCGGGTAATCTTTTCAGTCTCACAGCAGAGGTAGATGTTTTGCAGAGACAAATGCCAGTCCCTTGGAGATGCTTTGTCTGTTCCAGGATACAGATGTCATCATGTGGGATGTCATCAATGAGAGTGGCCTGTACCGGCTGAGAGGACACAAGGATGCTGTCACTCAAGTCCTTTTCTTGAAGGAGAAGAACCTGTTGGTCACCAGGTGAGCCAGGCTAAGGGTATCGGTTGATCAGGAAAGCAGCCATGGTTTTACTTGCAGTTTAGGCATCCTGGGTGCTACAGTCATTTGTGTTTTTCTTCTCGACACGTGATATCTCAGACTCGCTAGCATCTTAGAATATGGTTTTGTCATGCCCACATATTTCTTGAGGCTGGTGCCTGAATGCAAATGTGGTAAGCAGAACAGGAATGGCTATCCTGAAAATAGTGTTTGGAAAAAGGTTTAACTTGCTGGTAAATATAGCGACTTAGAATTACTGTAACAAGGAATAGTGATCATCTGTTCATTGTGTATATAAGCATTTTTGCTGTTTATCTTGAAGAATTAAGCAGACCTACCTTCTGTATGTGTAATTCGCATGGGAATGTGACAGAAAAATTGCTTCCTAATAACCTGGAATTAATTAAAATGCAATAGACTTTTGAGTTGTTTTTCCATTGTTCAACATGAGCTGCTAGTTGACTGTATCCCTTTAATAACCAATAGGTGACAGAAGATACTCTTGCTCAAATATCAGTCAATTTTTTTTTAATTAGTATATCATCTAGTAGCTTAGTTGAGAAGTGCATGCAATCAGTTCAGTGTAAATTTAGAACAAGTTTCTTGTACTTTTTTTGTTGTTTCAAATGGACGAAGTAGTATTTTGTTGGTTTGGTAGACGATGCCTGTTTCTTAATACAGTTTCAAGTCTTTGCAGGTCAGCTTTAGAAATGCTTCTTAATTCTCTCAGTAGCTAAATTGAGATAAAGAGTCCCTCTTTTTTTTTTTTTTTTTTTTTTTTGTTAAGAGTAGAGAACTTATCCTGTTGTTGTTCTGGAGATGCAAGCTTTGCTTCCTTACTTCAGATTGGTTTTTTGCCCAAGCAGCTAACTGCAGACCTTTATGTACAGAATTGTATGTGATGTTTTCATATGTCCCATTTACCAGTACCTTTGGATCCTGTGTAACTAAAGAGATGGATTAACAATAAATATCACTTGTGATCAGAGTTTTTTTGTCCTGAGGGAGCTTAGTAATGGAACAGGTTTTATATTATGATTTAGTTGAAATTTATTGAGGGAAAATAGGCTCTAACAAAGTTACCAAAGATAAAAAAGTATTAATTGTTGTAGGGTGTACTGAAAGAATCTGTATAAATGTTCAGATTACTTTTCTTGGGTGCTCTTGTAGTATCGGGGTAGCATAATATAGCCAGAAATGTGTTTACAGGGAGATCTAATCCTCTGGGGACACTGAAGGACTGAAAGAGCTGTAATGCTCCATTAGGAGGAGCAGCTCCATGTCGCTGTTTAAAATGAAGGAATCTGCTTTTCTTGTAGCCTGGTCAATGCACAGGCACGGCACAGGTTGAGAATGTGCAGGGGGGTTTTAGGGGCAGCTTTAGAATTAATCAGCACTACGCGGTTGTTGTTCTCAGCCTAAATAAGTGAGAAAGGAGGCCGTGTGGCACTGGGGCTTGCAGCTGAATCCAGACAAGGAAGCAATTTGCCGTGAGTTGCTGGATACCCTTTTGCAGTACCTCTGTGCTGCTCTACTTCGTTCTCACATAACTTGCAAAATTAAATGTCTGAGCAGCTGCTCTGTGATGTGTGTGGCATGTTGTAGAATTTTTGTATTTCTGCTATTTTTCTAAGCATGTGAGCTCTGGCAATCTTTCCTCATGTCTTGAGTTTTTCTTCTTTGTTCCAGCGGCAAAGACACGTTGGTGAAATGGTGGGATCTGGACACCCAGCACTGCTTCAAAACGCTGGTTGGACACCGTACTGAGGTAAAGAGGATGTGTGGGGAGCTGTTGGGGTGGAGGGACTTTGGATTGCGTGTCATGGCTCACTTTGTGCTTTCCATGCTCTCAGCAGTTGTAAACTGGCACTGTGGTACATTTTGTTTGTCATTAGGCTTTAGAGATGAGCAAATGAGAAAGTTCCAAACTTTCCAGGAGCTGTCATCAACATGCAGTGGGTGACAGTTCGAATACAGATGTCCCTGGAGGAGGTCCCAGCTAGATCCCAGCAAGATCTCTTCTTGGTTGCCATCTAAATAAATCAATTAAAGATGCTCTGCTGTTGTTATGATAGTTAAAGGAGCTGTAAGCTGATTCTTCACATTGTGCCTCTGGACAGGTTTGGGGAATGGCTTTGATATCTGAAGAGAAGCGTCTGATCACTGGGAGTGCTGACAGTGAGCTGAGGGTGTGGGATATCACGTACATCCAGGAGGTAAAATATTCCCTCTGTAACCCCTCACAGTCTTGCCCAGCTCCTTGTCTTTGGACTAAGATGGGACTGAAACATGTTAAACCTGATTGATGTTCTGGGTAACAGAGCTTGTGTCTTTGCTGTCTGAGGGGTCCAGAAGCTGCTCTTGGGGTAGAGTTTGCTGTTTTCTGTGTTTTGACCTTTCAGGCGAAGCTGTGAGCACCTCCAGAACAAGATTTCCAGAGTGTGTCAGATCTTCCTGCCTTCTGGCTCACTGCTAGAGGAGACAGTTTTGTGGGTGCATGATAAGCAGGGAGGACATGGAATGTTTGGTGCCTACAGGCATGCTGTAGGCCATTCCTTTGATGCTGTGTTTGCTAACTACGTGTTCCTCTGGGGAAATAAAGTGTAAATGAGACAGAAAAAACAGAACGCAGTTGCTCTTGTGGTTTAAGGTACTCCTTGTGGGGTTTTTTTATCCATGAACAGGTGAAAGACCCTGATGAGCCAGAATCCAAGAGAAGCAAAGAGTCTTCACCTGGAGCAGAAGAAAACACTGAAGAGGATGAGACCCTAGAGTTGGATGAGCATCCTGAGGAAGTAAGATCAGTTTTCTATGCTGTCTGTGGGATGATGTATCCCATGGTGCTGCTTGCAGAGCCAGCAGGAGCTTTAGAGTCGCTCACACATTGATTCTCTGTATTTGGTTTGTACCTGAGTGTCGTATTTAGCCTGTTAGGGAAAATGTGGTAATTCTTGTCTTGCTTCCTAACATCTTCCTCAGCAGCAGTTGCTGCCTCTTCTGTCTGCAAAACGTCAGCAGAAGTACGTGTGCCAAAACACATACGTCATTCTCCACTGAAAGCTTTTTCTTTGCCTTCTGTTTAAGGAGAACTAGCAAACATTTAAAGTTCAACAGTGCTAACAGAGGTCTTTCCTCAAACAACACGGAAATAAAATACTTGCTAGCTGTTTGGCAGGTGCTGAGTTCAGTGCTGATGCTCAGCTTTGCAGGTCAGTAGCAGAAGCTGAGAAGTCAGAGTTGGACGATAACAAAATATGGTGTGAGATTTGATTGCAGAAAGCCATTCCCACTTATGCTGCTGGTAGGCACTTTACTGAATCTGTCTTTCTGGTGGAACTTTCTGGGCTCCTGCTCAGATTTCAGACTGCTTGCAGTTATCGTAGTTACCTGACCTTGTTAAATACCTTTCTAACTTCCTTTCCAGAGGATTTCTTTCCCTTCAATCACCCATTTAAGAATCTCTGTTCTCAGCTTTTGTGCATCTTCTAACAGAAGAACTGCGCTTTGCTGCCTTTGTAGCATAAAAATTTATCTCTGTGTCGTGGTTTGCCAGTAAAGTTAAGTTATTCTTCCACTGAGACCGTCAATGATTATTTTCAGCTAAAAAACAACAAAATTCAAGGAGATAAGCCTGTAGCTGACACAAATGAATGTTTTGTCCCTAGATTATCCTTGCTAGCTCTTCTACCAGGACCCTCTAGGTTCATTTCCCCATCTTCTCCTCTTGACGTCCCTTGCCAATAGGTTTCTGAGTTTGAGAAGTTCACTTGACCTTTCAGACCAAAGTTGTACTCCTCCTTTCCCTATAGCGCCTTGTAAAGTGCAGCAAAGTTGGATCCATCATGCGGGAAGGGAGAGACCGGATAGTTACTCTTGCCACAGACCAAACAGGCAAGATTTTGGCCTGCCATGTAAGTAATGAGGGGCTCTGCTGTCGAGTCTGTTAGAGACCTTGGGTAATTTCTGTAAGGGTCAGCCAGGGCTTTGCATGCTTTTGACTTTGCTTGGCTTTGTCTTTAGGGAGCAGATGCTGTTCTGGAAGTGTTCTCTGTCCTTTCTGAAGAGGAAGTCCAAAAGAAATTGGAAAAGAAAATGAAGAAAGCAAAGAAAAAAAACAAGTAAGGAGTTTTTTGGATGTATTTGGATGCTTTCTGTGTCCAGAGAACTGTTGGGAACACCCTCCAGCAGCATGACGTAGTGGTTCAACTCCAAGCTACTGGTCATTCTGTCTGTGCTAGCTGTCGTAATTTGGGGTCACTCTTCCTGTTAATCCTTGGTGCTTGTCTGAGCAACGCTGTTCCTAGAGACTAAGGAAATACTTTTCTTTCTGAGTCTTCCCCCTGCAAAAAAAGAGATAATGCGTGCAAAGGAATGGCCATGAAACATTTTTTTCAGAGCTGCTCCCTTCTACCTGATGTTCATATTTACACTGGTTGTTGCATCAGATAAAGTCCTTGACAGGAATGAGTTTCATCTGAGAAGTCAGAGTGACTCTGATACCTCATCTTCTGTTTTAGAGCAGGCAGAGATACAGGTGGGAGCTTTATTAATGTTTACTTCATGTTAAGTGTCTCTCTGGGTATTTTGGCACTTAGCAGGTGCCTCACAACAGCCCTTAGGGAGAGGTCTGGCTCCAGGGTAAAAACTGAAGCACAAGGCATCTAAATCTGGAGACCCATTTTGGCAATGGCTGAGGACTTTTGGTGAGTGGTAGGAGATGAGCAGGAGCTGATCTTCCCAAACACAGCTTTTTGTTGTCAGTTTAGTATTCATCTTTCTGATGTGCCTTGTTCAAGTGCTTTGGCTCGAGAGGCGGTTGCATTTTTTTAGGACAGTTTGTCTCTTTAGTAATCTGCATACTGACATGAACTTCACTGTCTCACCCTGTTCTTAAATGTAGTTAGCACTGCTGGGTAAAAGGGTGGTGGTCTTCAGCAGGTTAAGTGGTTTCCTTATGTTATTCTCTGTCTCCGTTTGTGTTGGCTGTGCTGGGTTATTTGACTCTCCTCCATTATCTGACATTTCTAGACAGAACTCTGAAGAGGAACCTGAAAGGAGTGTGGAGCTGAGCCTGCAGGAGGAGATCCAGCGGGTCACTAACATCAGAGCTTCTTCTAAAATCAAGTGAGTGGAAAGCCTGTTGTAGAGGCAGCTACTTGGGAAGAGCTCTACACAGCTCAATATAAGGAGAGGTGGAAGAAGTTCCCCCCATGACATCTGTTCAGCTTGGAGCTGATGATCTCCAGCTCCTTCATGGTTCTTCCACAAGTGGTCCCCTTCTTGCACAACTCTGTGACTTAGTGTGCACTTGCACTCTATCTGTATTCCTCTTTCTCAGTTTTTATTGATGTTTGATCCCTCCTCCATTTTGTCTTACTGCACCTGCGTACAGCTCTGATTTTGTCTAATCAAACAGGTCATTTGACTTGATTCTCTCTCCAAAAGGAGAGCTGAAGATCGTACTGCTGCTCCAGAACAACATCATTGAGTCGTACAACCTGAACCTGTCAGCACAAGTCCCACAGGCTGTCCGTGCATCCAAGATAACCATTGGAGGCCACCGCAGTGATGTCAGGACATTGGCTTTTAGCTCTGACAACATTGCCATTCTCTCAGCAGCTGCAGAGTCTGTAAAGATTTGGAACAGGTATGCAGTCCAGTTGTGCCAGTCTCCCAGAACTCAGGGAGGCAGTGATAAGGAAGAGGGGATGATGGAGAAATTCAAATTAGGGAATGAACTAAAGGAAGTAAGTAGAAAACTATTTGACTTCTTTTCTTATTAGGGAGACTGAGAAGCTATAGAGCTAAAACTGCGTAATTAACTCACGGAGTTTGATGCTATAAAGCAGCACTGAGGCTGAGTTTAGTGGCAAGTATGGAAAAACAAATCTCCAAACACAAAGGTCATACACAGCAGTCTGGTATAGACTGTATTTTGCTGATTTTTTTTTTTTTTTTCCTTTTTATAAGAGGTACTAACTGTTACCCTAAACTAGCTACTGCCTGTTCTTTAGGGAACATGTGGGTTTCTTGGCATCTTATCTGAAGGATCTGGTATTAGACTGAGTAGGCTGCTGTTTTGATCTAGAGTGTTGTCCCAGTGTTTCCTGAGCGGTGCTGATTTCAAGCTCTGTTTCCTTTGAGCGTGCCATCTTACACTCCTCCCTTCTCTCCTGAACAACAGGAATTGCTCTTTGGGAAGGAACTCTGTCCTTGCTCATAACAGCAATAAGCCATGATGATGGACTATGTAATGGCATGTTCTTAAGGAAAATGTTCTTGACAGTAACGTGGGATGGCATTTGGGTCATAGGATGGTGGTGGTGTATCTTCTGGCCCCAGCTGAAAAGACAGCTGTGGGCAGAGGCCACTCTGGAGCATGTCTCACTTAGTGGGCCAAATTTTGTGTGTGCTAAGGGGTTTTGGACTCTGCCTTTGTCCACAGGTCGACGTTGCAGTGCATCCGGACAATGGACTGTGAGTATGCACTTTGCTCGCTCTTTGTCCCAGGAGATCGGCAGGTCATCGTTGGCACCAAGGTAAATACAGTGTCCTTCTGCACTCCAGACTGCCCAGTCTGGAAATAGGTTATGAAAATGTCATTAAGGCAGCCTTACAGAAAATGCATCACATCTCCCCATGTGGGGCACTCTGGTTTAGGTGTAAAAACCGCTCTGACAGTCAGGTTCTGCTCTGTTCTCAGACTCTTTATGTACCTCTTATGACTTGAGCTGGATAGCTGGGGAGAGCTTTAGGAAGTCCCCAGTGGAGATCTGGAATTTTGCCATCTGTATGTAACAGCCATCTAATGAAGATGGCTGTTTGGGAGATGGGTGGCAGGGGTGCTCTTCTGCGAGGAGCTATTGTGTGCTGTGAAGGTGGAGGGCCTGATTTGTCCTCTGTGATGTATCTTTCTCCACAGACAGGGAAGCTGCAGCTCTATGACCTGGCTTCTGGGAGTCTGATGGAGACACTTAATGCTCACGATGGGGCTGTGTGGTCCATTGCTCTTTCACCAGACCAGGTAACTCAGCCACCCATCTAAGTATCATCGGTGGCACGTGTTTTCACGTAGCTCCTTCTGATAGTGCTGTGTTTGCGCTACTGATGGGCGCATGGGAACCCCTCGGCCTGGGAGGTGGAGGATGCAGCTGGTAGCATCTAAAAACTTCAACTGTGGATGTATGCACAGCTTGATGAAATATCTCTCTGTGTGGTACATGGCACTGAGTCTTTGGGCTGAGTGGGGCTGTCCTCATCACCTCATCTGGCTTCTGCATGATTGAGAACGCCTGGACTTCCCTGGAGGAGTCCCTGTGTGCAGCAATACCTACCTTGTGGGTGTGTTCCAGCTGTGGAGAGCTTCAGCACCTTGTAACCTGCTGCAACAGCTGATTATCCTCCTTGTTAAATTTGCTGCTTGTCTGCTGGATTAAAGATCTCATTAAAATAGTGGGGTTTTTTTGCTTTGTGTTGCACTCTTCTTGAGTCATTAGGCTGAACTCCTGTCCCTGCAGGATGTGTTTTCCAGGCTCTTAATTGTTCTTGTGGTAACTTTTTAAGTTACTGTAGTCTTTTTTTCGCTTGTGACCTCAGGATCTGGGTGCACTGTGTGATAGGAATTATACCAGTGCCAAATGAACCAGTGCCTTTTGAATCCATCCAAAGGCTTAAATAGCTCTTTTGCTGATAGCGCTGTAGTGAGAATGTGTATTCAGATAATAATCCACTCTCTTCCTCAAAGCCCATATATGTGGGCCTTAGATCCTTGCTTCCTAATGTATAAACCAGTGTTTTGGTTATGTTTGAGCACTCTTTTTCAGATAGATGGAATAGCTCTGACATTATATAGTTATATTTAATTGGTTCTTTTTCTAGTAATCCATAAAATCTGTAAGCAGCATAGTGTCAAGTTATGAGGTATTTCTCATTTAAAATTAAGCTTTAAGACCTCTTAGCTGGTCTGTAATCCGTGGAGTATGTGCTTTATTGAACTATATTATCCTAGTTTTGTAATGAAAATGTAACATGAGACTAAGAGGCATGCCTTGCATGAGCAACACTGTAACTATTATCAACTACAATTTTAATCTTAACAAAAAGATAATCCCCGTCAAATTAATTTTCCATAAATTCTTTTTTCCATATGCCCTTTACTTTCCTTTCGTTGATGGAAACTGCAATTACCTGTTACTTCTGTGAGCATGGTCAACAGTTACCAGGCCTGCCTGGTTACTCTGTCTGAATTATGGTGTTACATTAGTTTCTTCCTGGATCTCCCCCACTATTTCCAAAGTTGCTGAGAATGGACATTGACAGTGTACAGGGTACCTCACTCAGCTCTGTAAAATTCTTGGATTTGGGGAATCTGAACCATTGATTTATAAATGTCTAAGCTAGGTAGCTGCTTTTTGACAGCCTTGTGAGTTTTTTGGAACAGTTTTTCATCACTGTCTTGTAATGTGATTATGGTATGAGTTTTTTCTGGGAGCACAACAGATGAGAAATGTTTGCTGAGCGTTGCTGTTTAATAGTTCTCATACTTCCCTCTAGAGGTGGGTCAGTACTACTGAAAAGATTTTTTTTTTTTTTTTTTTTTTGATGTTCCCATTTGACCTGCACACACTCACTCTATTTGGCCTAACCACCATGGCTATAGAAATCTGTTTGTGTCTTTTACTCTATGTGTCAGTTTTTCTCCATTACTACAATTCAGGTTCATGCTGATTTCTATCAATTTCCACTTCCTTCTGTTTGTTGTGTACGCCTTTCTTATGTTTCTTACATGGCCATGTTGCTAGAAGCTGAGGTGATTTTTAACAAGTAATATCCTCCCTCAGATTCATTCACCCTACTGATCAAAACATACGGGACAGATTTTTACCCTTGTCCTTAACTTAAAAGGGATAATGTTGAACTGTTCTTCCTTTAGAAGGCTGTGCGTGTGGGGTGGTGGTAAGGTGTGTGTGATCCAGCAACAGTGAGAGTGTCAGCTGGCCCACAAATCACAAGCACATTGTTGCCTACAGCTGAGATGACTGCTTTCAGTCCCAAAGTTTCAGTCCATGTCTTGATTTACGTTTGGAGTATTTATCTTAGACCTTCCTGCCAGAGCTTTTGAAATTGTTGTTGCTGAGCCAGTGGGTAATGCATGCTCCAACCAGAGCAAGTGCTCCTACTGGTGTCCGCTTAATCCTGTAGGAATGTGGGACATTTCAAAAACCTCCTCGTGTGTTGATAGCTCCTTGCTGTAGAATTTCTCTGGGTTATAGCAAAGCTGCTTTCACAGTAAATTTTGTTTTCCCCTGCAGCGTGGCTTTGTGACAGGAGGTGCTGATAAATGTGTCAAGTTCTGGGAGTTTGAGCTTGTGAAGGATGAGAGCAGTGTTCAGAAAAGGTGAGAAAATAAACCTTTCAGGTTATTTTCAGCTGCAGCATCCATTGTCATTGATGGATGCCTTGGCCTTTGCTATGCACTGTAAGAAGTGCCCATGACACGTATGTGTAACGTGTGGAGAAGAGTTTGAGCTCGGTGCTGTTTTGCGAAGGTCTGGGCTTAGTTGGGGAAGGGCACGTGCCGTGTTCTGATCCCTTGCTTGGGTGTGAGTTTAGCTTCTAATCACAAGATGAGCCTCCAGATCATTAAGCAGTAAATTTAGCAGTGAAGTTCATCAGCCTGCAGTGCTGCGCTTGTTTCCAGTCCTGTCTTGTTCAAGTCGTAATGAGGAATGAGATGCTGCGTGTTAGAATTAATTTGCTTTCCCAGGGTGCAGTGTGGGAGTTGTATTCATACCTCTTCCGAACTTGTTTGTTTGGGATAATGGTTGGTTTTTTTCCTCCTCTTGTTGCCAGGCTTTCCATGAAACATGTGCGCGTTTTGCAGCTAGATGAAGATGTTCTCTGTGTGCGGTACAGCCCCAACCAGAAACTGCTGGCTGTTTCCTTACTGGATTGCACTGTGAAGATTTTCTACACTGACACACTCAAGGTGCATGACCAAATGGGCTGTGAGGCTGTGCAGGGAGTGGTGTAATTGTAGCCTGAAAGATTAGGAATACATAGGAAAAGTGTCTGTTGTGGGAGGGGGAGGAGAATCTTCCTTGTAAGCAGTGTATGGTGGGTTTGTGAGTTGTGTATTGGCTTATGAATGTTAGGGAGTGACACAAGACAGCACTGACAGATAGGCAAAGAGGTAAACTCCATTGGCAGTGGTGAATAGCACCAGAGTTAGCTCAGCTTGCTTGGGTGCTTCCACCCTTCTCTCGGTTGTGACATCATGGCCCTGCTGCTAACAGTGTTCAGGGCAAGATGAAAGTGGGGCAGCGCTAGAAAGGCAGAGCAGAACTAGCCTGGAGCTTGAGATTTTCATACATCTCTACCCAGCATGTCTAACTGAGACACCTTTCTTCTGCTTCAGTTTTTCCTCTCTCTGTATGGACACAAGCTGCCAGTGCTGTGTATGGACATCTCCTATGTAAGTATCATGAGGGCTGTGTGTCAGGTTGGACTGTGGTGATATGGATGACTGTGAGAACCTCTGCTGGCAGCAAGGCCTCTAGGAGAATGCTTTCTTGTCACCTTCTTGCTCCTGACTTAGCAGTTTCTTGATGGGACACAGCAAGCCCCTCCTTATCCTGCAGTCCTGCCCTTGCTGGACTTACAGGCGTTAGGTTGTGACAGAACTGACCAGGGTATTTTGAGCGAGTGGAAATCAAAACACTGTGGTTGTTTCCTACGCTCATCTTAAGAGGCACAGCCTGCTCTCTGGTAGGGTTACTAACTGAGTGAGAGGAGCCTGAATTCTTTGTTAGCAGAAGCAGAGAGCATGTGCTGAGGTGGAGCAGCCTCTTCATGCCCATTCATTCTTGGGCTGCATCTTGCTCTGAGGTGTCCTTGGAGTGAGGCTCATTGGAAGCCAAAAATGTCAAGACACAGCTAAGGTCTTAAATGCCTGCAGAGGTTCAGGAAAGAGCCAGGGTGCTGTCAGTGGGCTATGCCAGAACGGCAAGCATGGGCCAACCTGCTGAGAGGAGATGGAGGCATCAGGAGGGCATGTTTCAGGAGCCAGGTATCTGCTTGCTCAGCATTGCTTAGCACTGATTCAGCAGCGATTCCTGATGGGGCTGCCACACCCTCCTCTCTCTTTGTTGCTCTGTAGGATGGGACTCTAATTGCAACTGGCTCTGCTGACAGAAATGTGAAGATTTGGGGCTTGGATTTTGGGGACTGTCACCGCTCTCTCTTTGCCCATGATGACAGGTCAGTCAAATCCTACAGCGTTTCTGGGCTGTGGGCTATCTTATCTCTAAGGGGCTGTGATTCAGCAATAACCCTGTTGCCCAGCATAGAGTGTGGGGACATCTGCAGTGTTCCCAAAGTGGGTGAATTTGAGTCTTTTTCCCTTCCAGTGTGATGTATCTGCAATTTGTGGCGAAATCCCATCTCTTCTTCACAGCTGGGAAGGACAGCAAGATTAAGCAGTGGGACGCAGATAAATTTGAGCACATCCAGACACTGGAGGTAGGAAGTTTTGGAGACTGTCGAAAGGAAGCATTATCGCTGCGTGATAGGGGCTGGGAGCTGGGTGGTATTCATGCCTTACCTCTTCTGTCTGCCATGCAGGGGCATCACCAGGAGGTGTGGTGTTTGGCACTCAGTCCCAATGGAGACTACATAGTGTCGGCGTCCCATGACAAGTCCCTGCGCCTCTGGGAAAGGACGAGGGAGCCACTTGTTTTGGAAGAGGAGAGGGAGATGGTGAGAGTTGCATCCTTCCTTCCAGACCTGTTTTCTCCCCAGCAGGCAGATTCCTCATTTTTCACTGTGGAAGAATCTGGCTCCATACTTGGCAGACTTGGTTGTTACTAACTGCAGCCTGGTGTTGGGTGTCCAGGGTTGACTGGCATCTTTTGCCTGATGGGACTGTTACCCTGAGCTGTCTGGAGACAGCACTGCAGATGTTGCAAGTGCTTGCCTGTCTGTACTGGATTGCAGGTGCCTGGCTAACTTGCTTTCTGCTTTGCTTCTGTCTTGCTTCCCAGACTTTCCTCTATAGCTGTGGTTTTCTACACGTCTGTTGGCTACAGTCTTTGACTTTCTCTTACGTTCTGGTGGTCCTTTCAACTCAGGTGTGCTCTGGAGGCAGTTCAGCAGGTGGCTGTTGTGGAGCGATGGGAAAGCACTGCTCCTGTTAAATGCGGTTTGCCTTTATTTCCCCTTTTCCAACTGTGAGAGGTCCATCATATCTCAGTAGCGGGCCCCAGAGCTCAGGGGTGCTGGAAGAAGCCCCTCCTGCTCCATTTGAGCATGTATTATGAGGCATCATAGGCTCACTGGAGGACTTCAATAGAAAGGAAACTGGGGGTCTCTAGTCCAACCCCTTGCTCACTGCAGGATAACCTTAAAGCTGTATCAGACTGCGCAAAGGCTTGTCTTGGTACATGAGCATCTCCAAGGAAGGAGACTTTCCAGGCTGTCTGAGCAGCTGTTCCACTGCTGAACCACCACTGGGGCTGGCAGGCCCATTTGTTTCACATATCCAATTGGAAATTCCCTTGGAACAATTTGCAACTCTTGTCTTTTCACTGTCTCTCTTGAAGGAGTCTGGCTCTGTCTCCCCTTCTTAAAGCAGTTCTCAAACCACAGTGCAGGAAGGATGTAGAAGCATATGCAGAAACAGGAGTGGATGAGAAACCTGCAATAAATGTTCGGGGTTTTTTTGTCCCAGCCTGTTTGCAGTGAGCTGAGATGACCCATAGGCAGCATCTTGGTGCGCAGTGATTGGTGTGCTAGGAACGATGGTAGTAGAAGGGAGAGACAGACAAGCTTCTTTTCCAGATGCCAGAAGCTTTGGGTCAAATTTGAGTAACAAAGTGGGCATGAATACCCCAGTAGTAAATTATACACTGATGGGTCCCTATTCATGTGAGAGATGCCAGACAGGAGGCTCTTTCCTCTTGCAAGCTAGGACAACCCTGGGACTTTTCTAGGCTTCTTTCTTCTGTGCTGTGTGCCAGGTGGAGGGTTTGGTGCTGAATTGCTGTTGTCTCTGTCTCAGCTTGGTGGGCTGTCTCAAGGCTGCTTTTGCATTCAGAGCGAAGACCTTGATTTCCTTCTGTCTGGGAGATTCCAGAGTTCCCTGTGTGGTTGGGACCAGGGAAAAGTGGGCATTTTGCACTGCTGATCTGTCCTGGTTTTGTGATGGGCTGCATGAACTTGCAGGCTCCATTGCTCAACCAGTCTGGAAGGGACTTGTGCCCTTGCTTGCTGCCTGCTTGCCAGTGTTAATATGTTGTGTTCTCATCCACTGTAGCAACGAGAAGCTGAATATGAAGAGAGTGTGGCGAAGGAAGAGCAGCCTGTGGTGAGTTGCACCATCTGAGTGTGTGTCAGTCACAAAGTCTGGAATAACCACTTCTGTAAGAGGCATAGAAGAGGTGTCAGAGAGGACTGATAATTTTCTTGCTTTGGGGAGGTGCAAGGGGGAAGGTGCTGCTGAAGCTGTGGTTGCCCCATGATGCAGTTGACTCTGGTCCTTCCTACAGACAACTTCAGGACTGCTACACAGTAGTTGTGGATGCTGAAACCTTGCTGTGCTGTTGCCCTTCCTATCTCCCCGCTTCAGGTCAACACCAGCTGTGTACCAAGGCCAGGCTGCCTCCTGACAGCTGCTTCCAGTTCAATGTAGTGCAGGACAGGTGGGGAAGCCTGATGCCCCTTGCTGAGATGCTTGGGTTGTGTTGCTGATCGTTATGACACTGATCAGATCGCTCGGCCTCTGTTGGCAGAACAAGATCTGTGTTTTACTTGCCTCCCAGAGCTCAGTGTTAGCATAGTGACCTCTGTTCCTGAGGAAGAGCTGTGCATTTGGGAAATCCTGTATTTGCCCAGGTAAATGACCAGTTCAGGGAATGGGGCTGATGTTTTTCTTAGTATGGGCTGTGGTAGGATGCGTGGGGGTGCCTACATGTATCAGCTGCTCAGCTGTGGAAGGAGGGAGCTGCAAACTCTGTGTTTTGTAGGTGGCTGGAGAGACACAAGGAGAGACAGGGCTGGCAGGAAAGAAGACTATTGAAACCATCAAAGCGGTAAGATTGTGTGGGCCCACCAGCATTGCTTTGTGCCTTATCAGTCTCTCTAGGAGGGGGGATGTCACAGGGTCGGAGTGTCAGTTTGCAGAGGAGTAAACTTTGCTGTCACATAAGGGCAGGTTGCCTCTGTCTGCAAAAGCAGTTTGACCTGCTCTGTGGCCAACAGGGAGGGGGCTGACTCTGGAGAGTCACACACCAGGAATTACCTTCTGACATCCCTCGAGGGAACGAGGTGTGAGGTTCCTGTAGCTGCAGCTTTCTCTGCCTGTCACCTGTGGGACAGACGGCGCTGCTCTTGCCTTTGGGGTTTGCAGTCCAAAGGAGCACAAGGCAGCTGGGATGTTCGCCTAGGCATCAGGCCTCTCCCCGAAGGGCTGCCCAGTCCTACGGGCATCTGTGGACAGTGGAAATTTATTAGGCAGGAGGTGCACCAGGAAGGTGTGGGGTGGGTAATTTCATGGACACAGATTTCAACAGTCTGGTGCTCTTGTAAATACAGAGGAAATCCTTTATCTGAATAGTCAAAATGGCCCAACCCTTGCTTGTGCCTCAAAGGGGTACTGCTTGCTGGGGGTGGAGTTCAATGTCAGGGTGGCAATGGAAGCTGCAACGGAGAGCACCAGGGGCAGTGGGGGGAATGTGGATGGTGTTTGACATCTTCAGGACATGGTGGATGTGCTCAGAGTAGCGGTGCCGTCTGCAGTAGAGGTTACCTTTCTGAGCAAGATGTCCTGTGGTGCTCTGTGTCAGCCCCTCTGCTTCCCCCTCCATTTGTCCAGTTGGACTTGAGCTTTGCTTTGGCTTATCTGATGTCACTGATGTGCCGTTCTTGTGCCACACAGGCTGAGCAGATCATGGAAGCTATTGAGCTGTATAGAGAAGAGATGGCAAAACTGAAGGAACATACAGCTATATGCAAAGCTGCAGGAAAAGAGGTAAAAAACTGAGGAATGTACCAGTCCCAAGGTGTGTGGGTGGATCCTTCCAGCTCAGATGGAAAGGCTCAGCATGCAGCTAAAATCAAGACAGCTGGAAGTAGCAGAGATTTGCTGAAATCTTTTGGAGAACAAAATGGCACTGTGCTCTGGGGCATGGTTGGTGGTGTGTTCTTTCCAAGGATCTTTTTGTTTAAAGTCACAGTAGGATGTAAGTTTTGTCCTTGGGAGGGCATGCTGCTGCAAATTATCCCAAAGCCTATTCTTTGCCTTCATCTCAACACTCCCTGCTCAATAAGGGGCTGTGATGTAAGTGGGGAAAAATGACAAGAAGTGGAAGAAAATTCATGTTTGAGTTAGTCATATATGTCTGACAATGAGATTGTCTAGTGCCTGCAAATGAGGCCTTCAGCAACATTCTGGGGAGCGTAGGAAACGTGGGAATCGCAGGAAGACACTTGATAAAAGCTCTCTTCTACTGTGGGTTGAAGTTTTCTCTTTGAATATGCATTTGTACACACACAGTTGCCCCATTCTAACCCATTCTGTGTCTCCAGGTTCCCTTTCCTGTCAATCCCATCCTCCGCGCCTATGGAAATATTACAGTAAGTGGAATGCTGAGGCCACAGCCTGTGGGCCGTTCTCAGCTGCAGTGGGGCTGTTTGATTTCCTGGCTGAGCCAAAACACTGGGTTGTTGTGGGGAACGACTGCTTAGTTCAACTTGAAATGAAAACTCAGCACTTGTTTGTGCAAGATGAACACAGTTTGGGGTGGCTTTTCTTTTTTTTTTTTATATCTTGCATGTGTGTTTTACAAAAGTTTAACCCCATCAGGGTTAAACATAACCCTGGTGGTAGCCATGACTCTATCATATATCTTATTGTGAGCCAGTGGTTTGCAGTATTCTCAAGATATGGGAGCTAGATCAAACCTTTGCTGTGCCTAAGGGCTCACCCTTCTGCTGCCAGGAGGGTGCAGTTGCTGTGCTATAGCATATTCCGGAGGAGCTGTGCCATCTTACACAAAATACCTGAGCATCCGCTGGAATGCATAATTGAGAACTCCTGTCACTGTGCCCCCCACCATGTGACATCAGTAGGCACTTACCCAGAGCCATTCCCTCCCTTCCTCTGTCAATACAGGCGTATTTAATTGCAAGTGGAATAGATTGAACAGGGGTGAATGAAATCTTATGGCTTAGTAGCTAGCAATTTCTTTGGAGGCGGGTGATGTTTGATTGAATCCCACTGTGCAGAGAAGGGAATTTGAACCTGTTCCCAAAGTCTAGAATGTGCCAGTCCAAGTGTTAGGTGGCTGGGCAAGAAAATAGCTGCAAGTTGTGACATGCCCTGTTATGTGGCAAACTGTGGTAAACATTCAGTATGTCAGACCATGAACAAAAACGCGTCATGCACTGACAGTTGCTTATCCTCTTTCTTGAGAGAGACTTTGCCCATGGACCACTTGTCTCAGCGTACCTACTGTTTTCTCTTAACTCAAGAAGCAGGAGCTAGAAGTATGTGAAGGCTTCCTGACCTTAAATCACTGCCTGCGCAGCTGTAACCGCAGCAGGGCAGGTCTGAGCAAGGCAGGGCTGTGTTGCAGCTACCCAGGTTTATTTCTGTGGCATTGGTACAGCAGTTACTGACTCTTTCTGTTCCTAAAGAATTTGCATTGAGAAAATTCTGCATGGTCGTTAAAAGTCCAGGTACTACAGGCTAGAGCTGGTGCCTTTACCCACTCATGTTATACTAGTACACAAGAGTTTTCACTGGACTCTGAGAATTTTTGACTATACAAAGTACACACACAGATGTGTGGATTTCATTGATAAATAAAAATCTACTACTCTGAGCAGATTAGTTTTGGTTTTCCTGGTTTATTCCAAGGTATACTCCTAGATTGCATTCTTAATTACCCTTAGGAAGATCCTTGTTTTTTCATTCTCCCCTTTTCTGAAGAGTATGATAATAGCAGAATAAACAGCCTTTTATCTTCCTTCTAACTGCCTGTAATCACTTTACAAGAGCCTCTTGTTCCTTCCTCCATGATTATAGGTATATTTAATTATAAATTGAATAGACTGAACAGATGTGAATGAAATGCTATTACTTAGTATCCTGTTAGGCACTTTTCTTTGGCAATTCCCAGCTCTGCTTTTCATCTGCCAAACACTTTCAGCAGATAAACAGGAGTAGCAGGAGTTAAGTCTTTTGGGAGATGAGTTTGTGTAAGGTTTTATATGTATGATTTGTCTGTTTCACCAGGCTTCTTATCCAGTTTGTATAAGATTCATTGAACTGAATATGAGATGATTTAGCTGGTTGAATGTAAATTAGATTTTTCACAATATTCTTCCCCAGTTTAGAGAAGGCTGGGCTTATGTTTTGGGGAGGGAGAACATCTCAGACTGGCAGCTGATTGAAGCTGTTACGTTCAGCTTGGTCTGTCCATCTCAACAAGACTTGATTGTGTGTTTTTAACTGGGTGAAATGGACCTTAAGGCACATGTTTGTCTTGGAATGTTTCTTGATATGCAGAGCTGGTGTCTTTCTCTGTTGCAGCCTTCTGCGTATGTGCTAGAAGTTTTCAAGAAGGTCAAGTCAAGGTGAGTCCCAAGAACCTTATTGCTGAACAGGTTTGTGACTGAGTATTGGATTTCTGGGCCCAGGACTGGCTGAGGTCCCCGAGGAGTCTTTTGTTCTGGGTGTGGGCAGTTCTAGAGGGTCTGGAGTTACTGTTCCTGGCAGCCTCTTTTGGAGCATGTAGGGCCATGGAAATTGTTCATTGCATGGGGAGTGTTGGATGCAGCCTGTGTGTGTGGGTTGGCTGCTTGGCGATGCTCATGTATGTGAAGATCAGCTTAGGGATGCTGAGGAGGGATTATGTGCCTGCTCCCTGTGCCAGATGATGTCTGCTGGCCTGCACTGTAGACTGTGGGCAGTCACAGACCAGCAGTGATGAATGCTTAGCACAGCTTTTGTACTGGAACCCAGCTATATGGAAGTGTTTCCTGCTCATCTGTAGCAGTGCGGTGTCTGAGACTAAATACTTCTGTCCCTTTGCTTTCTTCTCAGTGAGCTGGAAGAGTCTCTCCTGGTGCTGCCCTTCTCCTATGTTCCTGACCTGCTCAGACTTTTCAATGAATATATTCACCTGGGTTCAGAAGTTGAACTTCTGTGCCGAGCTCTCCTCTTCCTGCTCAAGTGAGTGTTTTGTGTGCCCAGACAGATCTGCTAGTCTTAGTTTGGTTGCTATTGCTGTCCAGAAGCTGGACCCAAGGAAGCCCTAACAGGACTCTGGTCAGTAGTGGGTCATGCAGATTTCTCTGGGCCCCTCGTGCTGGTGCATGTTATGAACTTGCTTTGTGCCAGCTACGTGAACAGAGAGGTACTCCTTACTCCTGAGCTGTGAGTCAGGGCTCTGGGACAGCACAGAGTTGGGGAATATACCCTGTTCCCTGGAGCTGTGGAGATGACGTTGCTTGCCATGAACACATGTAGCATAAGAGTGTGGGGAAAATTGGGGTTTTCTCATATATCTCTGGGTCTTGGGAAGTGTCGTTGAGAATAAAGATGTGGTCTCTGCAGGAGATAAGGAATCACTGCAGCCCACAGCGAACGGTGTGTGGCAATGGACTGATTGGATGCAGAGTGTTGATGTGCTCAGATGGGGTTGGTGGTCCTGGTCCCCCAAAGCTCACTGGTACGAAAGAGGTTCATCAAGGCTGAAATGGCACTGTTGACAGGCACAGAGTCATTGTAGAACCCATGCCCTCAGAGAGTACCTCAGAGAGACCTTTCTCTTGAACCACTGTAAGTTAAAGAGAAGCTTCAGAAGATAGCTTTTCCAGATAAATCTGCCCCCGCATGTTATATAAGGCTGCTCTGGGGAGGCTTAATTTAAGAAAAATCCTATGTCCAGAACATACAGAGGCTCAGGAGAGGGGCTTTCTAATGTTTCTAAGAACAATCCTGCAATACATTACTGCCTGCTTTGTTCCCAGGATACATTTTGGGCAGATCACAAGCAACCACATGCTGGTGACAGTGATAGAAAATCTGAAGAAAACCACCATTTCCAGAGTCAGTGAGGCCCGGGTGAGTGTTGCAGCCTCTCCTTTTCCAGGGTCTGGAATAACATGATGGGCCAGTGTCTGGAATAACATGATGGGCCAGTGTCTGGGAGTGCGTGTTGTCGGTGGTGTCCAGTGGGAAGGTTGGTTGGGGATCTGAGCCTATTTCACCTTCCTCCTGTGCAAATAGGCTACATTTTGCTTATGTTCTTCCTGATGTGAGACAATGCGGTGATGAGCTTCCTCGTTTATTCTTGTGTTTTCTTTGATGTATATGTTTGGCTTTGCCTCATTAGTTTCTGAGTATGTAGGAGGTAAATAAACTCTTTATTTGTCTTGGCCTTTTAAGTGGGCCCTCAAATAATACAGACTGTGCTGGTATCTTCTCAGAGGCAACTTCAGGTGCCTGCCAGCAACTTGTCTTTCAGAAAATATAGTGGATTTTGTATAGCTGCTCTTAAGAGAGGACTGTTGGGAACAGTGCAGGACAGATTGTTCTCCTACTCAGATAAGTTTACACTTAAATAACGTTGCTTTATTTAAATCTGTGGATTGTCTTGCTTTCCTCATTTCTTAGTAGAGGGTGGCCAGTGCAGGAGCCTTTGCGCCCTGACAAGCTTGAGATGTGCCCAACAATGTGGTGCTGGTGTGTCTCTACAGGATGTGCTGGGATTCAACATGGCAGGGCTCCAGTACCTGAAGAGGGAGATTGAGGCCAAGGATGAGGTGACATTTTTTGCTGATGCTACCGATCGCTTTGAGGAGAAGAGGAGGAAGAGGAAGAAGAAAGAGAAGATGGTTCTTGCAGTGCTCTAGCATTTGCTGCCCAAGACGCAGAGCACCTGGGTGGGGTCATGTAACCTCAGTGTTGGCCATGGAAGTGTTCCTGTGGCTGAACATCTGTGATGATGTCTGGTGACTGGGACAGAGTTTGTCCCCTCCTCATGTAGTACAACCCAGCATATAACCCCAACTCAGAATGGTTGTCTGTGAGATGAACTCTCTGTATTCTGCTGCAAATGCATGCATTTGAACTATTTCTGAGGTGGCTGTCAAAGGTACGTGCTTTTCCTGTAGTGGAATGCACGTTACAAACGTAGTTGATCTCTTCTGTGGAAGAGATCAGCTCATTCTGGCAGTGTTGACTCAGTGGAGTGAGTCCAGCAGCACATGGACTGCTGGTGAGACCATGTCCTAGCCAGGGAAAGCAGCTGGCAAGATTTATGCTGTTTTGACACCTGCTGGTAGTTTGTGGCAGTGCTTAGAGCCTCTGGACAAAGCTGTTTGACTTCTGCCAAGGTGTGAGAACTTGGTCTACATCCACTCACTTTTTAGTGGGCAGAGAAAAACATGGCTGTGCTCTATTAAAGGCATGTTTATATATGCTTTATGAGACAACTTGGTTCATGGAGTTTTGTCTGATATTTCTCTAGTAAAGCCTCAACTGCCTTGCCCTGTGTGTCAGTTCACAAAGGACTTTTTTCCAGAGAATAAAACCTGTGGGAGCAAATGAAAGGGCTGCCATCCAGGATTGTGCTATTCCGTAGAGTTGGCAGACTGAGCATCAGAAGCATGGGTTGTTTGCATTGTACTTGCTCCAGATTTAGAAATTGCACTGAGTTGTTGCAATGTTGTACTTGTCCTGTATCAGATAAAATTATTTATTTTCACAGTGGGGGGAGTGGGGCAGGTTACAGTAAGCAAGTCTCTGCTGCTGTTGAGAAGTTACTAGTTTGTAACATGCTGTCTTTTTTACCAGTGATCACAGGTTTGGTGGATGTGGTGGGGGCTGCTTCTGGGTACAGGGCCAACTTAACATGTGTATGGTTAGAATATGTGCCTCACTTAACTGTGGATGAGAGAGTCCAGAACTGGCATTCATATTTCATACTGGTGAAAGCTATTATCTAATCCCTAATCATGGGATTCTCAGTCACTGTCAAGTGTTGAGAGAACAAGTCATCTGCATGTGTCAAGGAAAATTCCCCATCTCTCAGGCTGTCACATGCTGGAAAAAGGATGAAGCACAGGAACGCACCTTGTTGGAAATGAATTCATAAAAAGAAAGCAGAAGTGCACTTGCATATACAAATATGGTGTCTCACAAAGAGACTGAGATGTTTCTTTTAGTCACTACTGCGTAAGTAGGAACAAAGGGGGGGGAAAAGGCCCATGTGTAAGTGGCTCAGTCTACCACTATGAAGAGAGGTGTGCAGGTGCGCATTTGAAGATGATCACGTCCAACAGTGAACAACAGGATATAAACAGAATCCCTCTCTGTCAAGTGTAACTTTGTGCACTTGTAATTCCCATCTGGTGTCTTAGGCTAATTAAAGGTAGGCGAACACACAGACAGTTAAGCCTATGATTGTGAAAGCAAACAGAAACTTAGGAATTAGAAGACCAGAGCAGATCAGCAGCTCTTTCTTGAAGAATGAGTTGACTTCAGTGAAACCTGCTGCGTGCTCAGTACCTAAAAAGGATTTCAGGTGTCTCAGCACAGGTTATAGGGAACCATTGGGAACCATTCAGCACTCTTCTAAGTGCAGAGTGTCAAACATTGGGGTCAAAACATAGTAATCTTTCCACTGTTTGCATTTCAGACAGCCACCTGAGAAGGCTGCGCAACTTTTGGACCACATTTCCCATTAACAGGGGACAGCCAAAATATTTATTCATGTTAATCTGATTAAATAAATGAAAAAGTCTCAACTGGGATGTTTCCGTAACGTTGGACTAAAATTCGGGTATTTCAGTATTGCTGATCTTCCTGTTACTCTTGTTAGGGCTCTGATCTGTAGTAAAAGAGGAAAGAAAATTAACATGAAAGAAAAAAAAAAAAACCAAACCCCCAACTCTACCTTTGTACGGTTGTTGAAGCAAACCAAGTAATTACGTGCAGATTCTTTGCAAGTGCAGTGCGAGCAGTGTGATTGCTACAGACTGGCTTCAGTAGAACTGGCCTCTCGTTGCTGTTTGGAAGGGAACAACATGAGAAAGGGTACTCACATGGGCTTCAACTAGATTAAGAGTTTGCTTTCATTCCACAAATTGAGTGGCATAAGAATCATGACCACGAGTTCAGGATGGGCAGTCTGCTTGGGGATACTGAAGGCTTTCATGAGCGGCTTCCAATGCAGTATTTAATTTTGAGTATATAAAGAGGATCTTTGTGAAATGTTTTAAATATAAATAAGAAATAACTAAGAAAATATAACAGATATGACTATGTTTGGCCAGGCTATGCTTCATCTGTGATTTTTGCTTGTTGGTCTCTACTAGGAGGTGTGGCAAATTTGTCATCAAGTCCAATATTGCAGGGAAGTTTCTAGGTCTCAATGGAGAGAATCATTGTCCCTGGTGATAAACACCTGGGAAAGGTGATAGGAACTTAAGTTGTGACAGTGCCTTTGCAAAGGCTCAACTGTTTGTTACGCATGGTTGAACAAGACTATTTAACTAAATACAGGACTTAACCTAGGAGCGTCAGTGTTTCTTATTTTGTGAGACTGAACTAATCAGTCCAGAGTTCCTTGGCATGTTTGAGATTGATACAGTTTTGCATCCAGGAGATTTTTGGTGGGAGGAATATTTGGGGGGGCATTTGGTACGGTTGCTTGGGTAGCATGGGGTAACTTCAGTAGGCATTATTAATCAATTCACAAAAAGACTATGTCAGAACAGAAGGGAGATTCATCTATGGTGATGGCAACTAGGATTAGCTGGATTAGCCATGTGGGAGGAGAATACTATGTAGTCAATTTGGCTCCACTTAGAGCTTTTAAAGGGCGACGACACTGATCAGAATTTCTGTTGGGACTTTTGGGACAGTGTGTCTCACTGAAATGTGAACTGACTGGGTGAGTACTCCTCTTCCGTTCCAACCCGAAGTGAGATTCATTGGTCTAGATTGCCTTCCCTGATGAGCTCCAGGTTGTAAGCCCCTAAGCTGGAAGGCATTAAATTTGCTGTTCTTCTAGACTATAATTGCATGTTAGCCTGGGGGTAAAATCCCACACTGGAAAAGGGGAGAAGATGTTTAAACCGGAAGAAAAAGCTATGTTTGATGTAATGTGTGCAGTCCTAGAGCAGATGCAGCAGTCAGAGATGCATGTCTCTCTGAAGTTTCTTTTGAGAACTGACTGATGTGGTAGCTTTGCTTTTTCTCCAGAGGACAGGAAATGAGATGCAGCTGGGATACTGACCTGTTAGATAGCGTAGCAGACTTACAGATGTTAAAGTTGAAAGAAACAGATTATGTCAGTGTTACACATATGAGGCAAATCGGGACTCTTGAGCTGAGAAGAGACAACCATAGGGTTCCTGTTCATGAACTGTCATCATGTATTGTAGAGGGCCCGAGCTGATATAGGCAAGATGAAACCAGCCTAATGTTAAACTTTGGCTAGTGGTTTGAGGAGAAATTCCCAGTAAAGCTTTCTTCTTGTCAGGGAAGACTTATCCATTCTCTATATAGTCTGATTCTCTAAGGTTACAGAAATGTGCTGTATGAAACAATGCGTGCAGAGGATTAGTCTGCTTGAACACGTCATGGTAAGTTTGTCCTGTCTATCTGTAAGGCTCCTGTCCCTTGATCTCAGTCTCAAAGGGTCAGCAGCAAGACTTAGTTTTAGAAAATGAAGAGTGTTAAAGAGCAGCTGATATGTTAGGGCTTAACTGCTGCCTCCTGCTGCCAGGAGGCTCAATGACTTGTTTAATGTGGAAACAGTTCAGTGAAGGATTTGGGAGAGGACTGGAGAGGCTCTGCTGTGAGTGCCTCCACTGAGCTGAGCAGTTGTAGTAATCTGTAAATCTCTTGCAGCGAGTCGTTTGGTTAATGTCATCCAGTGCTTCCCTTTTCTTATCTCAGGTTGTCAGGACTGTGTGATGTGTGCATGACAGCTTTGCTGTCAGTTGCATGAGGCTTGTTGCTGATGTGGATCAAAAGCCAAGAGGGGATAAAACAACTGTTCTCTGATTTAAGGCTGGTATCACTGCATCCAGTACTTACATTAACTTGAAAGCTTTCGGGGTAGTGCAATCCGGAACCATGGCTTGGGGCTTGTAGGAACTGCCCGGACTGTTGCTGACATCTCACCCTGGGGGTATCCTTGTGGGCGGCACTCATAAACATCATTGGTTAACACAGGTGGAATATCATGTTAAGGATCTAACCATATCTGTACATTTATGTAATTAAAATGTGTGGAGGCTGGAATGAATTCTGGAAATAAGGCTGTGAAACAACTTGAATCTGGACTACAGCCCTCAGCTGAGATATTAAAGACCAGGTAAAATACTGGGGAAGGGCACATGTTTTGGAGGCTGGTCTGCAACTGAATGTCCGAGTACTGAGTGAGTGGGAACAGAGCAGGAGCTGGTTTTGCTGCAATGCCACCAGTCCTGTCTAGCTCAGCTCTGCAATAATGGACATGAAAGACTTCTTTGGGTCACTATCAAGTAAATTTGGGGAGTTTCAATGTCACTTCTAGAGCCTATAAAGCCTCAATGGAGTTGCAGTTACCTAGTACTCTGGTCAGTCTCAGAGGACCCTGAAGTTTTCCTTTCTTTCTTAAGGGTAGCCTTTAGCAGGAGTGGAGTTTGTGGCATGTTTGGATGCACCTTACCTTGCTATTTCTTTTATAGCTTTCCAGAAGACCTCTTCTCTCTGGCTTTTAAGTGTAAATTTGATTAAAATTCAAACAGGACTTCACCCTTTCTTCTGAACTTGCACTTAAAAAATGAGCCTGTAATTTTATTTTAAAAATAATTAGTTTCTGGGGCACAAGGGAAAGAGAAATAATAGTTCTTGATTTTGCTGTTTTCTTTTACTCTACCTCTGTCTTCAATTAAACAACTGAAAAGCCCACCGAACCCACACCGGGCTGATTTCTGACAGCCTTCGTGCACTTCTGTGCTTGTGTCTCTGCTGACACAGGGATTTGTCTCATTTGTCTGTTTAGTATCCAGGACGATACATGGTTTTGTTGCTCATTAGGCTGTAGCATCAGATGCTGCCATTGGTTCAAAAATGTTATGCAGGATTTCCATCAGGGGTGGTGGGAAAGAGTTCCTATTATTGTAATTATTTTTTTAAAGCCACATCTTTCTTCCTTTCCCCAATTTTCAAAACCTTGTTACTCTGATGTAAATTGCTTTTGGTGTTAGAATCTTAAATTGTTCAGTTGTTGTGCTTTTTGAAAACATCCATTTGTGTGTTTCTGAAAAGGACAGTTCCAGCCTGCTACTGGAAACGATGCTTAAGGCTTCTGACAGGTGGACTGTCCCCAGGGGGTTGATGCTAGAAGGTGTGTGTGCGAGGTAAGACAACAAAGGATATTTGCTCTCACAGGCAGGAGAAGAGTTTCTGTTTCTGTTAATATTTCAATATCATGGGAAACTTCTTCAAGGCCACCGGTATCTTCCCCTTTAGTTACCATGGCAAAAATCTCTATCTCCAGTTCAATCTGCAAGCCTGCTGCCACCTAGGAGAGACAGAAGATTACTCACAGGTAAGGTGTATGTTTCATACATAGTCCCCTCCAGCAGTCCTTGGAGCTGGTTCTTGTTCTGTGTTGTCTGATGAAATGAAAGATGTAGTGCCCAGCATACATGGTTGTGCTTGCCAGTTTCCAGGTGTCTGTTTCAATAGAAAGGTCTGTACAAAACAGTGTCTCTTTGCATTGCAGTTTGAAAGAAAACTGCCACGTGTTTGCATTTTTTCCCCTTAAATTTCCTTTTAGGCTCCAGGGGGAAAAAGGCAATCGAGACAGCTGGGAGAGAATCAAAAAGAGAGGTGGTTGGTGCCCCATGCCTGTCAGTGTTTGGACAATTTGGACAATGCCCTTAATGACATGCTTTAACTTTTGGTCAGTCCTGAAGTTGTCAGGCAGTTGGACTAGACGAACATTGTAGGTTCCCTGTGTAGTGCCTTGTGGCACTGTCTCCTTGCACAGGTCATTGCTTCTTGATTCCATGTCTATAAAAGTATTGGTAAGGATATTGCCTTCTGTTTTCTGGATGCTGTGGGGATACTGGCCAGCACAATATATATTAAGATACAACATGCAGGTGAAGAGAGAGACTGAACAAAAGCTGCTAAAGCTTCCTACTTAATGGGACAATTTCACGTGCTATGGTGCTTTGCTAGATAAAACACTTAAGGTGAAGAATAGTTCCAAGCAGGAGAAGAAATGATTGAGGCAAGAGTTTATTAGGTTTGACTCCTGAAGGTATCAGGACAGGAGTTAAAGTCTAGGCATAAGACAGAACAGGTAACAAGTACCCTAAACGATGGGGAAAACTCGGAGGTAGTGGCAAAGTATCCAGTTTGATTCAAAAAAGCTCTCTTTACCTCAGTGCTTGACCTGCTGCTTTCCACTCTACTTAACATGTTTATCCCTCTGCATTTTGGTGCAGACTCTGAAACTTGAAGCGCATGTGGTGCTTGGTTGAAGGCAGCAGAGGGACAGCGGAAGGCAGCATCCCTTCAAATAACTTTAAATCATGTACCCTACCAGCTCTATTCTCAGACATCTAGTGTGAGAGGACGCCTAGATGCTCTGAGGGCCATCTGAGTCTAGCAAAACACAAAAGATCATCTGTGTAACCTACAGGTCCTGGTGTGTACATGACTCTCAGTCCTGTAGGTGGAGGCGGTTGCTTCACCCGAAACCTGTCAGAAAGAGAAGAGAATCAGTTTGTCAGAAACTGTTTCAGGCAGGCAGAAGCACTGCTGAGAAGGAGACCGTCTGCTCTTCCTCTGCGTGTGCAAACAACAGCAGAAGTTGTTAGCTCATCCTTCCTGTCACAATGTATGACTTGGGCTACAGCGGTATTCCTGAGCTTCTCACCAAGGCTTGGGTTTCTAATGAAAAAACCCACAGAAAGAGATTATGGGCCAAAGTAAGTCTCCAAATAGCTCGTTGCACTGCCTGGTTCTTGCAACAGAATGCAAAACATCAGCATTCTAAGCCTGCATACACAAAGGAAGCTGAAGTATAAATTGCATCTCTGCAAACACCCGTGTGTTGCATACCTGGTATGGTGCATACCCAGAAGTCCTTATTGTTCTTTATTTCATGTCCTTTGATATGATTCTATTGCAGAAGCCATGATACTAGTATAAATTTTGTGAAAATAATCTAATTTCACAGTACCCACTAAGGCAGTAGTTTCAGTTCTGCATTTCTCACTGACTGTTTCACATCTATGCAGTCCTTTTGCATAACCAACTTCCACTGTTAAGATCTCTAAAGATCATTAGAGCTGATATGACCTCTACTTTTGCATGGCTCTGGATTTTATCCTGTGGTTTTCATTTTTACCTAAAGAACAGTTACCAGCAGGCACTTGCACCAGAAGCTGCTAAAGGGAAGGCAGTAGACGAGGCATTCCTAGTATATGGCTCCATCTTATAGAAAGCTCTGGCAGACTTACAAACTGGCTGTCAGAATTCCTGCTCTTTCTCTGAAGTGCTGGCTGTTACGAGAAACTGGACTTGATTTTTGTCAGGATGTCCCAACAAGTTCAGGCTATGGTATGGACAGTTTGGAAGGCATATAGTTAACTACTGATCCTGTCACAGAAAAGTTTTGGCTTCAGCATGAGGCAGATATGGCTCAGAATTGCCCAGCGTTGGCCCTACCCCTGCCCTCAGTATGTTTTGCTGTCATTCAGCAGCTAGTCGCTTATGTCTCCTCTCAAAGCATCAAGTAAAAGGCTTAAAATACAAGCTGGATTTATCAGAATCATGGTGGTATTTTCCTTGAATGTCTACATAGAGTGCCCTGTCATGAAATAAAAAGAAGTAATGTGCACACCTTGAGCTCTAGGATGTTGGTATGGGATCTGCTGATTTATCATGGCATGCACCATGAAGCTTAAATGTGCATTAAAGGAAAAAATGTCTCTGAGGCCCTATCTATCTAGGCTGACCTAAAAAAAAACACAAAACAAAAAACTCTGCCATCCATCCTGATAGAAGAAGCTGTACAATAGTCTCTCAGCTGGTCTTGAACAGATTTCTAAAGTGCCTAGTTGGCTGAATGCTCACAAGAGATCATGATGGTCACATCAGGGTGAAAGTGTCCTGTGAGCTCCTCTTTTGATGACAATTAGCTACCCGAGGAGAAGGAACAACAAATGTCAGACATAAATGTTTATGATTATTTAATTCCAGCACTCTAGTACCATAGTAAAGGGATGCTGCGACTGCTGAGATAGATAGTGTCACTGTGACACCTCTCTTGACTCTCCTTTTAAGGAGAACATCAAACTGTAAGTCACCTGCATCCACAAAAAGGAAGTTTGACAGATGCTTGCTCATGTGAAGAGTGTTCCAAAGAAACAGCATCCAGAAGCTGCAGGACACCAGGGCCATGAGACATGCACACTCAAGCCCAAGAACATTTAATGCCCTCCTTACTGTTTTCCTTTAATCAGTGCTATTATTGCAGACAAAACCAAAGACTATTTATTGCCAGTGCTAAGAGGAACCAGCTTTTGAATGACCTAGACCAACATGTCAGTAGAATGTTTATTTCCATGCTTTCAGTTAGCATCCCTCTCCTGGGACCTGTGGGTCCAGCAGAAAAAAGACCCACATAACAGGAGTGGTCCAAGTTGGCTTACTCTTAAGTTTCTGAAAGAACAGTATATAACTGCCGAGTAGGACAAATGGATGAGATTGGCCTAAATAGCAGCTTTCAGTTAAATGCTAAATAAATCAAGAACCTCTCCAGCTGCAGGAGGTAATAAGGATAGGTGGGAGGAAGAGGAGGACATTGGAAAAGGTTTGGTAGGAATAGCTATCTCGGAACACAGGAATTTTAAAAGCTTAGTTTTGGTTTTGGGGATTTTAAGCCATCTGAAATGAAAGCTCCCCACCAAGTACTGCAATTCTTGAAACCATCTAGTGGGATTATAACCATTCAAATGTAGCTATTCTGAAGTGACAAACCTTATGTGGAAGCCCAGGAGCTATAAGGGCTTAGAAACTGTTGTTGCAGGCTCTCCTTTACCCTAAAAAGCAAGGAACACATAGCACAGCTAAGGCAAGTGCAGTTGAGCAAACTGAGCGGGAGGAATAGGCTTTGCCCTCTTTTCTGTCACAAGTGTATGGCACCTGGGAGGACAGGGGTCATGAGCACACCTGCCTGAAGACCATTAAAGTAAAACCACTGGAACTGTTCTGGTGCAGGAGTGACTGAATGAACATGTGTGCAGTCACTCAAAGGGGAATTCTAGTACAGAAAAGCAATCACAAGCATTTTCTTACTGTATTTATATATTCTTTAAACAGCAACTGGGTAAATATGATAATTTGCTATGATTTGTCATGCTGGACTGCAGACCTAGAAATGGACTCATTTATCCCCACCCCAGTGAAACACAGTGCAGTGCTATTTTGTCCCACACACTGACGGGTGACACTGAGCAAGGGAAATGTGTGCACAAATAAATGCTTTCTTTCATCCTTGTCCTCTGCTTGTTCCCAGTGTCATGACTGGAGCTGTTTCTCAATGCAGCTGAAGACATGTCTGCCTGAATACAGCTGTGTGGAGTGTCTGACGGCATCCAGCAACATTTCCCAAAGCCAAATGTAATACTGGTTACCGTGAAAGACTTCGGTCCCTGAACCTGAGAACTTCAATAAGAACCAGTAAATCACCTGCGATGGGCCAGGACTATGCATGCAGGACCTGCTGTTCCTTACTGCTTTCCATCTTCCTAATAACACTAATATGCAAATAATGCTGAAGTATTTCCAGTCTTATCTCCTGTCCTCTATCCAGTCAGTCATTATCAAATGTTTCCAAGTATAAAAATACCATTTGTTATGTCATGTTAATCAGATCAAAAGGTTGACAATTAACAAGCAATGCATATTCGGACAGTTAAAAACCAAGGTACTAAAAATTCAAACTAACCTTGAGAAGTTCACACCAACATTCTTCAGGATCACAGTGGCTGCATAGGTGCAGCCTTCCTTTAGCACTCCAAATGTCACTCTGGGTGGAATGAGATGGAAGCCACTAAGAGGCTGTCTTGTTGTTGCAAGAGAAGATGTGTTGACCTTTCCTGCAACAGGATCTTCTATCTTTGCAAACAGAATTAAAATATTAGACAATAAAGAAAGTTGGTCGCCATCAAGTTAGGTTCAGTTACTTAACCTACATTTGAGCTCTGTCCATTCACCCTGAAGAATTACAAAAAGCCATCCTAATCTGAGTAAAAACTGAAGAGGCACTTTGAATATTGTCCGCAAATTTATATTGGTTTGAGTTTTCAGACATATTAAGCCATTGAGATGTCTCAGGGGGAACAGAGGAAGCTCTGCTCTTTCGGAAATCAGAGCTTTCATGTGGGTGCCTGGTGCAGAACATATGGCATATGAGTTTGTCCTAGCAGTTGAGAGGAAAGGTGCTTTTAGAATTGCCAGTAAACTTATACATAAATTGCAACCACTGTGTTTCAGTGAATAGATTCAAAATACCTTCCAGTATTGGTCCAGAGTGAAGATTTTATGCAAAAGAGATGACTGAGAAGATATTAATGAAAAAGATATTATTTTACCTTTTTATTTGGTATGGAGTTTGGTTTTCTGCTATGAAGGCATGACGGTAATTTCACTTTCTCTTTTCTTGGCTGTCCTGCACAATTCACCAGTAGACTCTGAACTTTATGTTGAAAGGCTGTCTCTTGTGATCCTGTGGCCTTGTTTAGGTCTGGAATGGAATGATTTCCAAAAGCACAAAAACGTAAGTGTCATAGTTAGCCCAATCCTGAAGTTCTTGTTCAGATAAGATTTTTATTTTCTATGAAAGCATGTGATTAGCACAAGGACAGAAGAACTAGTCTCATTTTTATTTAATAGGTCAAAAAAGGCATTAAGAAACCACCTAATAGTAGCAAGTAATTAAAATCTAACTAAGTAAAATTGTACTGTAATTATTAGAACTAATTAGTTGGAACTAATTAGATCTCAGTGGAAATCCTCAATGAAGATATAAACACCTGTGAAAGTAATTAAAAACAGAAGAGGAGGTACAAAACCCCAGACACTAAAATCAAAATTGAGGACATTACTATTCCAAAGGCATGCCTGCACAGCACAATGATCAGTTGTGCAGAAACACCCAGGCTGGTCAAGCCAAATCTGTACGTCCATTTAATAACAAATTGCAGTCCAGGCCCCAAAGCAGTACAGCTCTGCCAGCACAACCAACTAGGAAGCCCTATCTCCGATCAGGATTTATTGTCTTGAATGCAACAATTCATTTGTATGGATGACCTGTATACTTCTGACTCTGGGGTTAAGATGACCTTAACTATCTTTTAATCTTTGAACTGTGCTCTACTGCATAATGGAGATAGACTGAGCATAGGGATGGCCACAGCAACTTAGATCTAAATATAGCTTCTTTTGCTTGACAGCCTAAGACTCATGTAGTATTTTATTGTAAAGTCTGATGACCTCTGAAGAGAAAACAAAAGACAATTACGGTGGCTGCCTTCTCACCAGATCACTCTAGATCAGTATTTTGTACAGAACAGAACTGGTTTTTCTTAGTTTGGACTGCAGGCACTGTCTAGCTGGAATGCTAAGTCTGGTCAGTTAGTCATTGTGAGGAGGCAAAAATGTTATTTGAGAAAGCATCTTCTCGAGATTCCCCTCTTATTTCCAGGCAACAGAACTGCAGGTGTTAGAGAGGGGCTTCCCATCTACACAGCAAATGGCCCAGAGCTTAAAAAAAACCCAAAAAGAACATCTGGGAAAAAACACAAGCATTTCTTGTTTTGCCCAGAGGTAAGCAACATTTATGCTTTCACATTAGAATTTAGGGTAGTTTTGGCATCTCTCTCTCCACACACATCCTTCCCCTGCCGCCCCCAAGCTGCTGTTCCTTTCGTCACCTACCCTGTGGCTCTGGAAATACAGATTAGTACATCTGCCTTGAGATCTATGGATCATGCATAAATAACAAAGGAAATCTAGCAAGTCTGAAGGCAACAGCTCTTGCGGAGCCCCACTACTAAGAAAGGGAAGTTCTACCAGGACACATGGAAGGGAAAGGAAGGGGAGAAGGGAAGCTCTAACTATGGGATGCAAGAGTAGATTTTCCAAGTATGCACTGCCAAAGCTCAGCTGGTGTGGCATTATGTGACAGCCAAAGGTTAGAGCTCATTGAAGCAGACCGGTGGCTCTCCTGTGGTGATCATCCAAGACTGTCACCACAAGCAAATGCATAAACAGGATGAATGACAGTAGACGTAGCAAGGAAAGCAAAACTGAATGGGGATGTTTAAATGGCAAAGACCATTGTTCTAGACTCTTCTGTTACAGGTCTTAATGAGTAGAAAAAATTGGCTTGTGCAATTTTTTTTTTTTAGTAGGGAAATTATTTCTTGGCTTTGTCTGCAGTTCTGTCATCCCCATGTTATAGCAGTCTCCTAGGGCAAAGGAGGGAATCTCTCCCATTAGTTTTATACCTCTCTCTGTTTCTGCCAGTCTTGCATTCAGATGTATTCTGGATGCTGAACAGAGATAGATGGATTTAAATTGCTATAGTAAATATTTTGTCAAAAGCTATAAGAAGATAGATATTAACCTCCTCTAAACTACATTCTGGAAGGCAGATTTACCTGTTGTGCTGCTGGAACCTTCATTTTCTTTGGAATGAGCCTGCAGCAGAAGGCCAGGTGAAGGTGAGGAATCACTCATGGTACCAAGACATTCAGATCCTAAAGGGAAAGTAATGGAATACTGTGACAAGTGTTTTTCATGATCATCATCATTTTCATAAACACACGAAAAAAAGTCAGGAAGTCTTTGGCACTTTAATTTAGACAATCTTTGAAAGCTGCCTGCATAACCATGACAGGCTAGCTAAATTCGGCATGGGAAATTTTGGTCCACTGGGCAATAGGGATCAAAAATGCTTATCTTGTGATTAGTCATGTCTTGTCCTCTGGCTAACTGAGCAATAAGCCAAAAAGAGCTAACGGACACATAAAGGGCTAGTGGACAATCTAACACAGGTCTTCTGGTGATTGCAATATGGTGATTGCAAAATGAGGAAATAGGGGAATTAGTGGGGGTCTGATAAAGCCCATGGAGGACTGCTTTCATGATAAGATTCTTTGCTGTGCATGACTTTTAATCTCACTATGGGATTTTAGTAACTTGTCAGGGCTGCTTTTCAAACACAACTGAAGTATTACTCTCAATGCTGTAAAACTCAAACCTAAGATGATGACTCTTTCACTGCTTCCTGTCATCCAGTCACTGCTTTCCTCCGATATCCTCCAAACTATCCTTAGTCTGCATGTTTCCTATTCCATATTGCTTTTGCCCCAGTCCCCAAGCTGCCCCTCTTACCACTGAGTTTCAGAATTCCATCTTCCATTTTTTTTTCCTACTGTCATACTAGTATTTTTCTAAACTTGACCTTCTCGGTTGTTGCTTATCCACCCCTAACTATTGTTTATTCCATTTAAGTTTTTCTTGAGTATTTTGTATCCATCCACCCCTCATTCATAGCACAACTCTTCAGCTTTGCATCCGAAGCCTATGCTGCTTCTTTATTCAGTGATGTCTATAAAGGCTCCTTTAACACACTAAATATGTAAGTCTTATAGACCACATTTATATTAGGGGATTAAACAGGAATGTTCCCAGATACTGGAACATGTTAATCTATACTGTTAACTTGTTAGAACACTGGTATGGTAGTGACAGTGCAACTTGGTGTTTTCCCCAAAACCACTCTTTGTTACCCAAGTTTTGGCCGGGGAAAAGTCTGTCTTGTTTTGGGAGACTTAATTTACACAGCCTACTTCATATTGGTGGATCTCAACATCAGTGAATGCTGCTGGGTATGTTTTATGTATCAGAATAGATATAACTATTTTGGTCCAAGAAGTTCATGTATCAAAATGACTGGGAATACATGGGGGTCAGAGAATGTAATCTTAAATTTAACTGCAATATGAAATGAGACAACTGGATAAAAACAATGAAGAAGATACTAAAATGTTGCCAGACAGTAGATTACCTCTACTGGGGTTTTTGATCTTCTCTAGAGAGAAATTCCCTCTTCCTTTTTTTTGAACTGGAGGAAGTTCCATAGACAGTGCTTCCACATCAGGAAACTAGAAAAAAAGTAAGAAAAATGGCTTAGGTCTCCTAAATAAACACTTAGAAAAAACCCAGCAGACATCCACCTCGCTGCCACAAAAAAAAAAAAGGAAAAAAAAAAAGGTGCAAAGGAGACAAATGAGCAGAAATAAAGTGGTAACTATAAAAAAAGATATATGTAAGTATACCTCAGATTCCAAAATAAGTTTTTGAGTATGCTTTATGCACTTACAGTATTTATCAGGTGAGATTACAACAGCAAAGTTCCCAAGGCCACCTTTAACCCAGGAGTGTTAGGCTTACTAATTCCCTTTCTAGTTAGCAGAGAGTGTTTTTTGAGGGGTAAGTGAAAAGACCTGAAGTTCAGCATCTGCTCTGAATCAGACTCTCTCCAGAGATTACATAAGGAACCTACAGAGTTTGTACTCAATAAATATATACCATTTCCAAGATACGTTTCCTTTGACAAGGGCATGTAATTCCCAGTATTAATTCTGCCACGACTGTCCTCTGTAATGGTTTCTTGAGATAAATTGAGGCTGAGAAGCAAACCCACAACTGTCTTTGTGGGACTATGACAGAAACTACCTGGCCTAACACAAACTCATCCAGTTTTCAGCTACATACCTTTTTCGGGAAAAACTCCTTGCCAAATTCTGATGCAAAATATGGAGGAATTATTTTGTTTCTTATTGCCATTAAGGACTTCTTTTCTTCATCAAGTTCTTTCCTAAGTAAGTTTTAACATTGTTAGTAAGGAAAAGAAAGAAAAAAGCATTGTAACTGAGTTCACCCTGCTTTTCTGTATTATGTTTAAAACATTGAGGAATGGAAATGATAAAGGCAAGTGGCATTTTTTTTTTCTGGTTAATTACATTGAGCGATATTCTTGTAACTGAAATTTTCTCAGTGATAGATCAAGAACAAGCTGGTCTGGCATGCACAGACAATCTCCTCCTCAGATATGGAGGATATGATATATGGAGGGTCTGATCAAAATGCATATGGACAGTGGGTTGGCTGCTACCTCCTCAAAGTATGCTCCAGTTCTCTAAATCTTGTACAACATACCTGAGACTGTCACTAGTGTCTTTCCAACCTTCCAACAAACATTCAAATCTGTGAATTGGTATTTCAGATGCATTGCTAAAATTTATTAACACAAAATTAATCTAACTTCCTTATTTTATCACAGAAAAATTTGATGGCTCTTTGGAAACAGAAAAAGCTGTTCAAACTTCTGAAGGTGAGATTCACCAGAGTAAAGACCAGTTATGTTTTCAGCTTGATTTTACACTGGATTTCAGTCCAGTTTTACATGACTATAGTTTCACTGACCTGCAGGATCTAATATCAGCTATGAAATTATCACTCTTAATCATATTGAGAGTTTTGACACTGGCTTTTAAAGCCACAATTGTGCCTGATCTTCTTGGGTGCTGGTTACTGTGATACATATATTTAAAGTCATTCTTTAAATAGTATGCAAAAGAGTGCAAAATGCTATATTAAAAAATAAACCTGAAATTATAAAAGGTTTTTTTTTTTATCTCTTGCAAGTCAGAAAGTAATTAAGAAGTAGTATGGAAGAGAACTTAGTTTTCAATTGCTATTTAACCTTGCACAAAAATAAGAAACAAAAAGCAAGTTTCTGATCATAATAGTTCATCACCATTTCAAGTTATTCTGTTTAAGAAATAATGAATGACTTAAATAGCTGTTGATATAATTATTTTAATTCCATTGTGAATGAAGGTATGTTACTGATAACTTTCTCTATGTTAATCCTTGTTCACATATCAGGTTTTCTATTTCAACATAAATTAAATGCATATTTTTAATTCCTTGAATTTAAACAGTCCTGCTTGGATTACATTGAGGAATTTGACATTCTGTCAGATTTGCAAAGCCCCTTCCTCTAGAACTGAAAAGAATAATGGTTTTAATGCACAATGCTTAAATGAGACGTTTTTCTGTGTTACTAAAGAATTATATAATGCAGCAATATGTCTCTCCATAGAATAAGAGTCTGTATATTTACTTTCCAAAAAATCTATTTTCCTCTCAATTAATACTGACTTTGAAATTGCTCTTATTTTTTTTCAAATGTTTTTGTGAATCACCATATCTGCAGATGGAAATCCAGTGACTTTCAATTTATACCTGAGCAGAAATTCTCATCAAAATTCATCTAATTGTGAAATGTACATTTTTAGCAATATATGCTGTTTCAAAGCATCTATATAGATTTTTTTTCTTGCAATTAATCAAACTGCTTCACCATTCATCAATGGGAGATAAAATTTTTTTACAAATTGGAGAGCAAGTGAAATCATCAAGGGGAGCAGAATTAAAATTGAGGGTGACCTTAGATACAACTTTCAGTGCTACAAAGATTTTTATGTTTATACACATATACACATTTCCTCCTGTAAAAAAGCACTTTTAATCTGAAGATTATAGCACCTCCCTCAGAACTCCCATGAGAAATACTTCATAAACAGGAAATTGAGATACAGTTAATTCCTGAAGTAGAACTTTACAGGCCTTCCTTTAGTAAGGCATCGATTTTTAAGATGACTCTAATTTTAAGGCTCTTCTTAAAGATAATGAGTTTACCTTGTCCACATGTTTTACCACCTAAAATGTCCTTGAAAATGCAGCTGCATTTCCAAAGTGTAAACCATGAGCATATCCTGCACTTTATAGTACACTCCACAATGAAGTTGGGAGGGAGAGAAGCCTCAACAACCAAGTGAGGAAGCGGTGGGTGTGGTAGGCAAGCAAAGCGCCTGGGGTGATGTGAACAGAAGGGACATCACAATCAACAAAACAGGGCTGAAGTGGGGTCACACCAAACGTATGCATGCAAATAAGGAAATGCCTATGGGATGGCATTATGGGGAAAGCTTTCATATCCTTTCTGGGCCATCAGCATGGCTGGATGCCTCTCAGAAATGCCTGTACACTACTGCAGGCGGCACAAGTAACAAACAGGAGGAATTAGATGTCTGTGTGCACTTAAGGGTCAATGACCTCATTGGTATCATGCAGAAGTGGAAGGATGGCTGATAGATGAACGGAGTGACGTTTGGATGGATACAAGGTCGTCAGGAAGGGCAGGCCAAGAAGGCAAGGAGGGGAAGTTGCCCTGTGTGTAAGAGAGCAGCTGGAAAGCCTGGAGCTCTGCCTGGGGATGGGTGATGAGCCAGCTGAGAGCTTATAGGCTAGGATTAATGGATAACGTTGTGGGTGTCTGCTATAGACCAGCTGATCAGGAAGAAGAGGTAGATGTGGCCTTCAGACAACTGGAAGAAATCTCACATTCATAATACCTGGTCCTCATGGGGGACTTAAGCCACCCCACCCACCACTGGAAAGCGGCTCTGCAGAGAAGGACCTAGGAGTTCTGGTGGACGCCAAATTGAACATGAACCAACACTATGTCCTTGTGGCAGGGAAGACCAGCAGAATCCTGGGCTGCATAAGGAAGAGTGTGGTCAGCAGCTGCAGGGAGGCAGGGAGGTGAACCTTCCTCTCTACTCAGCATGGGTGAAACCACATCTGGAGTACTGTGTCTGGTTCTTGGCTCCCTGAATCATGAAAGACACAGACTTCTTACAGAAGCAAGTCCAGAGAAGGGCCACAAAGGTGATTAAGAGCTTAGCGCATCTTTCATATAAGGAGAGGCTGGGAGAGCTGGGACTGTTTTGCCTTGAGAAGCTTTGAAACTTCTCAAGCTTCAAAGACATGCATCTGGGTTTCTGTTTGAAAAATCAGATGGGATTTTCAGAATACCTGAACCTTAACCTAAAGCATTAGCATTTGAAACTAGTAATATAAATTACTCTCCGTGCTGGTGGCAGAGTCATAAAACAGAACAAAAGATTTCTGACTTCAGCCTTGTTTTAAATAGTGTAAGTTAACAGCAACACTGCTAAATTTTGAAAAAATGAGAGCTAAACCATCCATTCAGCATTTCTGTTGCAGAAAACACCCCATTGTTTGCTAGCAAACCATTGGACCATTACCCAAGACCTGATGAAATCAGTATCATAAGTCTTTCCAAAACCAGAATTAAGTTAGCTCTTAAAATCATTAACTTTCTGTCCTACTAATGCTATTACCTGTGCTCTTCTAGTCTGCTCTGCCACTTGGACACTGGTGTTGTTACTCCTGGACTGAATGACCAGGGGAGAAAAAAGTAGTGAAAATGAGAAAACTAGCATAATGTTTCATAAGCACAAAAATATTTACAAGATAACCCTGGAAAGAAAATGCTCTTTATGACAGTACATTATATTAACATCTCCTGACTTGGACTTGTATGGTTTGCAGCAAAATTGTTTACCCATATCTGCATTTTGTTATACTATTCAACCAAAGAAACCCTCAAAATCCTTTTCCAACAAAGTTTAAAATATCTTTGAGATAAGGAAAGAGAGGCACAGAGGGGCAAAATAATCATAGGAAAAGCTAGTGAAACATTGCTATATGTATCTAGAGATCTAGCTCCTGGTCCTAAATGACAGTCAGTAAAGTACATTACCTTGCCTGTACGTTTGGTTCGATCCTTTGTGTTATTTACATTTGCATCAGTTCTCACTGGCCTGTCCTACCTGAACCCCTGCTGTTGGTCCTCTCTTTGGGTAGTGATTGTCTTCTCTGTGCAAGACTGGCGAGAAGAAGCCACTGCCTGTTCATACAGCTCAGTTATGTGAGCTGTAAGGTAAAGAGTATTATTGAATGTGCACATTCTGCTAAGCACTGCTAAGCGTTATGAATAAAAAACCATAAAAGGATATATTTTTAATGCATCTTTATGTCACTTGGTGAAAATCTTACTGTGAGGGAAGAGCAGAAAGAACTTCATTCCAAAATCAAGTTCAGAACATTAACAGGTAGGAAATTAATTCAATTCAACATAGAAAGCACCAGAAGCTGATTAAGTTCATACCCCCACCCTGTATTTCCTGAAATATCTTTATGTTCTTTCAAGATACAAATCAAATACATGTGAATACCTGCTGACATTCAGCCACTTTCTGACTGGAGAGAAACATTCCAGGTCTCTATCTCCAGCTGAAGAAAATAATATGGGCTTTCAGGGAGCTTTATTACTTTCAGCTTGCTTAATTGTGGCTGTGAAGCAGCCATAATCAACATTTTAATGGAAGGAACTACTAGTTCAATATGTATAATGGAGAAAAGCCAGTCCTTCCATATTTAAGATTGTGACCAGCTCTGGGGCTTTAATAAAGAGTTTCCCTGTCCTCTGACATCTTTTATAAAATGTGTTGTTTACTTCATGTCTTAAACCTAAACTGTGAGTCCAAAGACATTTCCTTGGTTGAAAACAAATTTCTGTGGCAAAACTGAGCAGATTTGAGTATTTGAGAGATATGACCCTATTTGACTATGACATCTTAGTGTTTCGGGAATTACGTAACTGCAAACTTCAAAAGTCAGGGGGGTTTTGGTCAGCTTTTTCACTATAGAATACACTTTTATTTTTCTGCTTTTTGTATTTTTACCTCTTTTAAAGAGCTTTTCTTTCCCCCTATCTTCTTCATTAATAATATTATGTTAAAATTGCACCTTCATTTAAATCAGGAAACTGTGTAGCAAGCATTTGTTGCAGCAGTTTCCATTTACTTTGCACAGCATGTTTTTTTTAACAAGCAAAAATACTCTTGACAAGGCAGGAAGGGCAAAAAAATAACACTAAATGCTAGCATCACTGTGGGATTGAATACTATGGATTTTTTCTATGGAAAAGGCTTATGGATTTGTAAAAGAAACAAACATCTTAATTTTTATTTGTACATATTGAAAACATCAATAAATGTTAACAAGTATCTTACCAAAACAGAAATTCACAAGGGAAAGCTAATACACTGTTTCATCTTTTCCTTTAGGCAAAGTTAATGTAACCAAAACACATGATTGTTTGAGATCCGATTGTCAAGTGTAATAAATAACCAGGATTTATCTAGCTGCTTTGAAAAACTTGTCTGAAAAGTTGATACTGGCATAAAAGCAACCAAGTACTGTCATAGTTCTTATACCTAAGAAAACTCAATATATGTGGAAATGTGAGTCAAAATGCCAAATACACCTGCTTAAACACAGGAATCAATTTTTAGAGGTATGGAATCATTGATGCTAAGTTCTAATCACCTGTGAAAATCACACAGAAGCATGTCCATAGCTCATAGATGAATTCACCTTTCTCTTTCTTCTTTAAAAATAATACTACAGTACTTCAAAACTTACTATTATATTCTACAATTTTAGAAGACAGATACTCAATTTTTATTACCTCTGTCACTCAGATTTTCAGTTGACTTCTCCCAGTTAGGGAAGGACTGCAATGAAGAAGGAATACCTGTGACCATGTGAGAAACAGGCCCCACAACAGCACCCTGTTCAAATGATTTCCATCCTAAAAGAGTGTTACCTTGTTACGTGAGAATGTGACTACAAGAATAGATTTGTAGGTATTTCAGTGTGTTAGAAAACATGAGCTGGTGAAAAAGGAAATGAAGTACAATTTCCCTGGTCTAAACAGGTATTTCTTACCTTCTTGATGACCTGCTTCACAGATGGCTTCATACTGTATATGGTTGCTGTTTATTAAATCAACTAATACAGTTCATATTCAAACTCAAATCCTTCCACAAAGGATTTGAACCAGCTCTAAAACTCATGGTCACAACAAGAAGTCAAAGGGGAAATGTGTTCAGGAATTTGCAGGCTTCATTACTGAGGAGCTCTCTTGTGGCTGGTTTACAGTAAAGTGCTTAAGGGGTAAAAGACTCTAAACGAAGCTGTTTCCTTTATTCTCATGCTGTCCCTGAAGCAGTTCACGAAACCAGAGTTCCTGTGGCCAGGCAGTCTAGGTTGTAACAGAGCTGGGGAACAGTGGAGACTTGAGAGGAGCGTGACACTAATTCCTGAGTCACAGCAGGTCCACAGTGAGACTCTGCTGCTCAGAAAAAGCATTGTCCGATGTGAAATCTGTACCTGGAAATGTGCTCATGGTAGCCGGGACAACCAACAATAATTAGTCACTTAGACAAGTTCATTGGAACCGAGCTCTAGGCTAACCTGCTTTGGTGGGGGAGTTGGACTAGATGATCTCCAGAGGTCCCTTCCAACTCCTACCATTCTGTGATTCTGTGAGCATTTGAGATTCAGCATCTGGATCTCATCAAAGCAAATAAATGTCTGGCTAGAGGACAGAGGCAGATGGATCACTTCTCTATGTTCCTCTTTCCAGAAAAGTTGTAAGCTCCTTCCTGGTTTTTTGCTAGATACTTCTTTTCTCTAGTCTCTTTTTAAGACTTGTATATCACTTGAAAGTACTGAGCAAAAAAATACATGTGAAAGTTTGTAATATCAAAAAATAGGCTTTAGTTTCAGCAAATAAAAAGGCTAACTTGGCTAAAAAGCTCAGAAACAAATTCTAGAATTACGGGAGCGGGTTTTTTAAGCTTGTGTGGGAGAAAAAAAAAAAAAAGTAGAGTTACATATCTATCCAGAAGGCTAGGAAAAGGAAATTAACAGCATTTTAAACTTGAAAGATCTCATTCCTAATGTTTTCGCATGTTGAGACAAGGTTTAAAAGGTGGACTCTAAGGCTAAGTCGATGTTTGTTTGCTAGAATATGCTCACTTTTGAAAGCTTGATAGATCATCTGGAAGTCAATATTTAACCTAACATGGCTAGATCTTATTTTTCAAATGCCATATTTTTTAATTCAGATAATTAATATAAATTAATTAATTTAATTTATATTTTAATTTATGTTTGAATTCACTATATGCGTGTTATTTGATTAAATGGAAATAAAAGTATTTCCTAAATGAAACTAGAAAAAAACCCCAGTGTTTAATAACTACTAAAAATCTAGCACGTGAATTCACCTCATGCAAGGTACCAAATTCAAAGAAAGCTGTAGGAAAGAAATTATTTAAAGAACTTAAATAAAGCAAACTGATCACTCTCTTCATAAGTTGTAAGCAGTGCTTCTCTCATTCATCCTAATTCTTTCCACTTCTGCTGCTTGAACACTGACCTCACTGTTTCCTGACTGCTACAGCAAGTCCCTCTTCCCCTATTCACTCACCTTTCCCATTACCTATTCCCCTCCTTTTTCTTTTAATGCTCTAATTATCTGTTCAAATTAGCAGAGTACATTTTCAAAAAAAATAGAAATGCTGCTCAACAATAATAAAAATATTCCTCCAGATTATCCCAAAAGCAGGGTTTAAACTCTCACTATGGAGGTGGCTGTGGTTGAAATACAAGTCTTCCACCTGCAATGATTACAGACTGGAAATATTTTCATCCTAATGTTGCAGAATATACACATTTCAGTAATTTTGGCCTGTGTGTTTGGGAATGTATCATTCTGTAGAGCCAAACTCTTGAACTGTTTTGAGCATTGCTTCCCCAAAATAGCAGTCATGCCATTCAGTAGCCCAGCTGAATGCTGAGTGTGACTCTGCTTTACCATTAAACTACAGCAGAGCTGGAACTAACATTTGGTATTTTATTAATGGACAACAATGTGTTTTAAGGCTGATGCTTCCAATGCAATACAATGGTTTTGTTAAACATATTAGTAGTTAAAAATTGTATTTTTCTCACCATAACCCGTTCAAGGAGAATGGCAGCATTCCCCTTTTCCTCTTCTGTTCTTGGTTCTTTTACATTCATCTCTTCCAGCTCATCTTCCTGCTTTAAAATGTTGTCTATATATTCCTGGTGGAACAACAAAAAAAAAAACCAAGAAAGATGCAAATGTTTTCTTTGCAGATGTAGACTTAAGGGTCACATACTTAGAGAAAAGAATTTGTAGAAGTCATGAACGTTATGTGCTTCTTCTCAATGTCATAAAGGCCCCTTCTGTGAATTTGTGTGAATGGGTTATATAGATATCTAAAGGTTTGCATGATAGTTTTTAAAAAACCCAACAGGTCAAAGCTAAGAAGAGTACATGCTAGGAAGGTAGCAGGTGAAAGCTTACCAAGGACTAATCAACTCTGAAGACTAGCAATACTGTTGAATCTGCAAGAACTAATATACTAAGGACATCAAGAGTCTGCTGAATCTCTACCAGACCACTAGTGGACATTAATATCCACAATGAACGGTGTGACTTGGACCACATCCAACAGCTATCTGCTATCTAGATGCCCCTGGTGTGTCAGTGTGACCCCCTGCTTCTAAGTAGGCAGGTAGGTTTGGCCTCCCAGCTCTTGCACCAGCCAGGCAAGTACAGGTGAACATGCAAGTGTTTGAGTAAACTAGGTGAGTGACTGTGTTGAGTAAATAGCTGCTATTAATAATAATCAATTCTATTATTAAGATCAGCTTAATGAATAAAAGGTGTTTAACAAACGTTGTTTGTGATCTGTATCTCCTTTCTGTTTGATCTCCTATTAGGGAAAAGGAAATTTACATCACAATTGAAAAATCAGATTCAGAAAAAAATCTGAAGCTTCATTTTTAGACAGAAGTTTACTTTTGCCAGAATCACACTAAGTGCTACAGAAAAGAACACTTTCCCCACACTTCTTTATGCTTTAGAACATCAGTTGGACGGAAAAAATGGGGCCTTGCAGAAGGTTTTCCACTCTGCTAGAAAGCTACATGCAGTACTGGGCTTTATGAATAGACAGGGTTTGCAGAAGCAATCTGTTTCCAGTTCCAGCTCTTTTTCATTCATTTATCCCCCCTAAATCTTTAAGGAGATGGAGAAAGGAAGAATACCTTTTTCTTTAGATCTTGATTTAGTTCTGGCAAAGTGAATATTTGGCTAAAGATTCAAGATATTTCTTACTGGAAAAAGCCATTAATTAAATATTGATAAAGAAGCAATGAGGATTCTTCCGTTGCGCATTAAAGCAATCATTACAAATGTTTTCTCAGTGCCAATAATTGCAATTCTTCCTTCCCAATGTAACAAACAGCATTCTTTCTCTAAAAGTCAACAACAGATCTGGTCAACAGAGAAATGTACCATGGGATTTTGGTGTGGAACTTTTTTTATACCATTGCCTTTGAAAGATCAGTATGCAAATTAAAGAATAATTGTTATACTTTTATAGATTGTAAAAGGGCAAAATTTAATTCTGATAGACTGGCATGTCCCAAGCATGCCTGGACTGAACAGCTATCAATGTTTTTCTGTTGCAAGCATGTCTTCTTTGAAATGTAATGTGGGAAGAAAACCCAACTAACAGGCTACAACATGCTACTACCTTCACAAATTTCACATGCTGTTAACTTTCAAATTCAGTCTGCAATGCCATCATTAGAATATGTTAAATGAATAAATTACAGAACACGTGTATTTTGTTATTCTCTAATTGGGAAGTAATAATAAGTTTTTAACTCTAAAATCTCTTTTAAGAGCATCTTCACAATATGAATTAAATAAATCAATATTTTATACCCAAACTGAGAACTATGAAACTGCTGACAAGGATGAGAACTTTCAGATTCCATCTCAGAACACTTAACACACAAGGTGTAGGTTGCGTCTTGTTACGAACCACTCACTCACAAGGGATGGACACACACATTGTTAGAAGGCTACATAGCTATTAGCTAGACATGGATAGAGTGACAGAACTCAGACTTGTACCTGGAAATGTTCTGTACTGATTTATGAAAACAAACACATAACCAAAACCAGAGTGTGTCTCAGCAACCCGGTCACTGAGTTAACTGTAGAATTATGGTGGGTTAGAAATTCTTGTACAACTTTATACATCAAAGTTTTTAAGGCTTTGTGGAGGAAAACGAACTCTAAGCAAAGTAAAAGCAAAGTAATAGATATCAACATTGACAGAAAGGAAACTATTTGTTAGTGTACTGTGATATGTGCTGGACTGTATCCCACACATTTGCACAGAGAAGTAGGTTCCACAAGAGATGAGTGAAAACAGTTGAGCTGCTTCAATACACTTTTCTTAGAGCACCTGCCTATGTATGAAATGCTGATCGTTCTTTGAAAGTAGCAGAATTTTTGTCTCAGGCATATACTGCAAATCCATGTCACCCAATTTGTCTGTTCCCTATTGCTCACTGGCAAAATGAATAAATGTGATGGTACTACCTTGAGGGAAATCTGCAGCTTTTCTCGTAGTTCATCACTGAGTGGCTCATACTGGAATAGCTGACGGATTTGCAGTTTATTAGGACATTTTTGCACAGCTACTGGCAAGCTCGTCTGTTCTTCGGATCCAATGCAGAGACCCCTCCAACCTCGTGTTTTGACTGAGGGACCCATGATCTTCCTCTGAACACAGACAAGAACAAGCAAAAAAAGCAAGAGCCTACTTATATTACTGACTAAATGCAGATATTGCCAACGTGTGTCTCAGCTGAAAAGCACATGCTCTCCTTCTAGCATTACAAATCTAGACAATAAAGTCAGTAGATTCTTGGGCATAATTTATCCAGTCTAAAACTACTTCATCTGGCAAGATGAACTCCCCTTAAAATTGCTATATCACCTTTCTGAGAGTAGAAGAAGCCCAAGGTGACCATATTTTCCCTGACAGCCTGCCCCTTGCTTTGCCTGCTTAATAAACCAGACTTAACAATGTCATATTGTTTAGAACTCCATTTCCTCCCCATGACAAACATCTATTACTTAAGCAGGAAAAGACAGTTTTGAAACAATTATACCTCAAGAGGAGAAAATGTACCCCAGGTCCTTGACTGAAGATTTGGAGGAACAATACTCTCTGGTTCTTTCTTCATTACCCAGGGGGAGGCTTCAGTCAAAGGGCGGAGGATAGTAATACTGAGAACACCTGGTTCAAAGACACATTTTGGTAAGAATCAGTTCAAATCCAAAAGTGATGGACAAGTGTCTCAATCTTCCAGAAAAATATACTTATCTGTGTATAAAACCCCTTATTATCAAGTGGTAAAACTCCATGCAAAAATGCGATACTCGTGGCTTGCTTTGAGTCTTGGGTAACAGGCTCAGTTGTATAGTGTGCGGAGTACCCCAAACAAGGAAGAGCAAACCATTGACCCATGTTTACTGAATACTAATCTCAGAAGTACATCATACTCAACATGCATAAATCTTCACTGTATTTTATACTTTACAATCTGATCACTGGATGGATTCCATTAAAGATGACTTACTATCTTTTTTTATCATCCTGATTAATTTGAATGTTCTTTAAAATAATTCTTCCAACCCAACCCAAAAATCTACTTAATCTACTATTATCTACCCCATAGCTGGCCTTCATATGACCACTGAGGCACTTTGTCACAATGACACAAAATTGTAGATCCTTGGTGTCAAGGCAAATTGAGCCAGTATTGAGAAATGTAGAGCCTGAAGTCTGGAAAAGCATGTGTGCTACTAAATGACTCCTGGCTGTGAGCAGGTTTTCTTGACTGGGATTTTCACTGGGTATGTATCTTCTCTATCTTCCTGATCTTTCCACCCTCCCTATCCTTCTGTCTCTCAGTGCCCTTTCTCTTTTCCTTTTCCCATAGCAGAATTTTTTCATTCAGTTTATACAGTGGGGAACTGGGCATTATTGTGAATAGAAGCAGCATTTGAAAATGTGCAAAACCTGCTAAGAGTAGTAGGTAGGAAAGCTTATGCTTATGATATAAGTCTTTGAGAAGAATGTCTTAGTACTTCACAGCTTGAAGCAAACTATCCTTATCATTCCCCCATATCCAGGGGAACCATGTGTTCTGGTCTTTAAAGATACATTTATTTTTCTTAGGATCTACCTGTTACACCACAGTATATTTTATAGAAACCCAGTATCTTCAACTAACCTTACAATAATAACCAATTGTTTCAGGATGTTACTTGTTGTATTGCTACTACGAGGTGGTTGGTGCCATATACTATTGGCATCCCCTATTTCAGTCATATTTTTCCAACTTCTTAATAACATATTTATCCTTTCCAACAGCCAGACTAAGGGTCAACATCAGAGCATCATTGTCTTCATTGATAAACAGTTACATGATTAATGAAGACTGTCATACATTTGATGGTCTTTGATGGTAAATACACAGAGAATCTCTGCATTTGGTAATCACTTTTGTTTGCATGAATGAGAGCTGATAAAGATATGCCAGTTGTTTGTTCACTTATCCCTTCACAGTGTCATTCAGTCAATTCGCTGCTTCCCAGAGTTTTCCACAAGCTCCTTCTTCCCCATGCTTCACTGCCACAAGTGTGGGCACCTCTCTATATGGGGAAAAACATTTTCAAATTTCCTGTCCAAATAAGAGTCGAAACTTCTGACTCCGCCTTTGTAATTATTTCTGTTGTTAGTTTGTCAGAAAAGAAATAAAATTTTCCTACCTGGATGTTCTTGTACAGGTTCCTGCAAGACAGCAGCAGTGGGATCACTACAGGCTTCGGCAATATACTCGCGTACATCCCTGCTCCGCAGAAGCTCAGTTCCAGAACCGTCCGCGTAGATGATGAAGAACCTACACAGCCAGCTACACACATCAGATTGTACTGGGCATAGGAGGCAAGGTGTTGTCAGCAGGGGTCTGCAGGGCGGCCTCTGTGAGGAGAGGCCAGGGGCTGCCTTGTGCTGGACACAGAGAGTCCCAGCTGGCTCCAACAGACCCCCTGCAGGACACAGCTGAGTCCCTCAGCCAAGATGGTGGTGCTTCAGGGAAAGTGTGTGTAAGAAAGGGCAAAATGCCACACAGGCAGTGACAAGTGAGGGGAAAAGTACAAGAAACAGCCCTGCAGACACTGAGGTCAGAGAGGGAGGAGGGGGTGGAGGAGCTCCTAGTGCCAGAGCAGAGATTCCCCTGCAGCCTATGGAGAAGATCAGGCCACTGCAGAAACTGCAGCCCGTGGAGAGCCCATGCTAGGCAGGTTTAACCAAAAGGACTGCAGCCCAGGGGAGTACCCTCAATAGAGCAGGGGAAAAGTGTGAAGAGGAAGAAGCAGCAGATAGGAGCTGTTATGGACTGATCGCAATCACCCATCCCCTGTACTGCTGGGGTGGGGAGGAAGTAGAGGGGTCTGGAATGAGGCACTGATGTCAAGCCTGAGAAAAAGAGGGGATTGAGGAAAGTGTTCTAATTTTCATCTTTGTTTCTCAACATCCAACTCTATTTTAATCAGCAATAAATTAAATTAATTTTCCTCAAGTTGAGTCTGTTTTGCCTGTGATGGTAACTGGAAAGTGATCTCCCTGTCTTTATCTTGACACATGACCTTTTGTATCTTATTTTCCCCCCTTGTCCTGTTGAGGAGGTGAAGTGAGAGCGCGGCTGGGTGGGTGTTTGGCAGCTGGCCGAGGTCAACTCACCACACTGATCAAATTCAATGGCTTTCAAATTACATGCTTTTCTAGATGACAAAAATGAAAAAGTACTGTGGTGACATGACAAGAAAATGGAACTCCAAGATGATGACATCAAATGTGCAAATACAGAGTACTGAACAAAGGAAGTGCAAATCTACAAACCCTGTACAAGTATAGTGTAGTGAAGAAAGAAAGGGTAAACCTATGAATCCAGTGCAGTTTACCTGGGGACATGCTCATCATAAGTGACAGGTTTGTTAACTTCTGGGAGTGCTGATGCTGAACTTTTGTCTTCCTTGTCATCGGAGCCAATGCTAGGAACACACACAGATGTGCTGCCATCAGCCATGACCTATAATAGAAATTATATAAAATTATTTCAGTTACATGATACCTTTAAAACAGTATCTTGCTGCTGAACTGTAATATGACCTAGCCTGCTGACAGAAAAAAACAATTCAGGTTGAGCAACCTGGAATTCACAGGAAAAAGAAATGAAGAAGAAAACTGAAAAGACAGTGAAAAAAGCAACCCAAATATTTCTAGAAAGACATGCCATATCATAAATGCTAATATCACATGCTGATATTTAATAAATGTTCAAGGATTGTTAGTTGTTAAGTGGGGCCACCCATGCTTACATTCCATCTTCAACATATATATCTGCAAGCACCAATAGGCAATTTCACACAAAAATACTCGCTGGTCAAGCCAGGTAACTGCATACTCAGACATGTACTGATGTACCTCTGTGAGGTGTATATGTATCTACGTATATACACCTACACACAGAGATACACTTATTTATATATATGTCTATACACTAATATGTTAGTTAATAATTGCACAGTACATACATATACACTCATATACAGGCATATATATAAATATAAATGTGTGTATATATATACATAAAAATGTGTATATACACACAGGTGTGTATATATTCACCTATATATAGGTATATAGGTGAATGTATGTATAAATATATATCCCTATATATACACACATGTTGACACATGAAGAGATATAAATGTTATATATATATAGATGCATTACGATATTTAGCTATCTACCCATACATAACTGGTGCATACATGTATGTATAAATATATACATATACATACAAATATCCATATATGAAGAGATATGGATAGATATAGACACAGATTATATATTTATATCTATCTACCTATATATACCTATAGATATATATGTATATATGTATAGAGGGGTCCCTTTTTAGGCATTTATTCACTGTAAAAATAAAGTCTCAAGATAATCTTACGATAATATTAAGTGAATTTCTACAGTACTTCCTTCTAGTGATTATTGACTTATGTACCATTAACTTATGCACACAAGGTATAATAACGCTTCTAATTCTTAGTATAGTCTGTTGAAGAACATATGCCTTTGGAAGATACAGTTTAAACCACAGTGATTCAAAAGGCGGTCCATGAACTGAATCTGACACACCCAGCCAATGCCCATTTCACTGTAGTCTCAGGCGTGACTTGGACAGAAGAAGAACCAACCCTATTATACTTCTATGTGGTTGCCACCCCTACTAACCATTAGTCCCACCTTTCTTACTACACCCCTCCATATCCCCTGTGATCACTGCTCCCATACCTTCAACTGCCCCACAGCCTCCTCAACTTCCTTCCTCTAATCCCTAAGTATCAGCTGAGAAAAAGGATGTGCTGATGCTGATGCCAAGCAACTTCTGTGCTGCTTTGAACTGCACTGATTTTGTAGGAACTTGGTATGTTTGAAATTTCTACCCCTCTGTTGATTAGTTCAAAATTTGTTAGGGAGAGATTGATAGATAGCATAGATTTATATAAGCACTGTATCTTCAGCCTCGGAATATTATAATGCCTATGTACAGCTGAACCTCAGTGCTGTTTCACAGGAATCTGGGAAAATGGCAATGACTACAATTGCAACAATAGAAAATATACTCTGAGAATGTCACATTTAGAATCTTTAATTAGAACCTTTAATTAGAAAACGGTATGTAGGTCACAGACACTCAGATGATGTTTCCTGAACTCAAAACTAAGTACTAACCTAGCTCAAATTATCTCTTAGGTGTGAAAGGATCACAGCACAATCGGTATGACTTTAAAGACCGAATCATTCCTTTTACAACAATATTTGCCTTACCAGACACGATTAGTGCATTTCTGTGGTCCTTCTGAAAAGCCAATACCCTTTCTCATTTTTAATGCTCATTTGCAGAGATGATTCTTTGATATAAGACAAGTCCCACTAATTAAGGTAACTTTACAGGTGAGGTAAACTGTAAACCATGTGCTTTATTTCAGTCTCCCTAAAAAGGGAGAAAAATCAAAAAAGGGAAACCCATAACACCCTCAAGAACATTTCAGAGACCTGATTCAGGAGCTGTTCCTTCCAGCTAGCTAGGCTACTTTAAGAAAAACTAGTACAAGGCTACAAGCTGACTTTGAGAGATGTTTATAAGATAAAATTACTTAAAATGCAGAAACTTACCTTGAAAAGATTTCCTTCAGGATCCACCATCTCACAAATAGTGCTGGAAGTGTGTTTCATAATGTATCTCCCTGCTTCTTTCTCTTCTTTCTTGCTGATGAAATTGTAAACTTCATGGGTATAAACTGCTGAGCAATCTTCATCAATGAAAAGAGAGCCTGTCTTGATGGGTAAAACCTATTATAGTAAGAAGGGAAGAGGTTCAGTCCTGAAAGGTGCAGTCTTCAGTTTAGAGGTATCACGAAAATGAAGAACAGATGCAAATCAAGAGGAGAGATCTCTCAGGCCTTTACTACTGAATCATCCAGTTCTGAGGGACTAGAGGGAGAGAAAGAAGGAAGATGAGGTCTAGGAGTTAGGCTGATGTTAGTCTCTGTAATGTTTTCTTTAACTTCAGGAAATTTAAGCTTGTGATTTAAATAAGCTATACAGCTCTGTGGAAGTATCATAGAATCATAGATTATCTCAAGTTGGAAGGGACCCTTAACAAAGATCAAGTCCCACTCCCTGCTCCTCGCAGGACTACCTAAAAATAAACCATACGACTAAAAGCATCATCCAGATGCTCCTTGAACTCTGACAGATTTGGTGTCATGACCACTTCCCTGGGGACCCTGTTCTAGTGACTGACCACCCTCCCAGTGAAGAACCTTTTCCTACTGTCTAATCTGAACTTCCCCTGATGCAGCTTCATTCCATTTCCTCGTGTCCTGTCGCTGGTCACCAGAAAGAGGAGGTCCGTGCCTTGCCCTCTGCTGCCCCCCTTGAGGAAGTTGTAGACTGTGATGAGATCACCCCTCAGCCTTCTCCAAGCTGAACAAGCCAAGTGACCTCAGCCGCTTCTCGTAAGTCTCGCCCTTGAGACCTTTCACCATCTTGGTTGCCATCCTCTGGACACACTCTTAATAACTCGATGTCCTTCTTATACTGAGGTGCCCAAAACCGCACACAGTACTTGAGGTGGGCCTGCACCACGGCAGTGTAGAGTGGGACGATCACCTCCCTCGACCAGCTAGCTATGCTGTGCTTGATGCACCCCAGGACATGGTTGGCTCTTTTTGCTGCCAGGGCACACCCTTGACTCATATTCAACTTGCCATCCACCCAAACCCTTACATCTCTTTCCAAGGGGCTGTTCTCCAGCCTCTTGTCCCCCAGTTTGTATGTATAACCAGGATTACCCCATCCCAAGTGGAGAATCTGGCACTTGCTCTTGTTAAACTTCATACAGTTGGTGATTGCTCAGCAATCTAGTCTATCCAGATCTCTCTGTAAGGCCTCTCTACCTTCAAGGGAGTCCACAGCTCATCCTAGTTTAGTATTGTTGTCAAACTTACTTAATGTACATTTGATTCCTGCATCCAGACAATTTATAAAAACATTAAAGAGCACTGGCCCTATAATTGAACCCTGTGAAACCCCACTGGTGACTGGCCACCAGCCTGGCGTAACTCCATTCACTATAACTCTTTGAATCCAACTCATCAGCCAATTGCTCACCCAATGTATTATGGACTGGCCTAGCCACATGCTGGACATTTTGTCCAGAAGGATACTGTGGGAGACACTATAAAAATCTTTGCCAAAATAAAAACCCCAACCACCTACTGGCTTCCCTTGGTCAACTAGATGGGTGACACTGTCATAGAAGGAAATTTAGTTAAGCAGGACTTTCCCCTTGTGAGCCCGTCCTGGCTATGACCAATGACTCTGTTGTCATAGAATGGTTTGGGTTGGGAGGGACCTTAAAGATACTCTAGTTCCAACCCTCCTGCCATGGGCAGGGACACATTCCAGTAGATCAGGTTGCTCAAAGCCCCATCCAACCTGGCCTTGAACACTGCCAGGGAGGGGTGTTCTGGTTTGAGCTAAAACAGTACTCCAGGTGGGGTCTCACAAGAGTGGAGTAGAGGGCGTGAATCACCTCCCTTGACCTGCTGGCCACCCTTCTTTTGATGCAGCCCAGGTTGCAACTGGCTTTCTGGGCTGTGAGTGCACGTTGCTGGCTCATATTCAGTTTTTCATCCACCAACACCCCCAAGTCCTTTTCTGCAGGGATGCTCTCGACCCACTCATCCCCCAGCCTGGATTTGTGTTTGGGATTGCACCAACCCAGGTGCAGGACCTTGCAACTTGGCCTTGTTGAACTTCACGAGGTTTGCACGGGCCCACCTCTCCAGCCTGTCAAGGTCCCTCTGGATGGCATCCCTTCCCTCCAGTGTGTTGACCACATCACACAGCTTGGTGTCATTGGCAAACTTGCTGAGGGTGCACTCAATCCCACCATCCATGTTGCCAACAAAGATGTTAAACAGCACCAGTTCCAATACCGACCCCTGAGGAACAACACTCATCACTGGTCTCTCCTTGGATATTGAGCTGTTGATGGCAACCCTTTTGAGTGCAACCATCGAGCCAATTCCTTATCCATCAAGTTGTCCATCTGTCAAATCCATGTCTCTCCAATTTAGAGACAACGATGCCGTGCGGGACAGTGTCAAATGCTTTGCACAAGTCCAGGTAGATGATGCCAGTTGCTCTTCCCTTATTCACCAACACTGTAACCCTGTTGTAGAAGGCCACCAAATTTGTCAGGCAAAACACCTGTCTCTCAAGTGTTTTTCAGTAACTCCCAGAATAACCTTCTCCATAATTTTCCCAGGCACTGAAGTGAGACTGACAGGCTTGTAATAACCAGGGTGTTCCTTCTTACCCTTCTTGAAAACTGGGACATTTGCCAGCTTCCAGCCAACTGGGACCTCTAATGGCTAAATATCATCAGAGTATAAGAGAGATGGAATCACAGGATTTGTGAAGGCTATAGAGAATGGAGATAAGATAGTCAAGGTGAGAGACACTGATGGCAGGGAACTTGGAACACAAAGATACATTTCACTATCACAAACTAAAAATAACTCCCACCTGATACGTTCCCTGTGGCTTTGCTATAATAGATGTCCCATCTCCAAACGTGGTACGACAGGTACCGTCCTCACAATTTGTTATAACAGTAGCAAACTCAGGATTCTCTACTTGCATACATTTCACCTTCCTTGTGTTGGCTTCCGAGCGTTCATCTAAGAATTAATACAGAACAACTAGACAGGAGCACATGAACCATGGAGAAATCTTGGGATTCAATTTGCTTTTTCTCTCATAAGGCTGGACCTTTATCTCCTCAGTAAAAGACTCTCAGCCTTCACAAAACTATGTATTAAAGGATGTTATGTTAGTTAAACAATATGCAACCTTCAAATTTTTGGACTGTGTACCAAATATAGGAAAATCCAACAGCAAAAAATGTCTGTAACCATCTGTGTCTAGTGTGTTCAGGACAGTACTCTCAAATTTATCAAGTACAGTACTAACTGTAATGATCTGGATATTTGTAACATACAAGTTGGACCACTGAAATTTTTTATGCCTGTGATACAAGCTCTAAGATGTGAAGAAATTCCTTTTCAGCAGCAGAAGTCAGGGAAAACAGATCAAACTGGTATGTTAATCTGGTCATTGCCTTCCCATTGAATAGACAGACCAGTTCAAGGTCATTGTTTTGACTTTTAAAATCCCCCAGGGAGGTGCTCCACAACCAGAACTTTCTACTGTGTTTGAACACAACAGTCCTGACACCCACACAGCAAATACACACTTTATGTTAATTACAGAACTTATCCAGCAACTGAACTATATAGACTATATCACCAGCCAGAAGAAACACAGATGACCATTAGCCCCACTTGCTTCAGGCAAAACTTCTACTAGGTTTGGCATTTTCCATGGCCATATTTGATCAAATTTTGAATACCTCTGAGGCTGGTAAGTCCATGGCCTCTCTGGGGAATATGAGGATGCCCCAGTCCCTATACACCTATTCAGTTAAGTCTCAAATCAGCTTGCTTGTGTTATCTGGGCAGGTGTAGAGTGGGCAATAAACACATTAGAACTCAGGCACTGTGGTTTCACAGTGAAGCTAGGTCATGTAAGTATATACATGGAAAGAAGGAAATTTACTTGTTTGCTACAATGTGATTTTTGCACTGAATACTGATAAAAAAGGACCAAGCAGACAAACTAAGCCTAGACTAAGCACTGCCGGATTTGTTATCTAGGCTATTGGTATGAGCCTCTTTTAGTATATTTTGACAATTATCTGCTTCACAAGATACAGCAGAGATAAGTGCTCCCATTTTGATTTTACCTGTTTCTTCACTATCCTCTGGTACAAAAAGTTCTTCACAGTTTTGATAAAAAGTCGTGATCCTAGTACCATCAGCATGATCTACTACTCTGCTGCCATCCAGCTTCTCAACAATTATCACTTCATCATCTCGTACTGTCATAACCTGAAAGAATGAAGGAATACTCATTTAGATTAGCTCTGTGATACTTGTAAAAGCAACAACAGTAAAAAACAAGGCATTATGTACTGAAAATCTGATGAAGCTAGACTACTGCAACTTTATCTGCTTCAGAGACTGGGGACTCATTTTCGTCAACATCTAAAGCTTTTGTACTAGTAACAGTGTAATATAATGTGTAGGATATATGTTCAAAGAAGAAATCCTACAACTTATATGATGGCAGCCCTGTCTTTTAGCCTAGTAGACAGTGCTATAATAACACAAAAAAAAGTAATACCGTTCCATCAGCTGGGTCAGTTGCCTGGTAGATTAAGAGTGGCTTCAGATCCATTCTCTTTGTTCCCTCAGTGCCCACTTGAACGCCTGATGGAGTTGTTGTTATCCAGGTTCCTGCCTGGTTCTCCTTACGTTGCTCAGAATTAACCAGATCCTGAGCAGTATTTTCAAACAATTCATCCTTGGTTGGGTGTGTTATAGTATTTCTGTCACTGCCTTTTCCTGCAGAAACAAAAATTTCTGTATCAGACTTGATATACTCTGAGGCAAAAGACAAAATCAATAAAGTGTAGAGTTCCTGTGAGTGTTGGTTTCAACAGAATTGAAAGAAAAACTATTTATCAGGCTGGAAGGAAATGACAAGTCCTGTTACTCAAAGGTGTGCCATTGAATTAACTTAATTTAATGTGTTTGTTAATGACACAGAAAAAGTAAACAGCATGCTAATGATACCTGTTTATGATGTAACTTTGGAAGGGACTATCAATACAGAGGAAAATATGAATGGCTTACAGAAAAAAACTGTCCCATGAGCTTGAAGATTAAAGTAATAGGAATTTGATACATACAGGTTATTAGAATGAAATCTAATGTGAAAAGGAATAAAAATAATTTCTGCTTCAGACAAGTTTGTAACAGTAGAAGAAACAAAAGACCTGGAGGTACTCTCCATACAGAATGACTAAAAATTATCAGTGTGAGAATATGGTGACAAAAAAGGCAAACACAATCTTACGGTGCATCAGAACAAAAGGGATGGAGACTCCATTGTGAAAGGGAATTGGAGAGATCTTATTAAGAATGTGATACAGAACCCTGGTCTCCCATATTCTAGAAATGGAACTTAGACTAAGTGTACGAAAAAGACAACAGCATGGACCAGAGAGGGGACTAAAAGGTTTACAGCATATATACCTGTGGAGTAATTACTGGGGGACTTATTGAAGTACCTTCCCCTATACAGCAATGAGGGAATTTCCAGGGTGGAATGCAACTAATATGCAAAAAATCTGTTCCACAGTAATTCCCTAGGCAACATAAACTGCAACCTTAGATGTTGGCAACACCAGGGGAGATTGGTGTGCTGACTCTTAAGAGAAAAGAGGATGGAGTGAAGACAACGTGGCCAGGTTCTGTGATACCATTGCTGAGATGGGAACTTGATGATACTATGGAACTGATAAACTGTATAGTTGCTACCCTAGGCCAACAGTCTGTCATCTTTTTGACAAACACATGTCCTGAAGTGAACTTAGCTTATTATAATCTCATTATAATACCAAAACACACCTCCATCCCAAAAGCTACCTGCCTCCCAGGTGCGACCACCCCTCACTGAGCCTGCATTCTGAATTTTTCTAGTCTATACTTTTAAAAGCAAAATGAGGAAATTTTACACCAATTATAACAAAGGTATGTATGAGTCACTCAAGCTCCACGTGAAAAGTAAAAAATAGTATAAAATAGCTTAACAGAGAAAGATGTTAGGAAAGATACCATTGATGACCAGTCATGGACCATCTTAGACTTTTGGGATCAGTTGATAGGCTGAGCCTCTCTTCCCCCCCCCCATAGGGACACCTTTGGGTAAGATCTGAACACTTGGTTACACCAAATGCACCTTGGGAAACTTGGAAATCTCTATGGAGTTGCTTTTATAACTTAATGTGTTTTACAGCCAGGTTGTATTATTCTCATTTGAAATTTGCATGTGCTTTGCAGACAGTGAATTTATCACTGGCAATCCAAAGAACTTGTGTATCTGTTGCTGCTCCAATAAACTACACTGTTATCAATCTAGCCGTGTGAGCTTTCCTACATGTGGCTGTGCTAGTTTCATCGAATGCCACTAGACTGAAGGTGCAGTGACTCCATAATCGTAACAGTTCAATTATTAGTCTAGCTGTGTGAGCTCTTTTGAACGCAACCACACTCCTACATGGGGTCATACTAGTTTCGTTGAGCGCTGCTAGACATCGGACGCAACTGAACTCGCAGAGCCAAACTGGGCATCACTCAGAATCTACGCCCAGACACCCCCAGCTGCTCCGATATCTGAGGACAAGCCGGAATGCAAGAGGGTTTATTTTCTGCCAAATTCCTTTGCCCTTTAAAGCAACAACATTCCAGAAAAAAAAAAAAAAAAAAGCTAAAAAGAGAAAAAACTATTCAGTTAAATTTGTCAAGACTAAGCAGTGGAGAGAAAAGGTGGGGGGAAAAATCTGATCATAAATAAAGGATAAGGAATAAAGGATATACACTGGTCACAGATACTGAGACTGAAAATAGAAGATGGTTTGTCAGAGAAGTTCTCAAACATCCTTCCAGTTACGCTAAGAATATCCTAAGAACAAGGATGCACTTGATGAATCAGGAAGCCTCTTTTTGAGGGACCTTTCTCTTTGGCAGCAATTTTTATTCATATACTTCCAATAAATTATAAGCTAATATTATCACAGGTCATCATTATTCTGTGCACTAAGTAGCACTGACGGTGATCTCAGACTACACTCTGAGGTATGAAGTAAACTTTTATTCGGTTCTTTCTCAGCCAAACAAAATAAGAAAAGAATGGTTACGTTAGCACAGACGGCAAGTCCATGCAACCAATTGACAAAGATCAATAGTAGGTGCCTTGGAATACATATAATGAGAAAGAAAAATACAGCAAGTCCTCTGCTAGAGAAGTGTTTCTCAATACCAAGACTAAAAACTGTGTAACACGTAAGTAAGGATTTGACACTACTGTAGTTACAAGGATTTCTTTTTAAAGACTTTATGTATAATCACTCTGCTACCAATATAGTTCTTACACACCCTTTTACTTATTAGAATCCTAGCATGTTAGAAGAAAAAGAAATCCAGAGTAGGAGAGAAATTATTTACTCTAAAGGTAACAAATTAGCAGCAGCAAATGTGTAGCAGCTGAGTACAGACAAAATTGCATTTTCACACTGGAGAATTTTCAGACTAAACAAATATGCCTGTTATTAAGTATCATCAGCACTGCTAACTTTAAATCTGTCCAAAACACCAGAAATGTTACCTTTTTTAGTGCTGGTCTCAGGTAAAGGCTCCAATTCTGCTAATTGTTGTATATTATCTGGAATTGTAGATGGTGGTAGGACAGGGCCAGAATCAGGACTCCTACTCACTGTGCCATCCGCAAACAGAATCTACAGTAATCAAGGACATACTAGAGGCTAAAATCACTTCAAAAACCAATAGAAAGTCTCAAAAGAACGTGTTGCAAATGCAATAGTCACTAGAATGCTATGGGTGACGAAGGGGAAAAAAGTAAAACCTCTCAGAATGAATACAAGAAATAAAGAAGCTATCTCAAAAAGAATTAATAGAATAGAATAGCATATTTCAGTTGGAAGGGACCTACAATGATCATCTAGTCCAACTGTCTGACCAATTCAGGGCTGGCCAGAAGTGTTAAGGGCATTGTCCAAATGCCTCTTAAACACTGACAGGCTTGGGGCATCAACCACCTCTCGAGGAAGCCTGTTCCAGAGTTTGACCACCCTCTCAGTAAGAAATGCTTCCTAATGTGCAGTCTAAACCACCCCTGTTGCAGCTTTGAACCATTTCCACGCATCCTGGCACTGGATACCACGGAGAAGAGACCAGCACCTCCCTCTCCACGTCCCCTCCTCAGGAAGCTGTAGAGAGCAATGAAGTCACACCCCAGCCTCCTTTTCTCCAAACTAGACGAGCCCAAAGTCCTCAGCTGCCCCTCACAGGACAGGCCTTCCAGCCCTTTCACCACCTTTGTTGCCCTCCTCTGGATGCATCAAGGACCTTCATATCCTTCTTAAATGGTGGGGCCCAGAGCTGCACACAGCACTCACGGTGAGGCTGCGCCAATGCTGAACACAGCGGGATCATCACCTCTTCTGACCAGCTGGTTCCGCCGTGTTTGAGGCACCCCAGGTCGCAGTTTGCCCTCTGGGCTGCCCAGGCACGCTGCTGACTCCTGTGGAGCCTGCTGCCGACCAGCACCCCCAGGTCCCTCTCTGCAGGGCTGCTCTCCAGCTGCTCCTCTCCCAGCATACACTTGTGCCCTGTGTTACTCCATCCTAGGTGCAGGATCTGGCATTTGGACTTGTTAAATTTCATCCCATTAATCATTGCCCAAAGGACTGCTAATTGCTGCAGTTCACATATATAATTAAAGGGCACTCTATTTAGTAACAAAAAGGCATTATAAAAGTAAACATTAAAGATTATTCTTTGACTGTTAAGTGGTCAAAAGTTGATGACTGTTTTTTTGTAGCAGTGGTAATGCATCTGTATCACCATATTGGTCTGTATTCAGGTATTCCACATGTGATCGCTGTTAATTTTTTAGTCATCAAGACATCTAACAAAAAGAAGTCATGGTTATTTATCTTATTATAGCTGGTTTCTGAGGTCTATTGTCTGTTACATTCAACTCCTGACATGCATGTTCTCTGTGTGGCAGACAAAGTCTAGAATTACCCCAACAATCCGTGAATTCATTTGCAAATACAGTACAGATGTTCTAGGGAAAAGACAGTAAAATGTGGAAAACAAATGGACAGCATATAGAAGCATCTCAAGAGTTACAGTTACTGCAAGGGTAATTAACTATTTCTTCTTTTTTTGAATGCTTATATATATGCCATACATTCTCAACGAGTCACAGACATTAAGCTAACATAAAGAAGGACACGTTTATAATCTGCTTATACAAAGACCATGGTACAACTATGCTAGGCACATAAAATCTATATTCTTCTGTCAGGAGACAGTATGTTGAGAATATATAGATGTACAGCAGCTAGCTGCTTTGCATACTTCTGAAATGGATATGTTTCTCAGAAATCCTGGCTAAATGGTTTAAGATCTAATGTAATGGATGAATGTAAAGAACTTGTACTAGGAGTTGTGGTCTACTTAGAAAAAAACCTTGAGGAAATAAGGAATTATTTTCTGAGTCAAAACAGATGACTCCTCTTTTCATCTGTTTGCTAACTACATATAGACAGTTGCTTGTAGATTGATTACAGTACCTACAAAGATGCTATCTAGCCTATAGCACTCAAAAGGTACCAGAATTCTAGGCAACCTAAATATGTGTAAACAAAGAAGGTATTTATGAATATAAAGTATTTCTGATGAAAATTTAGGATACCTAAAGGCGTCTGCAGCACTGAAGAACAGTTCAGGTCTTTTCTGGGTCCCATATGACTGTTTAGATGACTGAAAAAAATATATGGATGCTTCTGTGTTGCCCAAAGCCCAACTGATCCATGCTTCAGATCAGTTTAAGTCCACGAATGCAGTTCTTAAACTACAGCTACTTCCTAATCCCAAAGTTGCCCAAAATCTTCACATGCCTGAAATTTTCATCATTAAACCCCCCTATATGCCTTAAGTTCTGATTCTGAACAAAGACAAGAGCATTTTAGTCTTGACATGGGTGCATAACTCAGTGGTTACTTAACTCCTTCATCTACAAACTGGACACTTCTTTATCTCAGCTGACAAGCACAAGTTCAAGGGTAATCACACACACCGGCTGCTTTCAATGAATTCTACTAAACATACCTCAGTAGATCCATCCATCATGTACTTTATGACAGTTCCTTGACTTGTGATGACTCTTGACACCTCCTGTTCTCTTTGCCTTGCCGCAGATGTATATAGAAGAGAGTTTTTTACCTTTTGGGGATAACTCTGCCTAACCAGAATTTCCAGAGCAGGCTGCTTGGCCTGATCTCTTTTAGTGTCTTTGTGCTTTATTTTGCCTTCTGTAACCTCATGTTCCTTCTCTCCACTTTCCATAACCTCTTCCTTCTTTGCTTCCTTTGCTTTTGCCTCCTCTTCTTTAGCTTCACCTGCTTTGGCCTCGCTTTTCTTTATCACTTCTTTCTCAGCTTCAGCTGTAGTGGCTTCACCTTTCAAATCTGAAAACAAATTCTGAATTATTTAATACTGCATAGTACGCATTCAACCAGTGCTAAATACCCAGCATCATGCTGTCTATAGAAAGTATGCAACTTTAGGTAGGACTAACCCTCCACAGAGTAAGGGACAGACCATTTTTCAGAGAACAATTCAACGCAGTCATCTACTCAGAAACTCTGCACCCTTCTGTGGAGGCATCTGTCTTTCCAAATGAAAATAAGGGAAATTTGAAGATGGATTTATTACGGATGCTGAACTTTTGGAAGATTGACATTAGGTGAGAGGAATTTCCTAACTGTCCATAAAGGTGAAAAAAGTTACTGAGTTTCACTAAGTTACAGTTTGTATAGATATTTTTAATTGATTTATATACATTTGGTTTGTTTCTCAGAGGTATGCTGCTTCATCAATTGCCAGGCAGACAGAAGATTCTGGTGGTTTGTATGCAACACCTCACGCACAGGATGTGTTGGAATTTCTGTTAGCATGTACATGGCGTGCGTGATAAATCTGTTTTATTCCTGGATACAGGCACCTCTGCAGTTGTGCTGCTCTATTTTCACATACTCAATATCTCCAATACAGCCTGGGCGGGACAGATTTGTTGTATATAGGTATTAAATGACATCTATAGGTGGCTATTTTTAAAATTGACTGGATGATAACAACAAAATTCACATTCATCTGCTTCAAAACCTAATGGCATGACTACAAAACCCCAAGACTTTCTACAGTTACTAGTAAGCAAAGATGAACCTCATGCTGGTTTTCAAAAAACACTGGGAATTTGAGTCATTGCAGAAGGGTCAGGCACGGAAACTTGCAAGTATCTATATATCCTATCAGTCTTCTAAAGGAAATTCAATGATAAGGCCAGAAAGGCTTATTATATCCATCTTCTCTGTATATACTGGATGGCATAAACCAAAGAACTTCTGTGAAATAATTCCTGTTTGAAACTGATCATATCTCTTAGAAAGGCAACAAAACCTGATTGTAAAATAGTAGCAGAGTCCATCACAGCCTGGGTTAGTTTTGTTAATCATTCTTACAATTAAAAAGTGAATACAACTTAAATCTAGTATAAAGTACTACTTTACAGTTTCAAGCCCCTTAGATTTGTAATACCTTGTATACTGTGTTTAGAAGCTATCACCAAAATTCTGTTTCCTTGTCCTTCCAGGCTGTCACCAGTCACTCCTTTGACCTTTTCTTTGGTAACTGAGTTCTCTGGTAACATGAGCTCACTATAAGATATATCTTTCAATGCTTTAATCACTCTTGTCACTCTTCCCTGAATCTTTCAAAATATGAACATCTTGTCATATGGACTTAAGAACAGCACGTGCAATTCCAAAGGAGGTGCAGATATAGGTAACAATGATTTTCCTGTTATCACTCAAGATTCCTTGGCATATATGCATTTATGAATTGAATTTGCTCATTTTTCTTCAGTATTCCAAATACATATGCATATTCAACTAATTATCCAATGTGACTCCCAAGTGCTGACTCCCAACCCTGAAAAGGGTTGCTGCTTCCTGCACCCAATCTGTTTTGTCCAACAACTTATAATTCTAGATTTTACACGTGTTTGAATTAAAACACACTGTTTATGTTGCAAATACTACTAAACAGACATTATTACAGACTTAGCAATCTGAGACATTAAAAAATTCATACTGTTACATCTAAATCCATCAAGGCAGAAATAATTTTCTCTGGTAATTTTAACTCCTTTTAAATTCCTTACTTTGCAGTGGCTCAGAAAACTAACCTCCAAAACTTTCACCAAGGAAAGTTAATACTAGTCCATTGGGACAGGAGACGTTCAAACTTGGGAAAGCAAGAGCATTTGACATCAGTTGTGTTTGGGAAGCTGATTCTTCCATTTCCATCTACAGAACAAAACACGAATTAGCTTTATTCCACATTTTAAAAGACTAAAGAACAAATTAAACTACAGATTTCAGTTGTAACAAAATATTTTTTAAAAAGTGTTTTCTATCACTCATTTTTAACATTTTGAGAGTTTATGGATTCTGAAGTGGAAATATTAGCTTCTTTTCTTTGATTATACTATCTTTTTTCATTCCTCTTTATTAACCCTTGAAGAACAACCCCTTCTAATTTTATTCACAATGTCAAGATGAGAGGACAATAAATGGATAACATGAAGCAGAAGAGTGTGAAATAATTCTAGAAGTTGCACATCAGTTATTTCACCTACAATCATTAAAAGAGCACAAAAGATAAGTAGAGCAGTACTTCCAGTCTGCTGCAAATACAGCATTGACTTGAGAAGGCGACAGGAAGAAATGTTTGGCAGCATGTTTTGACATGTAATCCTCTTTGCACTGCTCTGTAGCGCAAACTGTTCTGATGACTAGAAAAGATGAGGCTGACCTAAGGAATGTCTGAAGACTGTGGAACATTTGGAAAAAATACAACAATGGACCTTTTGACGTCATCCCCCAAAAAACCCATGTGACAATGAACTACATTATGCCAGCAGTCATAAGATGAAAACAGTTTTGGGTTGCAGAGAGAGGTAACAGAGAGAACTTGTCCTGGTATTACCCTATATTCTTGATTTTTAAGACTAGAAATACAGGGGGAAATTGACAGATATTTTGCCAGCTGTTTTTCAGCATAAAGGTTGCTGTGCATTTTATGGTTACTTTACATAATATTACTGGGTAATTAAGGCTACTCTCAGTAACCTAAGATTGTAGTCATGGATCATGGGGTAGAAATCACATAACAGGGCAGAAGTAACTCTCAGTTATCATCTACTTCTCCCTGTCTAATGGTAAAAAAAAAAATCAAGCATACCTATATCATTAAAGAAAACAGTTAATGTAACCTAGTCTAAAAATTTCCAGGGCTGAAGGTTTCCTGGTAATCTATTCTGGTGCTTTACTTGATTAACCTTACTGACATTTTCCTATCAGTTAGCCTGAATCTCTCTTGCAGAAAATGAATTTAATGCTGATTATTTCTTTGATTATATGGGCTAGCATAAGAGATGATGGTGTCCTTTTAGCTCTTTACAGAAGGCTGTCTTTACAGAATTCCATCTCTCAACTCTAGATCAAACAAACCGAAGCCAAGTCTTTTAATCTTTCTCCACCAGTCAAGTTTTCTAGACCTTTGATCTTTCTTGGTGGTTTCCTTAAAACTCTCCAGTGTGGCCCATATTTTTCTTGCAGTCCAGTATCCATAACCAGACACAACACTTCAACTGAGGCCCTACCAGCCCTGAATGGAAAATGACTTCACATATTTAGCAGGCTATACTCCTGTTTAGTCACCTCAGTGTGGTCTTTGCCCTTCTCACAGCAAGATGGCATTGTTGACTTACATATAGCTTGTGATCCAGTGCAACTCTCAAGACATTTCTCTGTAGAACTGTTATTTATTCTGTAGATATATGTTGATTATTTATACGTAATTGTAGGACCTAGCAATTATTCTTACTGAATCGCATCCTATTTTACAGACCATGTCCATGTGAATTTGTCAAGTTCGCTTCAGATTCTAATCCTGTCCTCCAAAATACTTGCAGACTCACATAGCCAGGTGCTGTATGCACTAACATGGATAGTCTCTGTCTGAAGACATTCTAAACAAAATAAAAGTAAGCCTTTTGGAAGAAGAGGAGGAATGTAGACAACGTTCTAACAGAATTTTAAAGGTAGGGATATTTGTTTGTATAGGGTTTGTTTGCATAACACAATTGCTGTATTACGCTGAGTGCTCTTTGGCCACTCCTTACATCACTTTCCATGCTCATGCTCTTTAAATACCTAGCTAAACTTGCTGAAATTAGGTCAGCAAGGCTTTTGTGGATATGGACAGAATTCACGCTGAAACAAGAGCCACAGCACTACTTCGTCCGGGTACCACAGAAGCAGCATAGGTAGGTCATGTTTAGAGAGTTTTCCAAGGCTACTCTTACAACTCTCAGTATGTGTTCATTCTTGTCTGTCTTATTTCCCTCTCCTCTCATTTGTTTTGTAATGGAAGCTACCTCCCGTTTCTAATAAACCTCCACTGCATTTAACCCTTCATTTCCATATTGCCCGTTCTACCTCTTTGAACTGTTCAGCCCAGCTCCGTCAACAGAATTGTGACCTCCATTCAACTTCATTGCCGAGGGAGCTGAGAACATAACTCATAAGCCTCCGGTGAGAGCATAGCAAGAGCAATTTTGAAAGAAACAGGCAAAAGGAACCAGAGTAGACAAAAGACCGGTTTTCCAAGACATAGTTCTGAAAAAAGAAACATTCAGATCTTTATAGATGAGAAGGTGGTGAACCTTCTCAGTGCAGTGCCCAAAAATGGTAACAAGAACTGGAAATTCAGGATCTGCTTTTGAAATTTCATCCATCCTTTCCAAAGATCTGTCCTGTGATAGAAGCAAAAGTAACTTCCTCAAGTTGCTGGTCCCTGGCTTGTGATCAGCTGGAAAGACCAAATTGCAGAGCTTTTGCAAAACTCATTTACCAGTTGGTTAGACTTTCCAATACAGGTTTTGGAAAGCACAGGAAACTTCTCCTACTTGGTTAAACTAAAAATTAATTTCTAGAGCAGTTCTAGTCACTGAGGTTATTAATAATGTAACAGGTGGAACTGTAAAGCCAAAATTGACAAAAGTATGTAGACCATGGAAGACACACTGCTCTACATCATGGAGTCATAAAGGCTTGTTTCATTAACAACTGCCAATAAGTACATCTGAGAACAACCGGAAGAGTAAAACATATCCTTAGAAGCACCATAAATTGTTAGGAATTTGTTAAGGCACAGCTCGAAGTCCTCTGAGAAGAATATATGCTTCTGTTATGTAAGTCTATGCATTTGAATTTTTTTTTTGTTTCTTTTTCTTTGTTCCTTGGATAATGTTTATATTCTCTCACCTTTTCTTCTTCTTGCTTTACCGGGTCATGAGGTCGTGGAGGGCCTATTTTGCTATGGTTCGCTTTTGTAGATAGCAGAGATTTTCCTGATTTTTGTTTGATGGACTTATCTTTTTTTCCTGAAGCTGATGTAACAGGAGAAATTATGGTCGGAATATGAACAGAAGGGATGTTCAGAATTCTTGCTAAGACAGGATCTGTTTCATCATCTAAGGAAGGGAAAAGCAGTATTTTTAATGCAATTAAGTTTTGTAAATGTAGATGGCTGCATTCTATTTTTTAACAAGATTTTGCACATTAAATTTTACCTTTGGAATAATAACTTTGGTGGAGGAGTTTATTATTTCAGATAGAGGGACTGAATATAGGAAAATATTTAGAAAACCTTTCCATAGACTGACTACTCGTCAGCCTAAAAAGCACCTTGAAACTATTGTTTCCCACAGGTTGTCACTTGCCTCTCAAAAATAGAAAATACAATTTTTAAAATTCTCTTTTACTTCCATAATACTTAGATAGGTGAAGACATTTTGAGCCTAGCATCTAGGAAATGATCGCTGTTGTTATGCTTTATCAGGGCTGATCCAGCATGGATCGACTCTAGCAGTTTTGCACTACATAGCTCTATTTTGCTTTAATGACTCAGAAAGACTCTGATGATCTAGACTTGCTAAGACTCTCCCAGTTCTTAAAGGCCAAGCATTAGTGCAGCCTGCTAAGCATGTTGACAGGAAGTAGTCATGTTGCCTTTCAAAAAAGTTTCTTGAAAATAAAATTAATACAAACTAAGATTTTCTGTAAAACATTTTTGTTTCAATGAACTGACACTTTAATCAGAAAAACCCAGCCAACTCTTAACCTTAATGCTTTTTTGAAATATTTTTTTAATCATCTTTACTTGCTTGAAGGTAGCCTAAGTCTCAAACCTAAAACTCATGAAACAGCATCTTGTTACTCATCTAGACAATTTATGCAATTGAATTCTTGTTTGTTTTGGAGAAATTGTTACCTCAGATGGAGCAACTTATTATCCACATCTTAACCACACCCATATAGAAAAGAACAGAATACAGCAGTGAGCAAAACATAATGACCTCAGAAACCAACTTTTGAAAACCTTTTTTAAATAAATAAAGCAAGCTTGATTTGCTCAGTATTTTCTACAAAGCATTAAGTTTAACAAGCCAGTCATTTCAAGAATGTCTTTTAGGAAGACTTCCAAAAATCCTTTTTTTTTTGGTAAAAATTTTGGTAAAATTACATTTTAATTCTGCTTCTTCCAATGAACAGTATCATTTAACGTGAAAAATGATACATCAGGCAAAGAAAAGTTAAATAACTCATTGACAAACTGCTAGCCAGATCACATTCAGACAAAGGAAAGAAACACATGTGGAAGCATGCTCATAGAACCATTCTGATGTGAGATCATGGCATTTTCTGCAATGCAGATGAAGCATTAGTATATTTTTGGCTGAGAAAGATAAAAGGTAGGCCAAAGCGCTGCTATGTGTATTGTTTCCTGAAAGGTTTTGGCATAGATGGGTTTTAGCTCTGCAAACAAGAAAATGCAGAAGCCACCTTAAAAATGAAGTTCTAAACTACTAGAAAGGCTGCCTGTGTATTCATTTGCCTTATGGATGATTCTGGATTTATGTAAAGTGCAAAGGTGTCCCCAAATTTAAGAATCTAAGGCTTGAAGAAACTATTAGATCATCTGGTGATACAGTCCTATTTAGGAGTCCATGGATAACAAGCCTTCCCAGTTTTTAAGCCTTTAACCTTAGATTTTGTCTTGGTGCCAGCATCAGGGAAATGCACACATACTTGAATATACCCATGACCTTTAGCATAGAATCATAGAATCACAGAACAACAGAATGCATTGGGCTGGAAGGGACCCCCAAAGGTCACGTAGCCCAACTTCCCTGCAGTGAGCATCTTTAGCTAGATCAGGTTGCCCAGAGCCCCATCAAGCCTGATCTTGAATGTCTCAGGGATGAGGCCTCGACCACCTCTCTGGGCAAACTGTTCCAGTGCTTTACCACTCTTATGGTAAAGAACTTCTTCCCAATATCCAACCTAAATCTACTCGTTTCTAGTTTAAGACCATTGCCCCTCGTCCTATCTCTACGTGCCCTTGTAAACAGTCCTTTCCCATACTTCCTGTGGGCCACCCTCAGGTACTGGAAGGCTGCTATAAGGTCTCCCCAGAGTCTTCTCCAGGCTGAACAACCCCAACTCTCTCAGCCTGTCTTCATAGGGGAGGTGCTCCAGCCCCCTGATCATCTTCATGGCCCTCCTCTGGACCCACTCCAACAGGTCTGTGTCCTTCTTGTATCGAGGGCTCCAGAGCCAGTTGCAGTACTCCAGGTGGGGTCTCACCAGAGCAGCGTAGAGGGGGAGAATCACCTCTCTTGATCTGCTGGCCACGTTTCTCTTGATACAGCCCAGGATGTGATTGGCCTTCTGGGCTGCACGCACACTGTTGGCTCATATCCAGCTTTTTATCCATCAGTATGCCCAAGTCCTCCTCAGCAGGGCTGCTCTCTATCACATCATCCCCCAGCTTGTATTGATTACAAGGATTAGCCCTGCCCAGGTGCAGAACCTCGCACTTGGCCTTGTTGAACCTCATGAGATTCACCTGGGCCCACCTCTCCAGCTTGTCCAGGTCCCTTTCGATGGCATCCCATCTCTCAGGCACGTCAACAGCACCACTCAGCTTGGTGTCATCTGCGAACTTGCTGAGGGTGCACTCAATCCCACTGTCTATATCATTGATGAAGATATTAAACAGCACTGGCCCCAGCATGGACCCCTGAGGGAAACCACTCAGCACCCATCTCCATCTGGACATCGAGCCATTGACCACTACGCTCTGGATGTGACCATCCAGCTAATTTCTTATCCACTGAACAATCCACCCATCAAATCCATATCTTTCCAACTTAGAGATAAGGATGTTGTGTAGGACCATGTCAAAGGCCTTGCAGAAGTCCAGACAGATAATATTGATAGCTCTTCCCTTGTCCACTGATGTAGTCACTCCATTGTAGAAGGCCACTAGGTTAGTCAGAAATCAGCCTGAATTGGCCTGAAAGGGAAATTCAGATCACCACAAAGATTTTTGGTATCTCCATTTTCATTAGCTGATGCATGCCAGATGCACGCCTGATGCACGGGAATCTGATGCTATGTTAGGTGGCTCTGCTGTCATGTACTGAAATTTATGCTGTGTGGCTTTTACAGCTTATTGGAACTCTGAGGAAAGGCAAACAAACCTGTTTTATTTGTAATATGCTAGAGATGAATTCTCAGCTAATTATATAAAATAGGAAAGTTTAAAATTCTCCATGAAGTCCACTCTGATACACATCTATTAGACAGCATGGCCATGTAATAAACAAGTAGTAGTATCCATCTACAGGCAGATGGTGAGAAGAAAACAGCTGACTAAAACTTTGACAGAGCTAGTGCTCCACAGAGAAGTAGGACAGCTGAAACGAAGGATTCTGAGGCAACTGTCCAATAAAATCATTAGTGAATAAAATCCATCTTGTCAGGTTAGTATAAATATCCACGTGAACACTGCAAACCGGGCATAAGCAACTTTATATACATAGTGAGGGGAGCTATCCTTCACAGCTACCCAGGCTGTGAAGCAGAGCATGTCATCATTTCAGATGACACTACTTTCCAGAGTGCTGAATTTAGGAATAGAAGCTGTTATAGGCTCTTGACCCCTAATGAAATTTCACCTACTCCTTTACTCTGGTTGCCCTGAAAAATGAGAACATAATGTCTGAGGGTAACAATGAAAAAGAGTGGATTGTTGAGATTGGGGGAAAGTGTCTTTAGAGATCTTGAGAAAAATGGGAATCCAGAGGACTGGCAGATTAAGGAAGGTTTCCTTAACACTTGGAGTTGTACTCCCATAATTTCATCAAGGCATAAAGAGCAAATGTAAAGGTTCTATAATACCCAGAGGCAAAAGCCCCACAGGTGGCGAAGCAGTGCCAGATTCACAAAGTGATAGAAGCTTACTTATAAGTAAGCCTGGCTGTAAGGTGGTCTGAAGTTAGATTTCGGTCATGCTAGAGAAAACAGATAATAATTCAAAACTTAAATATTAACATTTAACCAAGAAATAAAAAAACATGCATAAAGCTGGCAAACAGCCTAGGGCCTTTTGTCATCTTAGCTTCCCTAAAAGGAAGATGCAAGAGATAAAATAAGAAAAATGATTAAAAAAAGAATATTAGAGAGGTTCCAGAATATTATTTCAGTAATGCAGGGAAAAGGAGTAATTTGCACCCAATTGAACCAATCAGTGGAAAGAAACTTCTGATTACATGGCATACTGTTCTGCACTAGGGATGGATGGCATATGAGAATAGTCTAAGCCAGAATATTTCTGGTCAGAATTTTTCTGAGCACTTGTGATACAAACACCCATAAGGGGAATTAGGCACAAGCAAGTGATTGCAGAAAAACTGCAAACAATCAAAGAATGCCACTCAGCAGTGCTGCATTAAAGCTCAACATGGCAAGGATTATTCTAATGTAGAATAGGATGCTTTACGGTACACGCAAAAAAGCCTAAACAACACAGCTGACCTGCAGGTGTTTAATTAGACATATCTCTCTTTTACGCCAAAACAGAAGTTTTCACAGTCCACCACATTGTGAATGCTTTCTGGGCCCAAGTTTAAAAAGTTCTTTTTTAGTAAATAATTTGTAAAATGTATTTGAATAATTAAAACTGAGTGTATAGCTGAATGGTTTACCACAGTTCACACAAAGATGCATTCAATTAAATGTTTTCATATTTTAATAGCTGAAAAATGCTGGGGTTATTTTCTGATCAGAGGCGGGTTTCACTTTTATATGTATGATGGTTTCAGTGGCCTTTCAAATGTAATGGAAACAAAAAGCTCTTGGTAAAAGCAGATGCTATTTTCACTGTGGTTTTGTGAAGCAATTGCTTCCAGTTGGTGAACGTGTTTATTGAAAGGCTGAGAGAAATCCCTCATTATGTCTGCACAACTGTAACCTAAAGTCCAACTACTAATGTAAAATGAAAGTTCCATAATCATCTATATACGTTTACAAAAATATTATTTCTTGGAAAACCAAGAAGACTCCTCAGCAAATCACATTTTCTTTGGCTCAAGTTAATTGGCTGATTTTGCTGGGCTACTTAATAACAACACTTGCAAGTTTCTCCCTGCACTGCTCTATTTTCACAGTAAGTAAAAAAGCGTGGAGACCTCCCTCCATTTTGAAATTTGAATCACAGAACATTCTTGACAATGTAATCTCATCTCGAGCCTTGCTGAAAATTCCCTACCATGTAGTAACAGCTGCTGAGAAAGGCAGAATTGCATGCAACAAATTATTGGGTTAAGGAGTGTATGAAGAAAAAAGAAAAATAAAAAAAGAATTCCCCCTACAGTTCTCAAATATCCTCTTCTATTTGCTTACTTTACCTGCTCTCTTCCCTGTAGGTCCATAATAGCTCAGGGACAGCTGGATTCCATTTTCCAAGGTGGCTGAAAAAGATCCAAACTTGCTCACAGCTTTCTTTTGAATTTTCAATTTTCCTTTAAAAAAAAATAGAATGAATTTTAAAGATAGCAACACATACCAGAACCACCTGACCTGCAAACCAATGACTGGTGTGAACAGTGGCACCTCAATGTGGATGACTAACCTGTAAAATAGTTTAATATAGGACAGGGAAAACTTTATTATTCCATTCATAGGGTAGTATATAATAGTCACTTTTGTGTAATCTAGCTGTGATTTTTTCATCTAGAAATTGCATTCTAATTAGCTAGGTGTGTAAAAACAGGTTTAAAAGCAACAACTAGTAAATGTCTTTGTGAATTTAAACAGCAAAAGAACCTAGTTCTTAAGTCAAGGATCCTTGTTTCTGTTCCCTACTTGGCTGACAAGAACGCTACATGTGGCCTATGCAACTAATAAAAGTCACTGTTTCTCAGATACTGTCACAGTGACCATACCTTGAGGAGAAAGTAGAAGAAAGGAGAAGAAGTTGAGAAATTAGATCCAAACATCTGTCTGGCATTTGTGAAAGTGGATCAGGAGACAAGCTTACTTGGAGGTGCAGGACAAGATGTCACATGATGAGTATGTCACCTTTGAAAACTATGAAACACGTGAACTATGTAAGGCAACATCTCTGAGACAGTGACACAGGATCCTACCTTACCTCTAGTTCAACTCCTACTGCCTTAAAGAAACTTCTGCTCATAAGAGGAAATCCTTAGGATTTCTAATATGGTGCACAACTTCTTAAAACTGTGATGAGCAGCAAAGAAGACTACAAAAGAAGATTAAGGCAGGCACCCAATACCTAGCCATCTCCCAATTCTTTCATCAACAAGGCACACAGGCTGAGACCTTGTCTGCTTCTATTCACTGTCTGTCATTACAATGTTCATTGGTGATAACCACCTGCAGGATGCTCTTTTGCCATTTTGACTGCATTAAAAGCTTAACTATTGTATTGTTCAGCCACTGCTAAGTATCAGAGTGCATTGATTCTTCTCTTCCCTACTGCCTTTCTATAAGGTACTCCTGTTTACACAGGAGGAAAGCCTCTCACTCATGCCAAGTGAATACAACTTGCCTCAGATGCTAGCACACTGGTGATTGAAAGTACCATTTGTCAGACCCCAGAATGATACAGGTCTACTTTCAGACAAGAAACATCTTATCTTGAAAGGGATCCAAATTTTCTATTCAGACAACCTAACATTACATCAGTGGTGGCAGCTGAAGCCAAGGAAAGGAGCAAGAGCAGGACGTTTTCTAACACTGATGAAGATTAAAAGAGCTAACACACCTACCAAAAGGCAAACACACCTACCTACTTTTACAATACTCTTCAGTCCAGTGAAAGCAATTCCATAGCGCTTTTGGCAAACATATACATATATTGTTACAGACTGGCTTTCTTCTTGGAAACACTCTCACCTGGGTTCAGAGAGCATGTGGATTCAATGCTTTCTGAAAGTTAGCAACATGTCATCCAGCAGTAGAAGCTGCTGAACTGCAGAAAAATCTGTTTTCTCAAGCAAAGGTATTGAGGAGCCACTAACGCTATGGTCATCTGACCCACAAAAGAAGGGTGGGTTCAAAGAGGGAAATCCTGCCTTTCAAGGGCAGATATTTATTCTGGTCATCTTCAGTTTGCATCTTCTTAGGCTTTCCCAGGCCACATTAAAATCTGAAGGATTCCTCTACTGAAGTAGTACATTATTTTCTTAATGAATGGTGACTCTTTTAATTGATTTAATGGATTTCATTTTCTTTTGGAAAAGAGACTGGTTTGCACCTGTTGACCTGTGCTGTGCTTCTACATCTTGGTAAGATCTCTCTATATGGTGCTTAATTTGGCCAACTGGATTTTTACTTCTGTTTACAGAACACTGATTTTATTTAACCTCTGCCACTAGTAGGATTTTATTTTCTCTTAGTTGTTAAGGTTTGCATCCAATTACTAAATATGTCAAACTATGAATTCTTTACATCAGTGATGTCAGTCCACTAACCTGATCTAATTTTCTGTTCTTCACTAATTTCTTGCACTTCGATTTCTTTTAAGTTTTCCTTGGGGTCTGTGATATGAATGAAAAAATTGTGGTTGTCTTTTATCACTTTCACCTTTACCAAAGTTAGACCTGCAATGCAACAGAATACTATTATTGCTCCCACCAGCCTTCAGAACTGTCCCGCACCCAAACAAAACCCCTGCACCTGCAACTACAGGGCAAACAAAAAGAAAATTGCTCAGAAGCAGATTGAATTGCTTAGTAGTAGACCAACAAGACAAAATTAAGGTTAGCTGAGTTTAGAATAAATATTCAAAAACTTCCTGACACTTCAATCTGAGAGGCTGCAGAAAACCCTGTTGCTTAGATATATTGCGTTTGACTGACCAAATTATTGGAACATGCACTCTTGAAATATCATGCATTGGCTACCATTGAACAGATAAATATGAACTGATTTTTCTCCATTTCTAATTTGCTGGTACTTTATTTATCTATCAATTGTTAACATAGTACAGGAAAATGTAAACATTAGTAGCGACAGGCTAATATGGAACTACATAGTAATCTCACAATGTCTTTAATTGAATTTCTACTACTGAAACATGAAAAAAAAGCATTTGTGGATTAAGAAACTATTCCATCAGTTAGTAATGGAGTCAAAGCAAAGCATAAAGAATTAAAGAATCACCTTTTACAAACTCTATCCTCTCTACTTGAATCTGTCCTCCATCAGATGGGAAAAGATATTGATTGGTTCCTGATACTTGAATGAGATCCTCCCCTGTATTATAGCCAAGAAACTGGAAAAACAAGTTTTAGATTATGCATAAATGAGAAAAGCAGAAACTATGAAAAAGGTAAATGAAGGATATATCATGAGGATCCCACTATTCTGGTCAACATTTTTTTCTTAGATACGGTGACTAATGCAATAAAAACATTAGCAAATACACAGCATGCTGTTCTCATAATCAAAATAATTTCTCAGTTACTAACTGAAGTAACTTGTTATACATGAGAGCAGAATCTGGTCCATCAGTGGTATGGAGCAAGTAGACTGATGGCTTAACATATAATGGGAGGAAAAGAAAAATTCTGGCCAGGTATGAAGAGGCAAAGTATAATGCCATGGGATCAGATAAAGGGCACATAAAGATTCAGATTTCCACTCACCAGATTTTGGAATTCAGACACTATAAATCCGATTCTTTCATTGCTGTGCCTTCCAAAGAGCCACAAATCGGCAAAATTTAGGTGAGTGTATTCAAGTATGATTCTATGATTCTATGAAGTTCAGACTAAAATGTTATATATCTCTGAGTTTGAAGCCTCTACTTAAGCAAGTTTAGACTAGAATATATTGACCTACGCAAGTTTTGGATGCAAGGCTTAGACTCTGCAAATATAAAGCAATGCAAACTGCCTAAAAACTGTTTGGACTAAACGAGTGAAGAGTTTCCTCTGTAAGAAATACCCTTCTATTAGTATAAGAGGCAGAATAGCTTGTATTAGTGGACTCCAAGAACATGAATTCTGAAACATGAAGTTGAAGTAACAGTGAACTCCTTTTACTTTTTTTTTTTTTTTTTTTTTCCCAATTTGGATTTCCAGTGTGGACAGCCAAAACTTCAACTAAATCTAGCAGTCGCCAAATATGGGAATTGGAACAGGTCTTTATGTTCCCTTTTCCCACCTTCTCCCATGAAAATCACATTTTTAGGCAAAATTCATCCCATAAATATATTTTCAATGGGCACAAAACCATGATCAAGTTGTATCTGTATCCATGTCATACATACTAAAAACCATCCAAGTTAACTACAAAGTCTTGTGTAGGATAATCTTAAACATCAGAAACTGCTTTCCAAAAATTTTAGGAAAGGATCTGCTGCTAAAATGATGGAGTTAAACAAGATCTAGTTAGGCTTAATTTGCCCCGAACTCCAGTTTCAGAATGGGTAACAGTTTTGCTGTAACCTTGACTTTATATATAAATAGTTAGTACTTTCCTAACGTGGTGCAGTAATACGATTCCTTACCTTATAAACTTTCTCAGAATGTGGTTCTGGGATGCTGGGTTCCTCCTCAAGTTCAGGGGCTTTTGCTGGCTCATCTTTAAACTTTTCTTTGGAAGATTTCTTGTTAGAATCTTTACTTTCCTCATGTATTATTATCTCCTGTCCTTTCTTTTTACCTTCCAAATTTTCTTTTTTTCCTTTTTTTTCTTCCTTAAGTTGTTTTTCCTCCAGTAATCGGTCTTGCTTCTCCTTCCAAGCCTACATTAAATGTTAGGAATTCAAAAGACTGTGGTTCTCTTTGTATTACAAGGTATTACATATGTACATGTTGAAAAGAGTACAAGTAAACAAACTCAAAGGAAGCAATGTTCTAAGTCACTCTAAGACATGTTTTCCAAACGTGTCTACAGTTTACAATATTACACACTATGTTTTGCATAAAATTATGGACTCATTGAATCCACAGGATCAGTAATTCTTGACCACAGAAGACACATCAGTTGATTATTTGTATCTTACACATTTAGTCATAAAAAGAATTACTTGGTTGTGCACTTTTCCACAATGTTTATCACCAAATGAGAGTGCATCACTGGTATTAGTTTATTCCCAAAATACATCTGTGAGATAAAATGATATTATTCTTTTACAGAAAGAGAAATGAGGTATCAATGCCAGAATTACAATTTGTATCAGGAAGACATCCAAGTATTTAGGGCTTTGTAGCATTTTATATTCTAAGCATACCAAAGCACAAACATTTCTGTGGAAGAAATGCTAAGAATCCACAGATACAAATTAGGCATTAGCCTAACTTGAGCCGTGCCAACTTGAGTTACCAGGAATTCGTTAAAACCATTTCATATCTGCATTCCAGTATCAGTACTTCCAGTGCAGAGCATTACACAGTCTAAGAAAGATGAGACATACTATAGCTGTCAGAAGTCAAAAAAAGCAGGGGAGTATAACATCAATTACACCAGTTTTGTGCAGATTAACGGATAGAGGCAATGCTAAGGCTTAAAAAACGTGTGCTTAACTCCTACCTCAGCCACAAACTTACTGTGTGAATCTAGGCAAGTCAATTAATCTGTAGTGCATGGCCATGGTCTACATCTATAAAATGGGATTCTCTGACATAAGGGAACTCTGAGGTACCATAATTGCATTCCTTGATTTCAAAGAGCTGTAGATAGTGAAAGTAGGAGTTGAGTACATAAGCACTCCCATGAATCTGGATCTTATGTTTTCATAGCTTTATAACCAGAAAACTTCAAGAAGTAGGATATTATCCAAAACTCTCATTTCCTAGCACTGCAATTATGAATTGCTTTTGAAATGTCTAGCTTAACTCCAAACAGTCTTCCCTTAAGAAAACAACAGAACATATCTGAAATCAATAAGGAATAAACTAAAGAAAACAAGAAATAAGATATATGAAAAATAGCCAAGAGTAGAAAAACTAAGAGGACTGAGTCATGCCTCAAGGATGAAGGCTTACCTTCCTGGGAAAGTAGTGTTATTTAGTCCATTTCAGAAACATACATATTTTTGCCTCACCTTTAAAGAACCTTCTCTAATAAAAGGGCTTTTTTCATTGTTGGATTGAGATTCTGGAAAGGTCTCCATTACGCTCTCAGGTCCTGATGTTCTGCCTTTGAGAAATGAAAGGGAATAAATGAGATTATAAATATATGAAAATTGAATAATTTTTTAAAATGGAAAAATAAAAATAAAAGAAGTTCAAGTAAATAAAAAACATATTTCAAAATAGTAAAAGTATAAAAGTAGGATAAAAAATTTAAAATATTTTAGAGATAAAACAGAAAGTCTGTTCAGGTTAGAAGAAACTTATCTGACAATTAATATTACTTGATAGTCAGAACTGGGGACCAAATATGCTAAACAATATAGACTGACTCTCAATACCAGTCATAGATATTTTGACCTTTCAAGATAACAAAGTGAATAAATGCTGCCTGAACCTTCAAACCTTCACTAAAGAAACACTTGCCATATCCCTTCTTTACTATTAGGGCTTTATAGCATCTATGACTCATGACAAGAGTGTGTGATTTCATATGTTGCTTGGATACCCAACGTTTACCTGCTAGAAAATATAAAGTACACTATCAGAAAATTACAGTTAAATTACTTTGTACTAAACAGAAGAAATTGCAGTGTGGGTTACAGCAGTGCCAGTGAAATTGAAATCACCTAAAGACACTGTCACTCATCTACATGTCCCAGCTAGAGGTGATTATCTTTTTTCAAGCAAGTGAACTTCTCTGTGAATCTTATCTCTCATGAGGCACCAGATGGGCAAGATTCTACCTAGGTAGACAGGTACAAATTATGATTTAGAAGTCATAACTGTCCTTTTGGTTTCCAAACTATAGACAGACGTGTTAATTGGGTTGAGTAATATCATTCCTATTTTTGTAAATGTAATTGCTAGTACTAGAAGGTTTCAAAATGCATTCTCAAAGGTGGTGAATAAAGCAAAGGCTAAATATCAGCAAATCATTCTTAATGCCATTTAAATACACAAATAGACAAATTGGACAAAAGTTCTCTTTTGTCAAAAGGGGTTTTCAGATTTTGCTGCCTGCTTAATAGATACTGTATGAACTGTTTACAATTCTCACTACCCAAAATGTTGTTTGTAATTAAAGTTTGCTCTGCAGTCTAGTCAATTCCAATTTCCAGTTTTAGCTTCTAGCCCACAGCTTCTCACTTCCAGCTTTTATCCTGCCCTTTTAAAAAGGAATTTTCCTGAACCATGTTGCTGACTTTAACTACTGCTCATCTCTTCACATGTTCAGTCAACTAAAGAGATTCATATTTGCATGTAACCCTTAAAGTAATTCCACTAAATAAACACAGCTATTGTAAATGTAAATTCACACTAAAAGTCTCAGTTTTCAGAACAGAGGATGATGCAGAATATTTAAATATATGTATTTAATTAATTTCAAAACATATTTATGTCTATAGAGATGATAAAATAAGGTTACTCTATAAAAAATATATATGAAATTCTTCTCTGAAAAGTTTGGGTCTCAGCACTCAACATGAAAATGAATTTTCTAGGATAAAACAAAAAGATACCCACTTTTGGCTTGCTTATGGAAGCCAGTTTTTTTGATAGCATATGCAGAAAATTCAAAAGGTGCTTCTGACATAGCTTTTTCCAGTTTAAGAGACTCTATTTCCTTAGCCATCTTCTCTTCTTGGTATTTGACTTCTTCCTCTTTCACCCAGTCTTCAATTGAGTTGGCCACCAACTCGAGATAGTTTCTGAAAAGCACAACATTCCTCTATTTACCATAATACAGTTTTCACTAATATGATTTCGGGTCAAACAAGATCACTTGGTTTCTCAGTTTCTTATACAAATATTATTCTATAACCTCTGAGAGAAGGCTTGTGTTTGACAGGGTTTCTCTCAGTTTTTAAAGGAGCTGGTACTTTTGCTGGCTGATATTTGCTTCATATATCTTATGTTTGGGATTTTGGTTATCCTTCCTGCAAAGAGATATTAGAAACTTGTCTTCCAAAGAATGCCTGCCCTCAAAGAAAATCCAGGAAGTCAGAAAACAGAAAGACATTCAGTTTAAGAAAGGTTGAGAGTAATTCTCCTCTTTACTGTTTTACCACCAGGATAACTTCCTTTCTTTGTTGCTCGTGATTTGTATTGTCTTTTAGAATATGCTTTATTTGTTTGTTCAGCAACTGACAAGGTGTCGTTCTATTTAATTTCTAGCTCTTCTTCATTGGTGTGACAAGAAAGGTGCTTCTAAACTGTCATCCAAATCCAGACTAGAGAATCAATGCACGATAGCCTGGTGTAAACTAAGAATATTCACAATTAACAGTTGAAGTGAGCACTGAATGATGAACTGATCCAGAGTTTGCAGCTGGTATTGGTAGTTGCATTATCTCATCTTCCAAAGGTGTCCAAAATAACTGCTAAAATAGTTCATTGAGAACAACTGCTTCCAAGGTAGTATGAAGCCTTGAAGTCTAATCTGTAGTTGCCACTCAACCTCTTTTTTGGATTGCTACCATAATTCTCTAAAGTAAAATTTTTCATGTGTGCAAAACCAATGCAGGAGATTCAGTTGTGTCTTCATAATGTTTTGCATTTATAAGTTCAAGATGATTCAATTGTATTCAAAGGCTCTGTATACATCACAGTTTTTGGTTGTGAACATGTAGGTGGCACAACCAACTCTTGACCTCATGACAGTTTTAAAGTTCTTATTGCAGCATTACCTTGTATGTCCTAGAGAATGAATACGTAGGCTATCTACAGAGACTAGAGATGTATATAGTTCATGTACAACATAAAAATACACAAGTCTCTCCCAGCTCCTGCAATGTAGGTGGAGCCTGCTTTGGGAAACTTGCGTGGTGAAACTGTTGATCATATACTCAGTAGGGACAAGGTGACTCTGCTTTTATGTGAAGAAAAGTGTACAAACTATAAAAACAAAGATGTTGAAAACAAAAGGCAAAACTAGGCAGGAACCTACAGTTGCCAGTACTAGAATAACTTGAAGATGAATATACACTATAAATAAAAGAGATTATTCGTGTGGAAAATATTTTAGGCCAATGAAACAGTCATTCAATGTCAAAAATACACATTCTATTAATATGTATTCTGATGTCACTACTGCCAATGTCTGACTCAGAATCATTTCTCAGAAAGGATTATTCTTTTCCAGTAACATGTGTAATGTATTTACTATGACACAGTAAAACCAAATGTCATTAAGATTAACTTTGAGCAAAAGAATAGCTTTGATAACGTCTGAATTCATTTGGCCTCCTGACACAGTGGCCACTTATCCTAACCAGAGTTGAAACGTTTTATACACACATATCACTGCAGGTACATGTGTCCATGCCTTTGGATCCACTTAGTCAGTAGCATTTGTGAGATTTCACATGCAACTTTTGCCGCCTACCCTTTGAACACTACAATTCCTGAATTTTTGGATGTTCTACATGAACTATGGGACCTGATACCCATAAAGAACAAAGGGTCACTGGGATCTCCAGGAGCAAAAGCTGCTGCACCTTAAGAAATTTAATTTCTTCCTTGCACGAGAATTTGCTGTAACAGGACCCACTGTAACCAACTGATTAGCAGGTAACAGAAGTATATTCCAGACAGCAACTTTGGAACAACCCTACAAAGTGGGTCTGTGGTCTGTAAGAGGTCACAATAAAGAATTGGGGAGGAAGGAAAAGACAAGGAAATACAGGCAGAGAACTCCTAACAGAGAGATAGTCAAGCACAGTGTCTGTTGTGTATTTGTAACTTTCCTGTGGTGAAAGTGTGGCTCTTAAATATATTCCAAAAATTAGAATGATAACCATTTTAGTAAAAGGAAAATCAATGAATTGTTACTAAACTCATCAGGAGCCAGTTATTTCATACAAAGGTAACACTACTGCTTAATTAGTAAGTAGGGTTTGTGCACGTTCCTGACAACTCAGCAGGATCTGGAAGTTAATGCAGGTGACAGCTTCAAGCATTCCAGGTATTTAAAGACTGTCTTCTGCAGAAGTGTTACGTTGCTTGGAAACTCACACTAGCAAATATTTATGATACTTTGTCTAGAAATCAAAATTATCTTTGGCAAAAAGGCTGAATAAGGTCAGAAAATGTGCTGATTATTTTGCAGAGAAAAGGCAGGTATAAATACCGCATAACAGAACCAAACGAAAGCCCATAGCTCTTCAAAGATACTAAGTAGCGTAAATAGCAGTGATGTTGAATATTTCTATGAAACGAGAGCAAAGACAAACCTTCTTGTTAGCTTCCATGGCAGTTTCTTTAGGAACTTCTTGCTGCTTTAAAACAGAATCTGATGAAGTGTCACTGAACAAAGCTGTTGTGCCCTAGCAGAAGCTGGTTTTAATGTCTAAGCCTTGTTTCCAGTGTATGTGGAAGAGTAAGAAGGAGGAAGCATATAGCTATTTCATCCTCAACTGAATTATAATGCATCTACCAGAGAACACGCTTCATTCCTTTGGATGCAAAATTGGCAACTTCTGTTTTGTAGGTATCAAGAGCTCCTCTCATTTCTCAATTGGCCTTGAATGACTATTTCAGTGCCCTTTCAAGGTGACCCAGCCAAATTGTTCTAGGACCCCATAGATGAAGAGTTGTTGTTTCAAGGAGAAATGCTTCCTGAGGAGGTCTGGTTCCTCATTATCTGCCCCTATAGGCAACACAACAACAATGTGCCACTGGGATGAGGTGTTACTCACTGTATGTAAACACCAAGTGACATGTTAGATGTACTAGGGTATGTGATCTGGTCTCCAGTGTCTGTTCCAAAAGGGTATGGGTCTCCTATGGGTCTTATGTCATATGTGTCAGCCCTGTGCAGACATCTCAGAGACATCAGGCACCAGGTGTTTATGTTTAAGCAACTTGAATCAAGCCCTTAATGTCCAGTGCCCCAAAGAAGGGTAAGAACAGCTGGCAAAGTAAACAGCTCTGGGCTCCAACAGACTTCTATGTAATAGATTTTGAGACCACTGAACCTCTGCTGGGGTCTATCTGCATGCAAGATCCATGCATGCAGGTTTACTTGAACACACCATCTTTCACTATCTTTTGGGGAAGATTTCAGTTGTTACATACATGCAAAAAAACTGATTGACCAGACATTTAGTGGATTTGCCCAACAAATACAAAACAGCCCATATTTTCTCCAAGGAACTTTGTGTGTCTGCTGGTAAATCTCTTCTGGCTCTGGTCCCAGTCACTGCTAATCACAACAGCCTCTTTTCATGGCAAAAAATTTCAGTCCAAGCACCTGGAAAGCTAAGATAGACTCACACAGAGTTCCTTGACTGACAGCAAAGATATGAAATACAATACAAGACATGTCTTCAGGAAGGCACACTTTGCCTATTTAGCATTCAAACCTGTTCAAATATATAGGTACCAACAAAAGTTACTATTAAAAATTCCAATATTCTGACAAATGAGGTGCTTAGAAAGGGATGCCTGCGGACAAACTGGAGGGGGAGGGGTTCATCCATTGGATAATTGGCTTGAAATTCTGTTTCGTAAATCAGATCTAATTAAACCATAGATCACCAGAGTGACATGGTTAAAGATAGCCCAGATGTCTCTCCATGGCATTGCAGCTTCTTTACATATCAGTACATGGACACATATTCTATTTTTGGTCAATTACTTGGAATAGCAGTTGGATACACATCATCATTTAAATCACTGTTTCAATGAAAAAAAGTATTCCAAAATGAATAGGTCCACTGACAAAAGCTCTAATAGCAGACACGTCAACTACTTGCATACCTCTAACTGGTAAGCAGACAGTGACAAGAAATTAAGAATAATACGGTATTCTGTGAAAAAAGTATTCTAGTATTAATAAAGGGCTTCTAGCTTTTCTCAAAAAATTTTCCCAGTGACACTTGCCCAATTCATGCATACATAGTTGAAAAACCTGGTACTTATATTCTTAGACAGAATTTTCTTTTTAACCTCCCTCACCTGAAGTGTCCTCAACACAATTTTCTTGATGTGGATATCCCTAATATGACTTTGTGTGTATGTGTGCATTATAGATATTTTTATAGTAAGTGATAAGGAGTCACATACAGTTACTGCACGGCTCTCCTCACTTGGAAAAGCTTTGTCTCAACAGATTCTTTTGATATAGCACTGTTTTCCACCCGTGCAACTTGCTTTCTCCTAAAAGTGTGATGTCGTGGTATCTTTTAATTTCAAAGCTTTGCCCCAAGCGTAGCCACGCAGGCTTTAATTGAAAATGACTGAGAATGAGACATGAAGAGAAAATCAATTACCTGAATCCCACATTAGAGTGCAACGCGATATCCCAAGTCTCTTGGCACAAACGATACTGATTCATAGGATTGTGAAGAACCACTAGCAAAGAATTATCTTGGGCATGATAAAGGGAATCAATACATCTATATTCTTGGGATGCAGTATGAAGAACCTGAAAAGCAAAGAAATAAAGGTATATCCTCCCTTCACACCATAGCATATGTACAGATGCCACACAGCAGAGCTTTTAGCAAAAGGTGCTTCAGAACTTCACTCTCCTACAACATGTATCAAACCATTTGGATTCCAGCAATCTGAAGTGTTCAGGCAGGTGGACGTTAAAACTCCACTGCTATTCATATTGAGAAGAGGCAGTCACTATGCTCCCCCTTCTGAGACTGACCATGAATGAAAAAGTTCAGACAAATAACAACAAATATATTTAAATATTAAATAAATACTTAAACAAAATTAAATAGTAAAGTATTTAAATAAATAAATAGTAAATAAAAGCAGAACTATGACATACCAGGTAAAAAGAAAGCAAATTTACTTTTTTTTAGCTTAGTTAAGTTTACTTGGTATTCAGTTTGCTATACTATGACCTGCACATCTCTAAGATTTACTGTGTTCTATATTATTCCACTCTGTTCTGTACTGCCCCATCATCTCCAATGTTTACATTGTCTGCAGACTGAAACTTATTTTATAGTCATAGCTAGAAGAAAGTCTTCTTTTATACTACTATTTTACAGAACTATGCAACAGAAATAAAACTGAAATAATTCCATATCAGCTAATATTCTCTTTAAACATGAAAACCTTAATATCAACTAGTGTAAAAATTACGTTCAGATGTGACGTGTAGTATAAGGAAATATTCTTACAAAATGTTATTTTCTGTTGCAATAAAATGTTATTTTCTGCTGCAGTTATTTTCCACCAGTATCTTTTGACTATATTCACTAACTATTGACAGTGCAGTTAGTATGAGCTACTTATCTTGCACAAAAAGGAATTCCCCACGTACCGAAAGGTACGACCAGACTTTAAAGCTGTGATACTAAAGTGGTGCTGAAAAAGTCCAAGCAGCCTTTCCTTCACCCATGTATAGCATGTATTAGGAGCAAATATGAATTGCAGCACATGAAGCTCAAGGCAGCACAGGAACTAATAATCCACTATTCCCAAGAGAAGCCTACCAACTTAAGCCATCTACACTTGAAGTTATCTTTCACATTTCTCGTTTTGTCTTTCTGCAACATGAGCTTTAGTCTTTAGCTTGCAAGATTTCTATAAATGAAGGTTGTAACCCTGAGAGGGTGAAGTATTATTACAACAAAATTTTCTGTTTGCCCATAAAACTGTGTAGGTATTTGCAAAGTATGCTTTCACACACACTGCACTAATGAGTCCTATAACTGCCAGGGAGGATCACCCCCAAGGGCAAGATCATTTTGTCTTCATCACACGTTTAGCTAAAAAATTCACTACCAAAAAGGATAGCTGTAGTTTGGCCAAACTAGGAAATAAAAACCCATTACAAACTAAATTTCACAAAAGAAACTGAAAAGCAGCTGAAGAACAACGGGTTTTGGCAAAAATGTAAAAGGGATAAAGCTGAATCAATTATCTAGCAAGGAAATACCCTGTACTCTGTTACTAATTTTGCTGGATGAGGGAAAGGCCATGGATGCCCTCTACCTCGACTTCAGTAAGGCATTTGACACTGTTTCCCACAGTGTTCTCCTAGAGAAATTGACTGCTCTTGGCTTGGATGGGCATACGCTTTGCTGGGTGAAAAACTGGTTGGATGGCCGAGTCCAGAGTTGCGGTCAATGGAGTTAAATCCAGTTGGCAGCTGGTCACGAGTGATGTCCCCCAGGGCTCAGTACTGGGGCCACTCCTGTTTAACATCTTTATCAATGATTTGAACAAGGGGATTGAGTACACCCTGAGTAAGTTTGCAGACGACACCAAGCTGGGTGGAAGTGTCAATCTGCTTGAGGGTAGGGAAGCTCTACAGAGGGATCTAGACAGGCTAGATCGCTGGGCCAAGGCCAATCCCATGAGTTTCAATAGGGCCAAGTGCCGGGTCCTGCACTTCAGCCACAACAACCCCCAACAGCGCTACAGGCTTGGGGAGGAGTGGCTGGAGAGCTGCCAGGCAGAGAGGGACCTGGGAGTGTTGATTGACAGCCGGCTGAACACGAGCCAGCAGTGTGCTCATGTGGCCAAGAAGGCCAATGGCATCCTGGCCTATATCAGGAATAGTGTTGTCAGCAGGAGCAGGGAGGTGATCATTTCCCTGTATTCGGCACTGGTGAGGCTGCACCTCGAGTACTGTGTCCAGTTTTGGGCCCCTCTCTACAAGAAAGACATTGAGGTGCTGGAGAGGGTACAGAAGTGGGTTACCAAGCTAGTAAAGGATTTGGAGCGTGTCTCATATGAGGAACAGCTGAGGGATCTGGGGCTTTTTAGCCTGGAGAAGAGAAGGCTGAGGGGAGACCTTATCGCTCTGTACAACTACCTAAAAGGAAGTTGTAGCGAGGCGGAGGTCGGTCTGTTCTCCCTAGTAACAAGTGATGGAACAAGGGGAAATGGCCTTAAGTTGGACCAGTGGAGGTTCAGGCTGGATATTAGCAAGAATGTCTTTACTGAAAGGGTTGTCAGGCATTGGAACAGCCTGCCCAGGGAGGTGGTGGAGTCACCATTCCTGGAGGTGTTTAAGAGATGGGTAGATGTTGTACTTATGGACATGGTTTAGTGCTGTTGGTAGAGCTAGGACAAAGGTTGGACTTGATGATCTTGAAGGTCTCTTCCAACCGAAACTGTTCCATGATTCTATGATTCTAATTCATTAGTACAGCATTCTGAGGGGTGACTGTACATATAAGACTGTCAGTTCACACGATACCTGAAGAAGTACATGGGGTTGAAAATGCTCAGCGAAACTCCAGTCTGTCAAACAACGCCTCTGTGTCTTTTTTATTTCTTCTAAGTTTGGTCCTAGGCCATAATTTTCCGGACTCACCTCAAAATACACCAAAACAAAATAACCAATATCACCATTTCAGTGTCAGTTGTATTAAATTAACTGTAATCTTGTCGACTTAATCAACAACATCCCATCTTGCATCACAGTTAATTGCATAATGCTGCACATGTGTAGAACCGTATGGCACTATTTAATAAGAGACACAATTACTCCCAAAGGTTTTTGGTCTTGGCTTTTTTTATGGCAAACATAATCTAAACATTTTTATTATAAGGTTATACGCTTTTGAGTTCTGTAAGCAATTATGAATATTTAAACATGTCCTATGAAGTAATTTTAAAATTGGTATATTTATCCAGGGCTGTATGGCAGGCAGGTGTTTCTACACAGTCTATTACTGTGACACAGTTTGGCAATTTCTCTCAATCTCTCATGCTAGTATTTGACCCTGGTATTCAGATAAACCAGCATGGAATTGTTATTAGAAGCTTCACCAGGAGCCATCACCTTAGAACTTAAAGAAAGTGATTTCATAGTGCTTATGGCACTATTTGGCAAACATCACAAAATCAACATTTGCATGCCACATTGCAAAGGAATCCCCAGTAACAACCCTGGCACTGAACAGTATCTTCTGTTGTCTCATGCCATAGAGCACAGTTTATTCCATTCCTCACACTTGCCATATCAGAAACAAAAAGATCCAATTCTTTGTTCAAAGCAGCAGCAGCCAGACCATCTCTTCCATCTTTGCCATTTGTTTCTCTATGTCCTGCAAATTAAAGGCAGAATGTTAAGATCACATTTTTTTGAGATCAGAAATTTCAGCCCTAAGCACTAAGATTTGAGTGATGCAATTTCCTTAGCCTCCTGATGACATTGCTGTCAAGTTGAAGGTTCCTTTTATGACACTAGTCCAATAAATACATGATCAACTCTGCCACATTTCTTTCCTAACAGACCACTTTAAAATCCAGGGACAAGAAGTGCCAGACAGTTCATTAAAAACTAAACCAAAACAAAACAGAAAAGAACTCTTTATAAAACCCACTTAAGTCATCCTCTTTATCTGTCCTATGATGGCCTTACATGGTCAAAAAGATTAAAAATACTCCAAGAAGTGTCCCCAAGACTCATATATGAAGAACCATTTTTCTGTTCACTATACAAGAGAATCAATAACAAGTATTCCTTTGCACAGATGACATAAAAAGAAGGCAAAGATCAATTATTTTGATACTTTCACATATTTTTGAAAAATGCAAAATTTTAAACTTGAAATCCAGTGGATTTATAAAGCTGTACAAGCTACTGACATCATATTACTTCTGCTGAGGATCTGACCACTCACTCCTGATAAACTATCATTGTTACAATGGGCACCTGATATGAACCGGATCACATGGAGACTTTAACTTTTATGTTCTCATATTTTTTTAAAAAATAATTTCCTTTTAATAGGATTATTTATGCCCAGAGTTAGGGCAGAGGTCACTAATACTTGATCAAAATTCACATGTACAAGAAAAATGCTCTTCCTGGGAGAAAATGCTCTGGAGAGATTCTGTTCCTAAGTGGTTCATAACCAGCTCAGCTTCCAGACATATATCTTTAGGCTCTGCTTCTCTAGGAAATTCTCTAGACCTGTTTACTGACTGCCTTTAGAAGATTTAAGAAATCTGAAAGCAAAAGTTTTCTCTTTCTGTTATTTGTTTAGCGTCATAGAAATGACGAAACGTTGGATGCCATGTTTGTGACTGCAATATTTATCATTGCGACTAGCATAAAAGTAAAACAAAATAACACCCAGAAAAGGTTCTCAAAATTTAGGAGAGAGGCAAATAAGCAGGATTCATTTTGCCTGCTCCAACGTTCTGAGGAAAGGATCCCATCTAAGCTGGTTACCTAGGTATCTATTTTAGGAAAGCATGGGCAACATCATGAATCTAAAGGTAAAGCAGCTTAAACTGACCTAATTTCCATTTTTCTCACATCCCAGAAAAATAATCTCTTGTTTTTAACGTTGCTTCTTGGCCAATACTGCTCCAGCCCAACAACTTTTCATTATGTTAGAATCTGCAGAAGGAGAAGATGTAGGACTTGCAGAAAACTCACTCTGCATTGTCTGCAAGAGATCTCCATCTAGGATCGTTCTATCTGAAATGTTCCCATTCTACTATGAACGAGATAGTTATAATGGCTCAAATGTCACATAGTAACTTGCTAAAGATATACTAAGTGCACAGACTGCAAATGAAGTAAAAAAAAATGTACATGAAAAAGTATGTATGCATGTGTAATTATAACGTATATAGCACACCTTTCTTTAATTTACAACTTTTTATATCACCTTCTAGAGTCCTCATGTGTAAGTTATATATCTGTTCCACTTCCTAATACACATTCACTAGTAATCATCTAATTAACCTTACACACAACTTTTGATTTAACTCTGTGGTAGCTACTGACTTTGTAAAGACTCGGCTGCCATCATAACTCACAAGAGACTGTATTCATAAACCTATTTAAGCACGTCTTCCATATTTTATGTCTCTAAAATACATTTGATGTCATAAGCTATAAAACAGTTTTCTAGTAAATACTTTTCTACAGCTATCATTTTAAAGTGTTGCTTAAATAAACTGTTAATATTGTCACACAAAACACTAGCTTTTGTCTTTATCTAGTGATCCTACACAGATACTCAATATACAGACTACACTATACTTGAAATTCAGGGATTTGTACAAGTAAGAAAAAAATCACAGCCCTGAAATAGCAAATGATACGGTAAAATAAATAGCAGATTTAAATTCTTCAGGAGTAATGTAAACAGAGAGGTTTTTACCAGAGCCTCTTGGAGACTTCCCACTAAGCTTCTTTTCCATAAGGAAGAATTGTCTCAGCTGTCTTGCAAACCTGGCTGGATTATCCCAAGGGATATAAGACACTTCAGAATCACCTCCAATGGTAGATGCAGAGCTCTCCAGCAGACCAGAGTCACTTAGTCCAGTCAGTCTCAGGCTTTCAAAAGTAAACACTCTGAAGGCTCTTTCTACTTCAGCCCAACTCAGAAGTTCTATAAAAGAATTACAATCATTTACTGAAAATGTCCTTATGGCTCAGTAGAAGATAAATAGGAGACTATGTAACTGTATTGTTCTTGGCAACTCTGCAAAAGCCAACAACAGTTTCCTTAATGGTATTGGATCAAATCATGTGAGGTACATTTTACACTGCATTCAAAGTTGAATGCTTCCAAATTGCAAAATGACATGGCTAACTATTAATCCATCTTAAATGAAGTGTTTCCTACATCTGAATACCTCTTGGCTCATTAACTTTATATAAATTATGTTGATTTTAAAATACTGAGTAGACTTTATCAAACCAGTTAACAACTAGTTATTTTCAGTTCATGAAAAGGCTTCCTTATCATAAACTTTATTATCTGTAGCTTCTCAAAGCAGTTTTTTTCTCTTCAGACAAAATTTTATACATAATTTACACAGTAGTATGCAAGGTGTAAAGACAATAATAAATCCTATTTATGGTTGTATGCATTAGTGTCCATATAACAATGATAATCATGAGAAGGACTGATCAGACAGGTAGTTCAGTGCCCAAATCATACAAAGAGTATCTTCTGTTTGAAATGTTTTCTCTTTATGGTAGTTAAACACCCAAGCATGTCACACATCTTGAAAATGTTGGATATCTCATCTCCTGTTCAAATCAATGACCTTCTTGATAAAAGTGAAGACATTGCTAGTGAAGTTAGCAGTTGGGAGTTTAGCAGTATAGCACGGTCCATCAAATTTGATACCCATCAGCTGGAATGCTACAGCAATACAGAACACCTTAATAGCTTAATGTCCAAAATGAGCATACCAACAACTAGAAACAATCCAGCGACTGTAAATTAATCCAACACAAGGGATTTCAGGACTGAATAGCTGAGAAAGTACCTTCAAATCCTGGGCCTTATGTGATGGCATAAATGTAACCAAAGTGATTTGGATGTTTATATTGCTTAGTAGTCTAGAGCAAACTTTCAAAACTACCTAAGGGTATTTATGCAGTCTTTGGGATTGTTTCACAGTGTACATCATGGGTGTTCTGTGCACTGCAAAAAAAAGTAACTGCAGAAGTGATTATGGTGAAGAAGCAAATGTATTCTTGGTTTGATAAGGGGATCGTTATTAACACCAACAGCTTACACTGAATAAATTCTGAAAGCCATTTCTTGTCCAATAAAAATCTTCTAAGATGCTTGTGCTCCTCCACCAAAAGGTGTTGGTAAATAAACATACAGTTTATGTCAGTGTCTCCCAAAATGTATTCTATGCCCTAAGATCAAAGTAGCAATTAGTACAATTTTTTTTTTCCTTTCTCAGATTTAGTAAATGTTTGTATGTTTGTGAATATAACTAAATAATTGAATTCTAACATACTTACAGCTCTTAGTCACGTGATATTTAATACTCACATAGCCTTGCCCATTAACCATGAAACTGAGGTCTAAAGTTATCTCTAAATTGTATAGTAGGCTAAGGTATAAGCAAGAATGTGAAAAAGAGAAATTGTGCAAAGGTTTTAGGCAGCTGAAAAAACTTGTCCCAGAATTCCTGCTATTTAATCAACCAGAAGAAAAAAATGGAAGATATATCAATGAGAAGAAAAATCACTTTACCACTGGTGCAACAATGCATGAGCTCATGAACTCCGGCCAAGTGTTTAGCATTGTTTTCAGTTGAAGGAAGGGTGAAACAGATAAGTTCTGTAAGAGGCAGCTTGCCCATCATTTCACGTTCAATCTTTTCTGGATTTAAGTTCTCCTGGACCTGGAACAAAAACCAAAGTACCAGAGTTAAAGTAAACTTTCACAGCAGTGGATTTCTAAAACTTATGTTTGAACCACAGAATGTTAGGGGTTGGAAGGGACGTTGAAAGATCATCTAGTCCAACCCCCCTGCCAGAGCAGGACCACCTAGAGCAGATCACACAGGAATGCATCCAGGCGAGTTTTGAATGTCTCCAGAGACAGAGACTCCACAACCTCTCTGGGCAGCCTGTTCCAGTGCTCTGTCACCCTCACAGTGAAAAAGTTTTTCCTTACGTTAATGTGGAACCTCCTATGCTCCAGCTGGCACCCGTTGACCCTTGTCCTATCATTGGCCATCACCGAGAAGAGCCCAGCTCCATCCTCCTGACACTCGTCCTTTATGTATTTATAAACATTGATGAGGTCACCCCTCAGTCTCCTCTTCCCCAAGCTAAAGAGACCCAGCTCCCTCAGCCTTTCATCATAAGGGAGATGTTCCACCCCCTTAACCATCTCTGTGGCTCTGCGCTGGACTCTTTCAAGCAGCTCCCTGTCCTTCTTGAACTGAGGGGCCCAGAACTGGACATAATATTCCAGAGGCTGTCTCACCAGGGCAGAGTAGAGGGGGATAAAGAATAGAGGAATAAAAAATAAAATAGAGGGGAATGAAGAAGTCTTTTTATAGCAAAAGACACAAACATGTTCTTAAGTCAGCTGGACATAAATTTGAGCGTGTGCTCACAGTGTGTTTTTGAATTATGGTGTCAGATATTTTAGGCAGAAAAAAATGAGATACATAAGAGAATAAGTGATAGCATAATAACAGACAGTTAGAAGGTATTTGCCTGTGGTAGCTACACTCAAAAATTCTGGAATACAGAAATATGTACTGATCTATTCAGACAGGCAGCAGGTACATTCCATGTATCTTTCAGCTGGTCTGTGCTACTTCTCATAGTAATGAAGTCTGTAAACTGATTGATCAGTCTGTGACAGCAGCATCCCTATATATTTAAGGATGTACCTTTCGAGACTTAATGGTATCTTTTGGCTTCACTCTTTTTAGTATTACGCACTTGCAGTACTTTTTTCTTGGACTTTATCTTCCAAATCTTTTTCCTCTATTCACTCCTCAAACATTTCAATTTCCTCTGCAGCATGTACGTCATATACATTGAGCGTACACCTGCTTCAGTGATGACTCAGTCCTGACTTCTGCTTGAGTACCTCCAATGTTTCAGTCTCAATTTGTTTCTAATGCTGTTTTAATCAACGGTTGTCAAAGTATCTCACAGATGATTTGTAATTCATGAAGCCAGGCAGACACAGCTTAGCTGTGAAATCTAGAACCGTATTATCGCTTGTATTGCCTTTAGAGTATTTTTGAAGTTTAATGGTAATACTACACCCTGGCTTTAGAAAAAATCGAGGAATTCATAGTGGGTTTTTTGGTTCAGAAAGCCTGGGAATTGCTACTTTGAAATAATCCCAAGCCTTGCAGTCTCTGAACCTTTCTACCTTTGTTAGAATTTGGCAATGCCTTGGGAATACACTATGCTCCAACTATTCAGCCAACCTGAACACAGTTCTTGTGTTCACTAACAAACTTGTATTTTTCTTATACTTCTCTACGTCTTAGTATTTAATCTAGTCTACATGCTAAATTGCTGTTATCAAGGTAGCAACTCATTTTCCACAGTTTCATCAGTGTTTGAATACAGTAAATCAACAGAGTTCTGTAATATCTCTCATCTATGCCAAAGGCTAAACAATTCTTATTAATAATACAAAGAGATCACTGAAAGCAATATAATGCTCTATGTTTGTGATGTGTTCTGTCAGCAGCAGTAACTCATTGCTTCTTAAGCAGACTGAACACATGTGTTAGTGACTATTTCAGCAGAAAAAATCTAGGCTATACTGTTCTGCTTTGTAAAAACACCACTCCATACTTTCCAGTGCATTGAGTATTCACTGCCTGGAGGCTTTAGAACTGTTTATATATGATACGTGCCACTGTACCTTCAGCAGATGCAACCGCTGAGCCAGGGTATCATGGTAGTTAAATAAGAGAGGGTACTTGGGCGCAACAGTCTTTTTTTCACTGTATTTAGGAGAAAAGTAGTCATATAGATTCTGTTAAAAAAAGAAAGATGTATTACATCCTGATAATCAGATTTCGTTGTCATTTTAGGAAATGAATAAAAGACAACACAAACCTTTTTTTCACTCTCAGAAAGTGAAAGAGAAGGAAGGATAGAGGCTATATGATCTGCAATAGTATGATGTAGCCCATCTGCCCGGGGCTCTGGAACCACCAGACTAGGTGGCGTAAGGTCATCTTCACTTGCAATAACCTGGCAAACATGATATATGTTAACTTTCAGTATGATTGCTGCTTAACTTCATTAGAACTACCAAGCAGATCCTGCTATAAACTAAACACACATCCATGAACTTTGTCAGAAAAGAAAACCATAATTTTTTTCTACAAGTAGTAAAAAAGCAATTATCCATGTTAGATCCTGCCCAGAACAAAAATTATGGAAAATAATACAGAATTAAATGTTTTCTCCTATTATTCACTTTTGGAAGGACGAGATGAAAAATATTTCCAAATTGAAATGTTAAGAATTGTTAATGCAGACAGATGATTAACAAATTACTCTGTATTAGCTGTTGGACCTTATTTTGAGTATTTTTGCCCAAGCCTGTTTTTTCTTTATTTCATTCATGGTAGACAAAAGCTTAAGAGGGCAGAAGAAAGTGGCTTACAGGTCATGTACTAGTGTCAGGGGAGAAATGGGCTTACTTTTGCAAATTGCTAAAAGTAGAAAAAATAATATTATGCTAAAATTTTATTTCTGAAAGAAGGAAGATTTCCAAATCACACTGAGGGTCTTTGCTAACTCATAGATTGTGCCTGAACTCAACAGAAGTCAGATCTGTATAGCACTAGCATTGATATATGTCACTTCTATGTTAGGCTTGCCCTAAGACCTTTGTACTGTGTAAAACAGTAAAGTTCAGTATCAATAACATCATTGCAGGACACGAAAATTTGTTATTGACTTAGCTAAGAAATGACACCTTTCTCCTTGTTTGATTATACGGGATCTGTAGTCTTGAAAAAATAATTTTGGAATAACACTATATACAGGCTAAGTGCACAATACAAAAGAAAACCAAACAAGTAAATTTTGAGTTGTGATTCCTTTGTATTGAACCTTAGTCAGTGCCTCCATGCACAGTCTCTTATTTTAGGCTGAAGTAGACGGATTTATTGGTCTTTGATCAATTCATTATACCAGGTCAAAGTCAAATTAGTCACAGGAATTATAAACAGAATATTCCTACCTGTTCCAACATGCAGTTCAGCATTAAGGGTACAGAAAAGCATTCCTCAGGAATCTGACTCAGCAAGTCATTGTAATACCTCATGTCCACAGAAGTAGCCAAAAAAGAAGCTTCTTCCTCTGTTGTAATAAGAGATAAAACGTTAAGATCAATTTCTTCAGAAATGCCAATTTATATTACCAACTAGTTCAATCTTCAGACAATTTTTCTTAAAATAGACTAACAAAGTCCATAACTGTAGAGCTCTTAAATCTGTGACTAGGAACAGATAGAAAAAGTGGTTTTGTAAAGAATTCCGTTATCACCACTGCAGTTTCCAGAGACTTTCACAATGTATTCACCAAGAAACTACTCTTGCAACGTCAAATCAGCTTACAGTGCAAATAATTTTAAGGATTTGTGCTGTCAGATGAATGAACGGTATGACAGACTCAACAGCTATAGACCAGCACTTGAATTCTTTAGACATACCCTGCGACAAATTTACCGTTGGCAGAATTTCTTCTGCTTGCCCTTTCTTCTTTGAAGGTGTAATCTGTGATGCTGGTTGTACCTAAAGGAACAAAAATAAAAATAAAAAACCTCAGAAACAGTGAAACAACTGAGAATTGCACAAATAGGTGGGAGAAATTAATTTCATTTAGCTTGGTAACTCACCCTAGACTAGATGCTAATCTTTTAAATGACTGGTATTAGGGGAGACAAATCCCACCTAGCTCTGAATGGAACAAGATAGTAAGAATGTAGTTTTATGAATGCTTCAAATGAGCATTCAATACTACTGCTACAGATGGAGTAAGCCCATTTTTCCCCTGTCACTAGTACATGCCCAATAAAGCCACTTTCTTCTGCCCACTTAAGCTTCTGTCTGCCATGAACAAAACAAAGAAACTGATCTTGCATAGCACTAAATCTTTTTTTGATAGTTCACAGATCTGCAACAAGACATAGTAGCTCTGTGCAGGCACATTGATTTTTCAGACACAAAAATGTGTCATCAGAATCTCTTTAAGGGATTTTTACACTTGGGATACTTTACGTGTGTAAGATCCTTCAAATTTTCCTTTTTCTGTTTCCCCAATGCTGAGCTTTTTTTTTTTTTTTTTTCCCATTTTTGAGGTTTTTAAATGCTGAAGACAAAAATCCCAATTTCATTCACAGAAAATTATGCATGGAGCGATGGACCAAGGAGAATTTTTGAGTGCAGAACTAAAGACAGGCAATTCTAGCCTATAACTAGTTATTTTCCACAAGAAGCATGGTAAAGCACAAAGGATCCTTGCCTCAGTTACAGGTGGTTGTGTCGATTTGCTCTCTGATAATGCAGGCACATTAATAAATTTGGTATTTTCCAAGTAGTTACAATGCTGTCTTCTCCAGTCCAGGCAGTCATACATTAAACAAGCAATGCTTTCAAACAGCACAGTGCCAAATGCAAGCTATGACAGAAAATCAAAGGATGAAGTTTGCATACAAAAGTGTCATGTAACCTAGCCATATGAGTCATTAGCTCTCTAACCAGAAGATCTACAAACATTTGAAAAACTTTCAAGGGATTTTAACTCCACTAATTCAAAATGTTTATAGAGTTATTCTAAGAAAACAAGGCCTCCTCATCTTTATTTGCATAAACAAAAACTGTCACACCACGTGGACTGAGTACTGCCCAGCTACTGCAGTTGTTATAAAGCCTAACTGATCTTAACAGTAACCACTCAAGGTCTGCTGTCTTGCAACTGGAATTTAGGGGTTTTTTGGGGTGGGAAGGAACAGGACAGGTAACTTAAAATAATTCTTTTACATCATATGTGCATGTTTCTACTGGTGATCAAACTGCAGCATATTTGAAAGATCAACCATCCTCCTGCCCTAGAAGGAAAATAAATAAATAAATAAAACAACTAATTAATGCCATCTCATATTATTTTATTTCTGTTGTCCTTTTAAAATAAAGAAGGTCTCAAGAAGTGAACTCTGAATTCCATAGTTGTGCAAACAAAGGAATGTCAGCGTACCAGTCAAATGCCCAAAGGGAGAACACTGCATCTGCAAAAGCCTGACAAGGAAAGAGTCAAGGTTCTTGAGGTGATGTACTGTGGTGGTTTTCACCAAAGCTTGAGAGGAATAAAAAGCATAATACCAACTGCTATTTTAAATGTGAAATGCTTTTGTACAAATACCAAAACCCTATCTGAGACCACATGCAACACTCAAGTTTCAGGGGCTTTAATGAACATGATCTTCCCCTGTACATCCTAGACACTGTGAAAAAGATGAAATTATTATAATTTTTAGATAATTTCCATCAACAGCCCTTTTCCAATTGATTATTGCACTTTTGTGAAAGTAGGGGAAGTCTCTTGTATCAAGAAGTTTGCCTCTAAGACGTGGCTATCAACATTGGATATCTCAAGTTTCCTAAAATGAAACATGGTGAAGAAGCACAACTGTCGTTAAGCACTAAATATATTAACTGACTCTTAAGAAGTATTAAGCATCTGCTTTCTTCAACTCAGACCTTCTTTATGGCACTTCAAAACAAGCACACCAAATCACTGATCAGTTATGGAATAGTAGTTTTATTTTCATAACAGTTAAAGACTAGAAATATTTGGAAGAGAAGTTCTACTTGTGAAAACAGAATTTTCAGAGTTAGTATTTCTTGTACTTTTGTTTTTCCAATTCAACGCTCTTCTGAAAAATGGGTTAGTATAAACACCTTCCATTCACGTATTACAACAGATCAATAAAGCATACAAAAATTTCAATTAAAGTATTGGACTGTTTTGAATGCAACATCTTTTAAACAAAATAAGAATTTTTACAAAGTTACAAGTAACACAACCTGGCTGTACTCAACGGGACACAATTACAGTTTCATGATTCTATCTATCTGCTTGCTCTCTCTTCTTCTCAGGACAGACACAGATGCTTGTCAAAAGTTCTCTGAGCCTCACCACTAGTGCCTCTTCAAGAAAGGAAGAAAATTTTGGAAATATTCTCCTTTCCAAATATCTGAAATCTGAAAGTGGAGATTACTTGCTGTATCTAATACTCTATCATTTCTCTATCAACATTTAACAATTTGTCACAAGAGTTTTCCTTCTGTATATCTTAGACTTCAGAGATGCAGCAAGCTAGGACTCTGAGACTCTCCAGGAAGTCCACTAGAGCACACTAGCTACCTATGATTTCACAACGTATATTTTTCCCTTCTGTTTCCTTAAAAACTTAACAAATGTTTCTACTTCTTTAAAGTGCTGCTGAATTCCGAGACAGAAGAATGTGAAATTACAACTACAATCTCCCGGAACAATTTCAGTGACAGATCATTCTTCTTTTATTTCAGCTATAATATAGCTGCTCACAGGATATTCATGAGTAGCAACAGTCCCCTATAAAATGTGATCACGGGGAAGACAGACAAAACTAAAAAATTTCTTTCCCAAAATAGGCTTCATGTTTTAAGATTAGATCAAGAGTATAATGGTAAGTGACGTTGTAAGTAGCAAGTCTACACATATCCACAATTCAGGTATTTTTAGAGAATGCCTTACAAACCACAGTGGATTTAGCCAAACACAGTTCTGATCCCTTCAGGATCAAGTGTACTTCCTAGCTTACCAAATTGTTTATATACAGGATTTAATGTACTGTAAGTGTTAGGAGGATGTAGTCTGTTCTTCAACCCTAATAATACAGACCACAAATACACTAGGTTAAATTATGCCATGTTGGTTTATTTTGCTTTAGCAGTTTATATTTTTTACTGCTGGCATTATGGATTGAAAAATACTGGACCCTTTGACCTCACTATACTTGACCACTTAGGCTGGAAAAAATTTCTAATGGTCACTGTCTCTTCCAGTGCCCAGTAAGAGTCCTGACTCAGCAGGGTATAATGAGTAATAAGCTAGAGCCATGTTTTTGGGTTGGACAAAAAGAAGTGATACTGAGTGTGCTAAAAGAACATCTTGTATGAAAAAGCATTTTGCATTCATCTTCATTTGTTCTTGTGACTGTTCTGAGATACAGTAAGTAGATCTGCTGTTATGAGGGCAAAAATTATAATTTTTGTATTCTTTCATACTGGCATCTCACTCTCTAATAATATTCACACTGGGTCTATGTAAAGATGTTGAATAAATTTAATACCTCAAACTGTTTTAAAGCTCTGCTGGTTGGCCTACAATATTAAGAAACTCCAAGTCAGGTATTTTTATTCGAAGGACACCTTATGTATACATGCTGAATAAACTTGTTGGATCCACAGGAAATAATTTTTGTTCAAGATTACAAATACCTGTTTCACCGAAGACTAAGGTAAAATTCCTGTCATTTCTAAATTAGTCTTAAATGTTACAAACCCCAAAGAATGCCATGCATTGTGAAAGCAGAATGTACTGACCAGCATTTCTCTGTCAGACCAATCAGGGGGAAAAGCACTCTCTTTAACTAGGTGATGAAGTCTGGCAACATCAAAGAGACTTGATCCATGCTTTCCACTGTTCAGAACTGGCTCCAGGTATTTCCAAAATCTTTCCAGGTCTCTGATAACTTCATCTTTCTTTCTTTTCTCTGCTTCTAAAACTAAAATTTATAAGTATTAGATAAATCATAGTACAATGTCTCCCTTTTACACAAAGGACAAATCATGTATTAGTCTTCCGTAAGTACTGTTAAAATATTTCCATCCTAAGTGTCTCAGCAAAAATCTGACATCCAACTTTGGGATTAAAAAACTCCAGGAAGATAAAGTCTCAGTAAGACATGGTAGTTCTTTCAGAAAAAATAAAAAGCAAAAAAACCCCCACACCCCTACCTCTCCCTCCCAAACTAAACAACAGCAGTGAATGTTTGAAACCTAGGAAATGTAAAAATCCTGGTTGCACTTTTCCAAAGCTGCCAGCACACACCTTGGCAAACCTGTTCTTTAAGTATACGATAAGCAAGCCTTATTATCTCAATTTTATTGGTGTGGAAACTGGGGCAAAAGGACATTAAGGTACAGTATGACTATGAATAGCCAGCCTAGAAGTTGTATGGTTCCCATTTTTGCTGCATAGTAATGAATTTTCAAATATGCTCTAGGTACATACAGTGAAAAAGGTCTTTCTTAATGCCAACCTTACAATCACACTCTGGAATTTAAGGTCAACCATACATCTCTTAAATTTGGCTATAAAAGGTAAGAACACTGAACACGCAGTGACTTGCTTTCATTTGGACTTAGGGGTGCTCAGAACTTCTAAAACCTAAGTATGAAAGCCAAATACTTCACTTGCATAATTCCAGTGGCCCCGTGGGTTTAAAACAAAACAACTCAGTGAGGCTCTGGACTCTTCAGAAAATGCTGATCTGCCTAAGGTTTTCCAAGTTACATATGCCTCCTGTAGCAGCCATCAGAAATGTTTGACAATTAACTTATAAAATGGTTTTATCATGATTCAGAAGATATGTCTTATTAACTGACTCTAGAAACTGGGTAGAAGACCTGGGAACTCTCTGCCAGAAGATTCTGTAGGTATAAGAAATTCTCATGAGTTCAAGGGGAGACTGAACAAGTACTTAGGAAATAAACTAAATCTGTTGAGGTTTACTAAAAACAAAAAATACATCAGGATCAGGAAAATCCACTGACTTGAAAATAACTGGTGGCTAGATGATGTATGTGTTGAGAAGTTTCATACATGCTTTTCCTTCTATTCCTTCCCTTTACTCTTCCTTGGGCATTAGCTTATGAGCACTTCTGGAGACAAATCACTGGCCTAGGTGGTCTCTTGACCGCAAACAGTTCTATGCTCCTAACAGCTCCTCTCAGTCACAGGATCATTCATTCTGTTTTTCAACTACTCATAAAAAGCATCCTCTAACTCAGGACAACACCTCACCCGTGGCAATGGTCTCCTAACAAATTCAGATTTGAAAGCACACCTCAGCACTGTAACAGCACCTAGGGCTGCTCAGTCAATGGATTAATCTCTGCATTTTTGAATGAAAGGTGAATGGCACTGTGCTAATAAAATTGTAGCTAGACATTCCTATTTTACAATAAAAGAATAATAACATTTTACTAACTCTGCCCCATAGTTTTTTTATTATTAAACACACAAAAATGTGTTTGACATTAGCCTTACCCTTCCACAGAAACATTGCTGCTTGCCAGGATCAATCATTAGATTCACTGCCCTTGACTACCGCCTCCCCGTTTTCATTCTTTTGCCTGCGCTCCTAAGGCTTTTCTCTCCTCAAGTATATTTTCATCATGTAAACCCTCTCAGAATTAATTAAAATTTTCATAAGTAACCCCAAAAGGAGGTACAAGAGCTGAGAAAATCTGTCAATACAGAAGAGATCTGGCACAACCCCACAGAGGAACTGAATTAACTTGAAGTCTTCAGTAATAAAATGAGATAGTACCCAGCAGTACATTATACAATTTTGGAAAAACACCACCACCACCACAAAAAAAAAAAAAAAAAAAAAAAAATCTGTTATCATTATATAACAGTGAAAGAAAAGCATCTAATATATACCAATACATTGCATAGCAATTTTGAACCATCACTGTGAAAAGAGAAATCCTAGAATCACTAGAATGTGTCAGGTCACCCTTTTCCAGCAGAAATGCAGAAAAAATCATTCCATTTTGTCAAGCTGAGAGACTGGTCTGAGTTCTCTCACTAGTTCTCAGAAAAGCTAAATTGTAGTAGCACAGCTACTAGAGTGATCAGAGGAACAGAAAAATAGCCATATGAAAGGGTACTAACAGTGCTTGACTTGGTAACTTCACAAAATGAAAGCCATTAGGCGATGCAAACACCTGGGAAAGAAAAGAACATAAAAGCTGGGATCCCTAATCCATGATTCATGTGTGTTCATGCTAAGAACAACATAAACACTATTACATAATTGGATTTACAGGTTAATGTCTTCCTGTCTAAAATTTTCTCCATACATTATTGAAATGATCAACCACGATCTATTTTGTAAGTCATTCAACTATGAAATACTTGAGTTAATGCCTGCTCCAAGGCACAATTAACTATACCTGTACCACTGCTGACAGATGTTTGTCTTAATATAACTTTATAAATGCCAAAGACTCAATAATATTCCTTCTCAGTTTACTTCAGTACTTCACTAACCTCACCTGCAGAAAGTTTCTTGCTGCTACATTGTATTTTCTCTATTGCAACTTAAACTCTTCATTTTCTGTCCTAGACTTTTACAAACTTGAAAACTTTCATAATTTCTCCACTACATTGTTCAGACTTCTCTTCTTAAGAATAATGATTCCATTCTTTTCCCTTGTAGATAAAATTTTATAGCTCCTTAATAATTTTCTTTTCCATCATTTGGAATTTTTCTGATTGGCACACATTTCTTACAAGGTCTTACATCATTGATTTGCATGATAAGATCACCTCAAGTACTTTTTAGGACATATTCTCATTTATAACTTGGAGAAGATATTTGTTTTTTAGTGGCATTAGTGATATTGCTGACTTTTATTAATTTGTGAAGTCAGCATGGCAGGTTATCTTTCAAACCTGTCATCTAGCCGTGCATTTCCTAGCCTTTATTTGTACATTTAATTATTCGTGTATAAGCATACTACATTGTCCATATTAAACAGAAGTCTTTTTTCCAGATTATTATTCTCTATTCTGTCAAGAATATTTTGCATTTGAATCCCATCTCCTTATTCCAATACCCACAACAATACCAAATAATACCAGACCCAGCACAAATTTCTTTGAGTCTGCTCCATGCATCAGTCTATTTGATAGTAAACCTTTAACAATTACTCTACGGAGGGGCAAGATTTTTGAATAAGACTGCACCTACTACATATTTATTTGCTCACTGTGGGCCACGTGAAATAGCGTTATTAAAATCCAAATATACAACACAGACTATTCCTCTGCTCAGAAGGCCAGTACTTAATTTTGTAAGGAAATTAAACTTGTCTGACACGATTTGTTCTTGAACAGCATATACTAGCTGTTACTCATCTCCTCATTTTTCTTTTCAGTGGTTACAAATTATTTGTTCCAGTATTTTTCCAGAAACAGCAATTATGCAGATTACAGTGCCATAGCTACTTGTGTTCTTTTCCCTCTTCCTCACAGCTCTTTTTCCACTATCTCACTTGCTTTTCATGATTTCTCAAATATAAATGAGAATGGCAGGCAAATCTTTAAATAGAATACAACTTAAGTTAATCTGAATCAGCTGATCTGGAAAGTTCTCTACGTTACCTAAGAAGCACTCAGTTATTTTACATATTTCTCCACAATTCAAAGCCAAATCTTTCTGCTACCAGCATTAATTGTGGTTAGTTGTAACCATCACCTGTCTGCAATGGTATTTTTAGTGAAAACAGATTAAACATCATCCCCCCATCCCAACACAAATGCCAACAAGTAGCACAAAAAGCCCCCCCGAAACCTTAACCACTACCAGCCTTCTCAGGATCACTTCCTGATAGTTCTTCCTCCCTGTTAAGCAGCAGACAAACATTTTACTTGATCCTCCTCCTGCATCCCATTTTGTACTTTGCATTTCTGATTTTGTGCCAACAGGCTTGTAATAAACATATATTCTCATTCCTAGCAACCTGACCTATTTCTAATTCTTAGATGCTTCCTTTTATCTGAGGTCCATAAAGAATGCATGGTTTAGCCACACTGTTTTCTTATTACGCAACCTATTCTTTCTTAGTAATGAGGAAAACTTGAATTACTACCTATAATATTACTTACACAAGATATAATAATCTATATTTACTGGTTCGCCCCTGCTTTAAAAAGATTCCTCGTGAATTTTACTTAACAATTACCTAAGTTTACTAAACTCTTCCTGCTATCATACATACAAGTCAAAGAAAAGATATTATAACTTCAGAAACATTTGGAGAAACTTCACTCTTTCCCCTCAACCCCAGCAGGTATTGTAAATAAAATGCAAATAAACAAACCCATGCTTTCTGCTCTCTGCACTTCCAACTGTTTTCTAGTAAGACATTACCTTTAGATTTTACAACAAAACCATAAGAAGCTGGAAATTGTGTTTTCTTCTCAGGCTTTTCCCAGAGGTAAGATTGTTCATCAAACAAATTCAAACATGGCATTAATTGTTTGAGTCTGTCAATTGGTGCTGTGATTGCCTAAGTCTTAAAGGCTAAATCTATGAGTTATGTTAGCTCACCTTGGCACCTTTGGGGACAGATTCTCTAGTGCCCACACAGTCTAACCTGTATCACGAGGCAATATGAGTATCTCTTTTGGTCAACATGAATGTGAAGGAAGAAATAGCACACTGAGACAGTTCAGCCTTCACAACACTCATAGGTAAATGGTTTGTATTCATCAGTGGTCAGAATGGCAGTGAGTGACACCACTCCATCTCATGTACTTCAGCACTCACAACTCTCTCTCCTGCCTAACATACCCAGGACACCATTCCTCTCATTTATGTTGCTCGTGCCATCTCAACAGCATCAGAATCCATCACGAGGGATTTTCCAGCACCACAGAGAACATTGCAGAAAGTCAATATGCACAGTTATAATTGGAACCATAATTATTAGTCAAAAAACACATGCATGAACAATTATAGCTACCAACTCGGTTTTGTCACACTGATTTATCACCAGACTTTGACTTGGATTTAAAATAATTCAGGTCAGAAGGAATCTCAATCTCCTGCTCAAAGCATGGTCAACAGGAAATTCAGACAACAGGCTCAGGGCTTTATCCAGCTCGGTCTTAAAAACCTTCAAAGACAGAGATCCCACAACCCCTACAGGCAACCTGTTGCAATGCTTCATTGCCTTTGGGGTAACTTCCTACACCCCCACACCCTCCATATCTTGCCACAATCTTCTATTCCAGTTACAGAGTCACAGAATGGTTGATGTTGAAAGTGACCTCTGGGGGTCATCTGGTCCAACTCCCCTGCTCAAGCAGGTTGCCCAGGACCATATATCCAAGAATGAAGACTCCACAGCCTCTCTGGGCAACCTGTGCCAGTGTTCAGTCACCCTTACAGCAAAAAAAGTGTTTCCTTATGTTCAGGTAAAACCTCCTGTGTTTCAGTTTTTGCCATCACCTCTTGTCCTGTCACTGAACACCACTGACAAGCGCTTGGCTTCCTCTTCTTTGCACCTTCCCTTCAGACATTGATGAAATCCCTCTGGTCTTTTTCTTCTCCAGAGTAAACATTCCCAGCTTTCTCAGCCTCTCTTCATATGAGAGATGCTCCAGTCCCCTAAACATCTTTGTGGTCATTTGATGGACTCTCCCCAGTAGCTCCATATCTCTCCTGTACTGGGGAGTTCAGAACCGGACAAAGAACTCCAGGTGTGGCCTCACCGGTGCTGAGTGGAAAGGAAGGATCAACTTCTTTGGCCTGATGAAGCCCAAGGATACCATTATCCTTGTTCGCTACAAAGGCACATTGCTGGCTCATGTTCAACCTAGTGCCACAACCCCTAGGTCCTTTTCTGCCCAACTGCTTTCCAGCCCATCAGTCCCCACCACGAACTGGTGTATGGGATTATTCCTCCCCACATGCAGGACTTTGCCCTTGTTGAATTTTATGAGGTTCCTGACAGCTCATTTCTCCAGACTCTCGAGGTCCCTCTGAACGGCAGCACAACTCTCTAGTGTTTCAGCTGCTCCTCCCAGTTTTGTATCATCAGAGTACTTGCTGAGGGTGTATTCTGCCCCACTACCCTGATCATTAATGGAGATGTTGAGCAAGACTCATACCACTGATCACTACCCTCTGGGCCAGGGCATTCAGCCAGTTTTCAACCCACCTCAGTGTTTGCTTATCCAGCCCATACTTTCTCAGCTTCTTTATGAGGAGACAACACCAAAGGCCTTACTGAAGTAAAGGCAGACAATATTCACTGCTCTCGTCTCATCAACCAAGCCATTCATTTTATCATAGAAGGTTATCAGGTCGGTTAAGAATGACCTCCCCTTGGTGAATCCATGCTGACTGACCAACTTCTTGTCCTTTATGTGCTTGGAAATTGCTTCCAGGATTAGCTGTTCCATCATCTTCCCAGGGATCAAGGTGAGTCTGAGCAGCCTTTAGTTCCCTGAGTCCTCCTTCCTGCCATTTCTGGCGACAGGAGTGACACTTGCTTTCTTCCAGTCCTTGGGCACCTTTTCCAACTGCCATGATCATTCAAAAGTTACTGCGAGTGGCCTTGCGGTGACATCACAGCCAGCTCCCTCAGTATTCATAACTGCATCCCATCAGGTCCCATGGACTTACATATGCTGTTTGCTTAAGTATTCCCTGACCTCTTCCACCAAGAGTATGTCTTCCTTCTCCAGACTTTCCCCTTGTCTCTGGGGCCTGGGATTTCCAAAGGCTGTTCATGATCACAATCAGTTTTCCTTCTTCCAGGTACCTCAATGAAGAGTCTTGTTCTGTGTTCATAGTGACCTTCTCAGAAGTGTTAGAAGGATGCTATTAGGTATCCTGTAAGCCTTCTCCAGATCAAGCAAGCCAAGGTCCTTCAGCGACTCCTCATAGGATGGCTGTCTGCTGGACTCAATTAAGTTTATTAGTATCTATCTTGTACTGCAGCCCAAAACTGTGTTCTCATGAGAGCCAAGTAACAGGGAATAACCACATCTCTTGATCTACTGGCCATGTAACTACACCTCAGTGCGGTTAGACTTCATTGATGACCCATATTTAGCCTCTGTTCACCAGGATCCCAGTTCAAGAGAGGTGTTACAGCCTGGGGAGAGCTGAGTACAATTGCAGGGTGTTACTCTGTGGCACATTCTTCTCTGGATGGGGCCACAGTCCAAAAGTAGCCAGCTGTGCACTTCCCTTGAAATTACCAAACGAGCCAAGTTTGCTTAGCAACACAGCTCCTGGCTAACAACTCATAGAAGTATACGTTTGATAAAACACTGTTATTCAGTGGCTCCTGCAGAAAACTATGTCTGCAACCACTGCCTGCTTAGTCAGTCCCTCTTTCTACTGTCCAGCTGAGGCAAGTTTAGCCCTGGCAAACCATCTTGTTTGGTGACCAACCGATGGCAATATCATTTTTGCACTGGCAAACACAGCTGCTCACAGGTAGTATGCACAAACACAAGGCACAGAGAGGGAGAAAAACACAGCAGGAACAGTCTTTACTTGGATATACAATAGTCTCCTTTCTATACAAATTTTGTTCTTATGACCAGATTACCTTCAGGTGAAAGGAAAGATTCTCCTTGAAGTTTAGTTGCTTCCAAGTATGTCTGCAACGGTTTATAATTCTCAGAAGAAATTCTAATTACACTTGAAATGTTAATCCCAAGATCAGACATCACAGGCAACAGCTGTGGATTGTGGAACCCCAAAATTATAAAGTAATGATGGGCACCATCATCTGGTTCATCATCTGTTCAAAACACAACAAAAACAGTTTAGAGCAAGGACTTTCAACAGCTAAACAAAATATTTTTTTTTTCTTGACTATACAGGGATACTGCAAATTAAGGTCAGATAAACAGTTCTTCTAGAATGTCATTGGGGTAATTACATAAGTTTCAAAATATTATGTGCATTAGACTGAAGTCTTCTGTAGCAAACCACCTAGAACTCATCAAGAAGAATACAAGTCAGAAATAATAACTGTTTTGAGAAGCACCAGGAGAAAGAGTGGCCAAGAGGGCTGCAAAAATTTTTCACAGTATCAGCTTTAAGGATCATCCAAGGATCTTTGTGTCTCCTCCTCAGACTCATGTAAAATATGAAATACGTATGAAGATTTTTAAAGTACTACATTCTCGGTAGAAAAGTTTCACAGATCTACATGTTCTTGACACTGAGAAATGGAGCAAGCACCACTTTGTCTCAAGACACAAAACAAAGCTTTAGCATGAGGTCCTTGAGAACCTCAATTGCCATGTTCTCAAGGAAAGACAGAAAATCCTGACACAGTTGTTTCACCACGCTTAATGTTCATTTACAGTGGTCTCCACAAGTTTTGGCAATACTTGACTTAATTTTCTCTTGGTATGGACTTCTAGGTGGAACTGTCAGGAAGAATGAAGAAACAATTACCTACCCATAAAACAATAGTTATGTTTTTCCTGTAGCCTAGAGCAAAGGGTTTGAGGGGTGCTGTCCTTAGGGCTATACGTTCCTCTTCACTGTCTGCCTCAGTGTGACTAAAGGAACCAAGGTCAGATTACCTTTTCCATTGTTAGTAGTTCCTACTGTCTTCAGACTGGAAATCAATCCACTGATTACAGGTTTTTTTGTGGGAGTCAGAATCAATTTGTTTATTATCAAGCCCAACTGTGTGAATGCACAATCAATGTGGTGAATTGTTCAGAATGGCTTCAGCTCAGTACAGTCATGACTGTAAAACTAAGTACAGCACAAGTGACAAAGCACAAAATACCTCAACAACTTCTCCTTTGAGGCAATCTACAACTATTACTATTTTGTAAATATCCTTGGGACTAATGAGACAAATTCCAGTCAATAAAATCATAGTTTAACAGCAGTGCTAGTAGTTCATAATATAAAGCTACTAAAGCATACTAAACAAGGATACTTTTCATGGCTGTTAGTTTTTGGAAGCAATTTGTATTTTCCTCACTTTGTCTTCTCATTAACTATGACCGACAAAGCAGTAAAGCATGCAGGTACCATATACAGGTACCTGATGTTTTCTGTCCATCCCTCAAGGCAGTAAGGAGCAAAAATGTTGAGGCTGGTAAAATTGTTTCTGTGTGGCCTATTAATATGTGAAGCATATTAATACCCACCCAAAGCCACTCTGTACTATACATTCTGTACTAATTTTAGTAAGAAGACATGAGTTCTTTACATCACTTCAGCTTGGACTCTTAAAGGCATGAATGTTTCTTTGAGCACTCCTTGTTTCAGGCCCTGAAAAACCTTAAAATCATCATCATCAGAATGATGTTATAGCCAAGCTGCATCTGAAAAAAAGGAGGAGCTATGTAGAGATAGCTAATGTTCTGTTCTTGCATACTTTTGTCTGCTTCACTGAGACTCAAACTTGCTCTAAACACCTGGACTGATGCTTTTTAGATGCTTGAAGACTGCCATTGATCTCAAATGAGACGCAGACAAAGGTTTGATGAAAGAGTGAGGAAAGCCAGCAGCAGTTCAACTAGGGAATAGCAGGTACATAATGCATCCAAAAATCAGCAAGTCCTTCTCCAGCAGGAGAGATCCTGTTTATGTTGATGTAGCTCAAACATATTATGGTCCAAATTAAATACAACTGTGATCTAATGGAGGAGAGCTATGCATATTCTCCATTATTTTTTGTTCCAGTAAAATTTGTAACCATGGGTGCTACGTATTAAGAATAAAGATTTTCTCAGCACTAGTTACCATATTATTCTCTACCTCTTGTAGCTCATTTCTGGAGTAGACTTCTTCAGGTCTCAGTTATATCCATGTGTTTTTACAGCAAATGAAATCATATTGCCCTTTGTACAGAACCTGGCTTCACCCCCAGACAATGGCAGACAGCTCTGTTATACTTTATAACACAAGGAGAAAGGCATCTTTGGATACTGACACAAATGCATTTAGTCATTCAGAAATCTTTCTGTAAGAAAGGTTTTCTGTAGGATTTGTTTAGCCACTTCCTTTTAGCCTTACACATGCTAACACAATTTGATGTCAACAGGCTACATATACCTCATCTTTATTTTATTTCTTGGATGGAACAATCGATCCTAATACTGAGCAGAACACCATGCCCTCTTCAAATACAAAGTGGCAATGCTTTAATATTGCCAAATAGATCTTGACTTTTCAACATGCAACAAAACAAAGTATTCAGTTACAAGCTAGGCTGCAAGATTATCAGGAGTATATCTGCATTTTTTTACATACCAATGTATTTGTCTTCCTCTTCTGCTTCTCCCCGTCGCTTCAACTGGGTGTCCTTTTTAACAGTGACTGGTGCTAGAGGGCCTACTTCCATCTTTTTTCCTTTCCTTTCTTTCTCAGCTGTCTGGGCACTAGGGAGGTTCTCCTTCTTGCCAGGAGGTTTAGTCTTTTCTTTCCTTCCATCTTTTTCCTTTTGTTGATCTTCTTCTGCCTAACAAGATGAATAAACCAAGTTCTCTTTGTAGCCTTTGTGCAGAACAAAGAGCAGACTGCTGTAAAATTTTAGTGGTTCAATTTTTTATTTGAATGCTTTTCCCTCTCAGCCACTATAACGTTGATGTGGTGAAGCTGTCTTGAACACTCTGCTTTATCCTTCTCAAACCATTCAGTTTATTATATTCTTACTAAACCATAGTGTTAAGACTTCACATTAAAGAGAAACTGCAAGAGGTAGGTAGACATTATACCTACAAAACTAATGAAATGTATACTGGTAGAAAGATGAGTAAAGAATCACTGTGCTTTAGTTTGCCACTACAGCACTTGCATCAGCCAGAAACCTTCCCTGGACTAAATGGAAATAAGACAAAAATTCAAATTCTGTTAAGTCTGTAGCATCTCTGTTAACATTCCTGAGTATGGTGTAAAATTCTACCAGCACTATTTTTCTTTGATGTAAATACCTGTGTCTACTATAAACTAGAACCAAGAGTCTTGTGCTCATTTCACACAGGATATTACTCAGCCATTCTCATTATTTTCAAACAAAAACACCTACATTAAGTTCTGCTCAGTAATTTAAGAGTAAAGAATGAAAAGGATTTTCTAAGTATCCAACGCCTCACACTATAAATCCAGAAAGCTCAGAGCCAGTCTAAAATTAAAATAATCCAAAATATATTAAGGTAAAGTGAGGTGCTGTAAGAGCAAGAAAGCCTCCACCTTATTTCTACTCAGCATCAGTACTACGCACTAACTATGCAAGAACAACATTTAAGGACTGTAAAGCTAAATCAAATAGAATAAAATGATATTAACTTAACTCACTGTTACCATCCTGCTGGTGTCACTTTAAAGCAATGAGAAAAGCTCTCCGTGCAAATGAGACAGGGCAGTTGACTCTACATAGTTGCTTTCACTAGATCCAGCTGGAAAAGCAGACTTTCCAGCTGTAGAAGTTGTGTTTAGTACAAATTCAAAACCAAAGCAGAAAAACTTTTCCTTCTTTTCCCTTCTTCATGCATTCCTTTTCTCTAAAATTTAGAAATGTCTTCAAGAGATTCTTAAAACCATTTCTGCTGTGAAATGAGGGATTTGGATGCTTTAATGATTTTCTTTCAAATATATTCAACTTTGGATATTTCAATCCAAAGATTTAGATAGTACAATGAATTCTAAGCTGATGAACACATCAAAATAGATGATACAATCATCAGCCTACAAAGTTCACAATCAGCTTTATCTATTGCATCTGCATCATTTTATGTAAATAAGTCTCAAATAAGCAGAGACATTTCCGAACTTGACAAGATTCCAAAAAAGAACACTAGTTGACCTTAATACCTCAGGAACTAAAAGCCTTTCCTTTCTAGGACTCTTTCTTTTTCCTCTCAATGTCATATTTCTCTTTCCATACAAGGTGCAGCTTTTTGTGGAGTTTCTAATCTTCCATCAGCTTTACATTCTGTAATTTTGTTATTTTAAGCTTCACATTACAGAATCTTACTACCTCAAACAGTTTTTTAATTCAGAGACATTTCTTCTTTCCTGCATATTAATGTATATGCCTGTCAATTTATGACAAGCTTCTGCTCCTAATGAAATACAGAAATTTCTTAATGGTTTATTTTTTGTGTATTCACTTGCTGTTTTTCCTCTGCCAATCCATTCTATTAACTGGTGCCTATTCTAAAAAATAATGGGCAGTTATGTTGGCTTTCTGAGAACTGATCTGCTAGTAAAATCTTGCTTTCAACCCCCGAGTTGTTTGCAATGGAACTTGCACTGTACAAGCTAGTTTGAATGGATTAAAACTTCTATGGCAGACAATTTAGAGTTAGAATTCTAAATTAAAACCCAGTTTCTGTCCATTCTGTACTGCAGAGCACCCTCATAGCCAAGAGCCCACCCAATTCTTGACTCTTTGTCCTTCAACAGCTTCTCTCATTTTTGCTTGTCACGCTTTGACATAGATACAATCCAGAGGAGCTGACAACTTTGTCCAGATTGTTTGGCTACAACAGAGAAGAAATTTTAAATTCCAGAGATTTTTTAATCTTCAATACCAACTATCCTTAGATTCCCCAGGGAAATAAAATTATACTTACAAGTGTAAGCTTGCCAAATCAAAACTAAAGGCTCCATTTTAATACTGAAGTGCCTAATCTTTAAACTTTCAATTTTTGTTTTACAGTTTACTTATCAGCACTGACCACTATCTAACAGAAAAGCCATATTTTCTCTATTCATTATAAGAAATCTGCTCTATAGCTTCAGCCTCTCAATTTCTCTTCAGATTAAAAACATATTTATTTTTTTCTCAGATTCTTTATATATTTCTGTGGCTTACATTATCACTTGCTAATCAATTCTGCAACGACTTCTAGGGGAAGGACACACCTTTAATTTACCACCGACCATTTAAAGTTCTTGTGCTTGTGCTCTATACTTTATCCACCAACTATTCCCACAAATAGAATTATTGATAAAGAAATTTACAGACTTTTCCACTACATAGAATCCATGAAGCCATTTTCTTCTTGCATCTCTTACACACATAGACTGCTTAGATCTCCATTTCATCCCATTTTACACTATAGTTTTTGAACGATTAGCAGGGTAAACTATCACAGCAATTATATGACTTTCTGATAATGCTCTTCAGCTGCATTAATGTTTGCTGGAAAATGACTATAGCAAAGACCAACTGTTCAGTAACTTGTTGAAATATGCCACTGACAACAATTTTTTTTTTAATTATAGATGTTAGAAAGCAATCAGAGGTGTGTTCTGATCGCAATTCTGTACAAGCGTGGTGAGATTCCTCCTAGAACGCATAAGCAACCTGATAGAGGCAATCTGTGAGCTAGTAGTGACGATCTTGGAGAACATGTGGAAGTGAGTTTTTAGAACACTGGAAAATGTGGTACCCAGTTCTGAGAAGCAGACTTCAAGATATGAACTATTTGGAGAGAGTTCAGAGGAGAGGAACAAGCATAATCAAAAACTAGAAACCATGACATATATTTGGATTTGTTTAGTTAAATATGTAATAGATTTCTGCAGAATGGAGGGTAAGAACCACTGTTCCTGTGCACAGTGAGAAGTGAAGTAGTAATGGGTTTATATTAGAGCAGAGTTGAGGAGGTTAGAAATATTTCCCAAATGGCTACATTGAAGAGATGGTTAAGCAGTAATACTGATTGCAGTAGAAAAGCAGAAGTGCAGCAGTGGAAGGTTTTAAGAACAGGTTCAACAACAGGAGTAGTTTATGTATATTTTATCCTGCCTTAATGCTGGAGGACGGAATAGGTAACTTCTCCAAATTTCCTCCTGAGACATGGTTCACGATAACAACTTGTTCATAGTGCTGCTCTGCATCTATCCTTGATACCTCTCAAGTAATAACCTCTCCCACCTTTACTTCAGCAGAGATATATTCAGCTGAAGCCAGATTCTAGCTCTATTTTCGATTGGTCCTGAGACTCAGTTAAGACATTACTACTTATTAACCTAGCAAAGAGTTCTTGTGCAATATTTTTTTTTCTTTTTTTTTTCCCCCTGTGTCACCTGCATTTCAGAAATCAAAAAAAATTAAAAATCTAATTAACTTAAAAAGATAAATTTCTATTCACATTTCAATTACAGATCTAGGAAGTTAAGCATGAGAAGAAAGCTGACTTTATGGAAACAGCACTAGAATAGACGTGTCTTCATAAAGTTAATTAAGCATTCTCCCTAAGGCATACTACAGTACCTTCTTTTCAGCTTCTCTTCTCTGAAGGTCCTTCTGTTTGAGACAAAGCAGTTGAAATTTCAACAGCTTTCCAGTTAGTGTTACAGGAATTTCTTCACCGCTATCCAGAATGGCTTTGGCTACTTCTATCACCTGCAGAGATAAAAAAAAAAAAAACAAAAACAAAAACCAAAAAAAAACAAACCCAAAAAACCAAAATAACTATTACTTGTATGGCTTTAATATTGCATTCAACAGATATTTTGCATACTGAAATGAGGAAGTGCTGTCTCACATTATACAGTGCATGGGTCAAAATGGTCACACTTTCAGAAAAACAACGTATCAGTAAGACACATAGCTATTCTTTGGTTCCTAAGACCTCAAATGAAGTTATATATGCTATAGTATGAAATAAAATTAGAATAGAGAAAACTTCTATGATATATGTAAGGGTCAACAGACACACAGTTCTTACAGTAAAATGTAATTTTTGTAGGTTTTAAACAAAGAAGAAACATTAAGAAACTACTTATTGTAAAGTAACAAATTTAAAAGTATTTAATAGATAGCAAATCAAGGGGAATAGTTTGGTGAGCTGTTTACAAAGTGACTAGTGTCTGAGGCACTAGTCCTGAATGAAGGATAAAAACTTCTTGAAGGGAAATTGAGAGGGTCTGTCTTGGTGAAAATACACCCCCTCCCTGCATAATTCCAATTCTGTTGGTATGCAGCCTAATTGGGGTGAAATAAGGCTATTGAGTTTTCTTAGGGTGATGACAGCAGCGGGAACATACAGCTGCATTGTCCAGATGTGTGGCATTGACAGGCTGTTTTATGACTATGTTTTTTACAGCTTGTTTCACTAAATTTCATACAACTCACTAACATCTGGGCCATTTTCCTTGGAGCCTCATAACCACTTTATTTACTGCGAAAAAAATAAAATAACATAAAAATACCATAAAATGTTGTTATATGTTTCTTTTCACTTGTGTTGTCTCTGTAATAAAGTTCACCTATGTAGGAAGCGCTGTTGAGGAATAATATAACCATAATATTTTCCTACTTTTGTTTTTAAGCAACCATCAGCTTTATTTATAACCATGGGCTGAATTAGGTGTTACTCAAATGTTCTGACATGTTTCTCTTTTCCCCTCTTGGAGCAATTACAGTTGGGCACATATGGTGTCAATTTTGCTTGCTAACATTCAGACAACGAAGGTGCACACTGCATCTCACTGAACTGTGTCTTGTCTAACACAAACACCACCATTAGCTTTGAGCTTTCATAGCTTCTTGCCCAGCCTAGAAATTTCCTTCTCAAGTAAAACCTAGGTAAGCAAATGTAACCCCTAAAAACGCTTCTTTGAATTAAACAAAGCCGAAATGGAACCTAGACTACTATAAGCTGAATTATTGTTTCATACAAATGAAAACAAAGTACAGAACAAGAAATCTCTTAATTTTAAGACTTTTCTGAATTGCCTAACAACAAGACAAAACAACTGAAACACTTGCATTCATAAACCCTCTCAAAACAATCCTGCCCCTTCAACACTAATAAACGTGATGATCTCTTTAACATACACATAGGAAAATACATCATGGTTAAGATCAATTCTGCTTTACATCTTTTGTATTCAGAGTAAGACTACTTACTGGTCACTAAATCAACAAGTTAACCACAGAAGGCTTCTGGAAAGACTCCCATTGACTTCAGAGTCACAGCAGCAAATCAAGGATATGGTAAGACCAGACTTTAAAAATCCCACAGACTGTAGGCACAATAGAAATTACTAGCTATTCCAACAAAAAGTAGTCACCCAGAGCTAGCTACACAAATCTGTGCTCTGAAAGAAAGACACTTTTGTAGAAATATCATAGTAATTTCCCTTAGAGAGAAAAACTCTCATACAGGGTTTTTTGCAGAAGTGGTGTTAACGGCCGATGGAAAGAGATGCTTCCCAATTGCCTAATCTAGATGAGTCGCACATTTCTTGAAATGCAACAGAGGGGAAATAGAGGGATTCTGGAATGATTCCTGAAAAGTGTATATATAGTAACACAGCTCGATGGCAGTTGCTGATTTGTTATTCACGGAAGAAGGAAGGAACGCTTACACTCTTTTACAACCCATTCTTCCTAAGAAGTTCAAAGCTTGTTACCATACTAGTCAAAAGCAATGCATCATGATTATTCCTATTTTGTAGACAGAGAATGCAGAAATGAAGAGATTTGTCCAAGGTCTTATAGAGAGCTGGACAACTCTGAGTATGGGAAGGACAAATATTCTTAAATGAGGTGTTAAAGTATAAACCAAACTATTTAACAGCTGTACATTCTATGACTGTGGAGAGAAGTAAGACAAATAAGACAAAGACAAAATGAGCACACTACACTTGGCAATACAAAGAAAGCAAATAATTTTTCATATAGCAATGTAAAATATACTTTATGCATAAGCAAATAGAAAAATCCTTCATCACTGCTAGTTTAAAGACAGAACATAGATCAATCCATGCACAGTAGATAAACCAAACTAAATTTATTACACTTATGCATGTTTACTTCATCTGTGGTTCTGTGAATTATGCATATTACCTGGCATAAACAGTTAAGAATCCACAGAGCCTCAATAAGGAAAAAAAAAAAAAAAAAAAAAAGATGAAGACAAAGACTTGGTAGGAGTACAGAAGGAATTTTTTGGGATATTATGAAGTGGATTCATTTCAGATTGGCTGTACTTCATCCTGCCAGTGATGACCTTTTTCTCATGTGAGAAACCATGGAAACTTGGATGGACAAACTCAGTTAGGTAGGGCCTCTTTTTCTTTAAACGAAGAGGAAACTTGGCATTCCTCACACAGCAGGGGTCACATTTTTGAAGTGCAGAAAGGCTTCAGTGATGCAGTATTTGATCTCATATGGTGGCAGTATGAACATACAGAGATTTAGCTGCCTGGTGCAAAGGGCATGTATTTCAAGCCATTCGAACACTGCATGAGTGCTTGTAAGTGACACTATGCTGTTGGCAAATGCTAGCGACATTGAGATAGGAGATGGGTCTTAAAAGTTAGGGAAACATTTAAAGCCAGAGTTTTTATGGTATCTTTCTTTGAAATGCCTCTTTTTCAATATACAGAATCATTGTGGCGACTAAATCATAATTAGAAAAGCTTTCAGAGTGATAAATTGCATTATCAACTTTCACAGCTTTATTACTACTTGGAAGCAGTAGCATCAGTTGCTATGAAGAGTGGTCAGCCCATTTCAGTGTAATTCACCCATACCCAGGGTGAGCTTTCTAAAGCCCTGTCTTCCCTTTTGTTCTTGAAACTGTAAGAAATCCAGGCCATCACATATACCTCAGACTCACCTAACACTTCCTAAAAGAAACATACTGGTTCCTAGAACTCCTCCTCAGTAATTCAAATCCTGTAGTAGCTGACACAGTTCAAGTCAATTTGAAGCAGGAGAGCAATCAGTCAAGAGGCTATATGGATTACACATACCAACCAAGTTATTATTTACTGTTCAAATGTATCTCCCTGAGCAAGCTAATAAAAGCAGAAAAAACCCCACAAAACCAATCTTCACTTACTACAATCTGCCATCAGTCTCATGAATCCCTCACAACCAGCTTTCAATACAGACTAGGGAACAAAAGCTGAGTCATACTGATACATTTCTTTTGTCCAAAGACTTCTTTACACCTACTATTAAATATTTCTGAATCTGCTAATGTCATTTCATTGACTATAGCATACTATAATCAATCATTTTGAAAGAATACCAAGAAGGCACTGAGCTAACTGAAACAAATCCTTTCGGATCACACCTGCAGTGCATTGAAAGGCAATTCAGTCTCTACTATCAGACCATTCACCTAATTTCATTTTTCCTCTCAGAACCTCTTCCCAACTATGCTGTCAAAAGGTCACTTGTTTAATCATTATCCTTCAATGGTGAATTAATGACTCACAATTCAAACTGAGCTTAAGGACTCATGTAAATCAGTAAATCAATTGCATATCTGAACATGCTATATCTCCATGTAGAGCTTACGCATTCACAACATAGACTGTAAAACTTAAGCTAAGTCAATGAATCATCTTCGTTAATCAATGAAGACTCTATCAACATGAATTCCAGAAAATTAAAAAAAAACTAAAGTGATTTGACTCCTGCCCTTCAGAGTCCTTTTCAAACAGACGTACTAAAATAAGAATAGGACGCTTTCACTATTTAGCAATACTGAGCAAATACATATGCTGTTCCTGTACTAAATATTTGCCTTTCTATTGCGAGAACATTTCTCAAAGCAGCAGCAAGGGTTTCTTGTGCCCTAGTAAAATATGTTGTCACTCATGCGAGTGAGTCTCATTTTTGCCAAATCACAACACAGCTTGATGTGGTTAGCAGAAATCCAGTTAAAAATATCCATTGTAAGAAGGTCTGCTCTTTAAATCTCTCTCTACAGAAAACGTGCAACCTGAGGGCATACCTTAACTGGTTTAATCTCAGCAATGCAGAATGAGAACTTTCTACAATGTGTACAGTGCATGTGTCTGAGCATTACAAGTACTTAATGCTTTACAGGAAATACAAACAGATGAATAACTTAAGTAAAAATGAAAAAATACAGAAAATACATTACATAAAAATTAGGATGACTTTCCACCTTGGCTTTATTAAACAGCTTATTCAAGAGCTCTCGCCACATATGACATGTACCTCCTATGGCTTCCTGACCACCTAACTCTTACCAAAATGAACTGCTTTAAGGGAAGACAAAACACAATACAAATATCCAATGATTCCAAAGATCAGTCATTAGCATTGCTACCTCAAGAAGGAAGAGTTCTATGCTTAGGGAAGGTTTTCCTATGCGACCCTTCAGATACCTGTTTCTTGTTAACACTCTGATCAGGGGAAAGAGTTGAAATAGCATTTAAGTGATTTCTGAAAAACACCTACAGAACCCAGACCTTTTAAAAAGAGAGGACAGGACAGTCTGATGTGATCTGTGCTCAGAAAAAGAGATGTATTGCTATGACCAAACCTTGAAATTTTTACATTTCAGTGGTAAGAATCTGCCCGGCAAGTTTTCCATTGTGGAGCAGAACATTTTATGCTTCTGAGAAGTAAATTGCTCCAGTAATTCCAGCCAACAATGAACATTACAAAGCTAAAGGATTTACTCACACTTCTCTAACATTGCGTCTGGCTAGGAAGAGAACCCAATCAGAGGTAGAACAAATAGATTCAAGAAACAAAGTTGTCTCATCAACCATTGTGCTGGCAGAACCCGTCTAGCTACATCTTGACAGTTTCCTAAGCCATCTCAGAACTCATGGGCCAGGAACTCCCAACAGCCTCATAGGCTTGGCACCTCAAAACTCCTAGGCAGGATCTTTTCACCTTTTCAGCTTTGCAACAGAGTTCTGAGCATTTTTTTTTCCCCTTTTGGTGACAAAGGATTCTGGGATGAGTTGCTCTACTTGAGAATAATGTCCTACATTCTATTGTCCTTAATTAACCAATTATAGTCCTTCCTCCTGAAGGCTCTGCTATGGCACATGGAAAATGTGAAGGTGATTGGCAGCAACCAACATGGCTTCACTAAGGGAAAATCCTGCTTGATGAATCTGGTGGACTTTTATGACGGAGTTACACCATCAATTGACATGGGAAGAGAAACTGATGTCATCTATCGGAACTTGTGCAAAGCCTTCAACACTGTCCCGCACCACATCCTGGTCTCCAAATTGGAAAGACATAGATTTGACAGATGGATCACTTGGTGGATAAGAAATTGTCTGGAAGGTTGCGCTCAAGGAGTTGTGATACATGGCTTGATGTCTGAGTGGAGAGCAGTGACAAGCGGTGTTCCTCAAGGATTGATACTGGGACCGGTGCTATTTAACACCTTTGTCAGTGACATGGACAGCGGCACCAAGTGCACCCTCAGCCAGTTTGCTGACAACACCAAGTTGTGTAGTGAGGTTGACACACTGGAGGGAAGGGATGCCATCCAGAGGGACCTTTACAGGCTGGAGAGGTGGGCCCAGGCCAAACTCATGAAGTTTAACAAGACCAAGTGTAAGGTCCTGCACCTGGGTCAAGACAATCCCAAGTACACACACAGACTGGGCAATGCATGGATTGAGAGCAGTCCTGGGGAGAAGGACTTGGGCTGGTGGATGATAGAATGAACATGAGCCCACAGTGTGCTTGCAGCCCAGAAAGCCAACCGTATCCTGGGCTGCATCAAAAGATGTGTGGCCAGCAGGTTAAGGGAGGTGATACTGCCCCTCTACTCTGCCCTCATGAGACCCCACCTGGAATACTGTGTTCAGCTCTGGAGCCCCCAACACAAGAAAGACATGGAGTTGTTGGAGCGAGTCCAGATGAGGGCTACCAAGATGGTCAGAAGGTTGGAACACCTTTCCTACAAGGACAGGCTGAGAGAGTTGGGCTTGTTCAGCCTGGAAAAGAGAAGGTTCAGGGGAGACCTTATAGCAGCCTTCCAGTACCTGAAGGGGGCCTACAAGAAGGCCAGGGAGGGACTTATTACAAAGGCCTGCAATGATAGGACAAGGGGGAATGGTTGGAAGCTGGGAAAGGGCAGGTTTAGACTAGATATAAGGAAGAAGTTCTTCACCTGAGACACTGGAACACATTGCCTAAAGAAGCTGTTGATGCTCCATCCCTGGAAGTGTTCAAGACCAGGTTGCATGGAGTCTTGAGCAACCTGGTCTAGTGGGAGGTGTCCCTGCCATGGCAGGGGGGTTGGAACTATATGATCTTTGAGGTCCCTTCCAACCCAAACCATTCTATGATAATCTGATAACTCGAAGGACTAGATAGGCCACCCTTGATCACACAGTGTCATCAGATGCTCTGACAATGGCAAAGGCTGATGCACAGACATGGTGGTACATCTCTACTCTGGGTAATATTTTATTCTTTTTAGGTGGCATGGGTTTCCTGTATTTGAAATAAAAATCCCTTTGCTGTTATCTGAGGCTTAGAACTATTTATCTGATCACACACACCCCTCTAATGCCACTAGGACAACCTAGGTCATTAAAATATCCATACTTGACTGGCATATAGAACACAGAACTAGGCAAGATCTTTGGTGTTCTACAAAGGCAGCTGAACCCAACTGAATGCCTTTTCTTTTGTCAGGACATTTTCTTTAGATTCCATTTGGCAAAGTTATGAGAAGGCATTTGACAATGATATTCTACTGTCTTGGATATTAGCACTAGAAAGGCAACTGTCTGTCCAAGCAATTTAGCAAGCACAAAGAAGTGCTCCAGTGAAAGGCATTATGAAGTAAGAATTAAGGTAAGCAGGACAAGTAGAAGCTCATGTAGCTTTTTCTCAATGAGTTCTAGTAAAATCTTCAAGATGTAAGAAATCTTGGAATACCTTAACATTATCTAGGAGGAATGTGGATAACACTGTGATAGTGTCTGGAATAGTTTGGCACAGTCACAAATTGTCCCTATTCAGTTGGCAGCAGAGCAAACTGAATTGCTTGTAAAGGTCTCCTGTGAGACAAAGAGGGGGGTAAATCTAACCTCTGCTGATACGCAAACACTGGTAGTCTTCCATAAGGCTCACTCATATTGATATTTACAAATTTCTGGGGAGTTGTGAAACTTGCTCAACCTAAGCTAACCAATTTTTTCCTTAACATCCTTCAAAGTAAACTAACCTAAATACTTGGACCCAGGAGGCAGAGTAGTTAAACTTGCCTCAGAAGACAATAAAATAAATATTTCAGGTAAATGTACAACCTCATGCAGAGGTATCATTTACAAAACATACTATATTCTGCACTAAAATGCACCTGGTAGAAGCTTGGTAATAGATACTACAGAGCTGAAAACAGACAAGTAGATAGTGCTCACAGGATGATTTAAAGTCCCTTACCCTTCCTTGGAGCCAGTACCTACCTAAAAGGCATCTTCATTTAATAACAATTACCAACTGTTTCTGGAGCATTAATCCTCTGCACATCCATAGAGTGTAAGGGCCAAGTCCTTCTGCAATAAAATTCTCTTAACGTGCACCCACAGGTTAGCACTTGACAAAGGCTGACTGGAGAACTGTTCCATTTTATTATGACATTTAAGACTGCATTATTTGCTTTGCTCTGTACTGGAATGAAAAAGAAAATTAAATCTTTGTATCATTGTGACCATTCAGCATGTCTGTAAAAGTTGTTTTTACTGTCAAACCCTCCCATCAAACCAATGACACCAGAGAAGTTTTGGCTCCAGAGCTGTTCCATTTTACAACAACATCTAAAAATCATTTTGTTCTACAGTGGAATGAAAAAAAAATCTTTCTAACTTTTACTACAAAATAGAATTTTATTGACATACATTTTTACACTGAGAAGGCTGGGTTTTAATCTGACTCTCTACTTTTTAGAAAACCTATTCTTGACCACAACTTTTCTGATGGTGTTTTGTCAAAATCTATACACTTCCACAAAACTAAGTCACCTTCAATTATGTGTTTCCACAAGAAACTAAAGGGCTTCCTTAAAAACACTTTTGACCAGCATTATTTCTGATACTTTTTTTTTTCAGTGACATATATCCTGGCTACTAATGAGTCTTTGCTCTCTCTTTGCTCTCCTCTAGATGCCACACAACTCGCATCAGCTTGTACTTCTTGGGTGAAAATATTCCTTGCCATAAGCGTTATGTCTGTGACATTAAGACTTCTATTTTCACATCAAGCTAAAACTAAAACTTTTGATTTTTCTACCTAGGAATTTACTCTAACTTCCTTAACAAAAAATAAATGCATACCCCTTGTCCTCAGTGCTGCCTTTTTTTTTTTTCACTGAAGTTATTGTTAGAGACAATGATAAGAGAGTCTAAAACAGGGACATAAGACAATAGAAAGGTATAAGATAATAGCAAAGTATGAACAGAATAGCTATTCTTAACCGGTTTCTTAAAATTCATGCCATTGGGGTGAGTAATAGAAGGTAGTTTTGAACAATGTGTGTGTGCATGTGCATAATTAAAGATATATCTATAACTATATATATTATTATTACATATAATACAATATATACATATATATATATCATTTCATAAAAAAGTAAAAGCACCTATCCCAGAAACTACACACTCAGTTCCAATCTAAAGTGGACCTTCTCTTTACATCATGACATGATCAGCACTTCAAATAGTCTTACAAGCAGCAACCCTCACTTTGTAAGTCTACATTCTACATACTTCTAGCAAAGCATTAATTCACAAAAATGCTTAAAGATTGCCTTAAATCCACAGCTTCCTGGATGAATTAATTCAATTTTTTTCCACTTAAGCTTGTTCATTGTTATGTTTTACTATCCTACAGAAGTTCTTAATATCTTGGGTTATCTATTTTGTGTTGGAAGTGACAGGAGAGAAATCTGTTTCATTTACACCTAGAAACGGCAAGGATCCTTCTATCTCTGCTACAGCCTAATGCCTATTAAGGCAATAGTATTGTGCACAATACACAATTTCCCAAGGATTCTGACAGCACAATCTTAGGGGGAAAAAAAAAAAAACCACCAAAGAAAAAAGCTCATGTACCATAGAAATAATTTTAAAACAATGCAAGATTCTATTTCTAACCAATAACCTTTTAGTCCTCAAAGTGAGCTGTGCAAAGCATGAACTAATTAAGATTTAAGGCAAGCACTCAACCAAAAACTGGATTTTAATGGCAAAACTGTGCATATTATGCTTGGCAGTAGAAAGACTTAATTTGAGGGTCTCTCCGGTTTGTTTGTTGAAACTGCACCACTAGGCTGATACATCAATATGCTTGGTGGTATGGGTTGGATGTTATGTATCTTGACTCAGATAGTAAAACTGGCACTTCTGCTTTTATCAGTGCAGAATTTTGAAGTATATGAGTTGATACTACTTCCCCGTTAGCAAGGAGGTGAAATAAAATGAGATTTTGTATAAGAACAGTTTGCCCTGCAGATCTGGAAGCAAACCAACAGGATAATCAAACATGTCCTGTGTTCAGCCAGTGATGACAAGAACCAGAACAATTTGTAATAAAAATTCTATATTATCTTCTGTTTAAATATTAACAGTTCCAGCACGTGATATGCAAGCTAATATTTGCCTGCTTGTCACAGGCAAAAATCAAACAGAGATAATTCGGCGCAACCAGATGGGTAACAAGATCCTGGATAGCCTCATTTAAAAGTCCTCACTATTTCAGATTTCAGGAAGAAAAGCAAGAAACATAAGAGAAAGACAACATATGCCATCAGAGATAAGGACAACAATATTATTATTTAAAGCTGTATCAGGAAAAAAACCCCATCATTACCACGGCATTGGTCTGGTATTAAATGGACACATAGAAGAGTCAATAAAGATGCAGAAAAAGTAGGGCTAATCAGTGATTATTCTGCTCTATATTCAGAAAAATAACAGATAATACAGTTGTATCACTTCATTAATAAGCAGTTACTTCCAACTGTATCAATAGAAAGCTGCAAAAAGACAGCTTTTAAAGCTAGGCATACCAAAATCCAATAGACCCGGACAACATAATAAAGAAGTATTAAAACCAGGTAGCTGAGGAGCTCTTTAGATGATTAATATTAACTTTAACCAACTCCTGGAGAACAAGAGCACTTTTAGAGTAAATAAAGCAAGCTGGTGTCACACCAACGCTTGAAAAAGGAAACTGGAATAACATGTATTTTAAGGACTAGCAATGTAATATTGATCATTGCAGAATAACAGTGGAGCTGATATTATTTCCTGAACATCTTAATCAAGGATTCAGCAAACAACAAATAAAAGGAGGATAAAATAATTATTACCAATTCAATTTTGTCCTTTTTGGGAAAAAAAAGAAAGCAGCCTTTTCACAAAGATAATAGCTTTCTCTGGTAAGACTGCAATTCTAGTTGAAACAGATAAAATGCTACAATGAAAAGCAGAATTCCCTAAGTATTATTTGACCATTGATTTAGAAAATGGTAACAAAGATTAAGACTCATTAACCTACAGATCTAAAAACGCAATTACAAACAAAGAGACATCATCAAACACATGAGTGTCTTGTGGGGTCTGAAGCATACAACATATTGAGACTACTCTATTTAAAACTTTGTCAGTGATCTAGGAAAAGACACAAAGTCTTCGATTGTAAGATCTCCAGGAGACAGAATAACCATGGGAGACAAAGAATGTAGTGGAAAACTCAGTCATACAAAGAAATTTGGTTAATGTAGTTAGTGTAGTGCAAGAAAGCAGTATGATTTGATTTTGCTAAATTACAAGACACATCTCAGAAGAAAGAAAACATTCCAAATTTACAGGATGGAGAACCTGTAAAGTGGTAACTTTGTGAAGGACTCGTTAGTCAATGACTGATGAATCAATCAATCCAAAATTAGCTCTCAATGCAAGGCAGCAGCCAAGATAACTTACACAATCTTCAGATTTGTATACAATGAGTTATCAAGTAGGAGTACATGTGTTATGTTATGCCTGTATCTTACGTGTTTTCAACAAAAACACTAAGTGCATTCAGTGTCCACAGATAACTAAAAATTGTGAATTGTAAATGTTTGTTAGAGAACAGAAATTTTTAAAGAATTGAAAAAAAAAGATGAAGGAATTTATCACACATTGTGTTCAAATTGTCCCTTAATTTTCCTCTTTATTTAGCAACCTCAAACTCTCTACACAGAGAATATCAATCGCAAGATTTTATGTAATTTAGTAAACATAGCTATTTTTTACATATTTACATGGTAAAAATGTAAGCCATACATTGAAACAGACATTTACACTGAAACTAGAGGTAACTTTTATCAGGAAAGGTCTTCCCAGAAGCAAACTAAGTTGTAGCAGATTCTCAATTGTTTTAAATCATTTAGAAAAAAACATTCAAACTTGATTTTAAAAATTTCAACACAGATTATTTTTGAAAAAAATACTGTGACGTGTGTTACAGGTCACAACAGTCTTATCTGCCAATCAAATCTATCTATCTACTAATTTCACAGAACATAAAACAAACTGGTGATAGCAACATTGGTAAGAAATCCAACTCTTGGGCTACAGTGTTTAGAAATCTTCTTGTCAGTAGCCTTTGTCCCCAAAACAGACAAATCAAAACAACTTAGTTATTTTGTGCATATATATATATATTTATATATATTTATTTATTTCTGCAGCATTCACTATGGTCTTGGGAAACCAGATCATATTTACACCTGAAAAAGAAGTCCAAAATTTTCACACCTGACCAGAAAAGTTAGCTATTAGAGAAGTGACATAACTCACATTTAAATCCTCTTGTAAGCCAGAACAGTGTAAGCTGTAACCATGCAAGCCTAAAATACTAGGCATTTACCAAGCCCTTCCCAGCCTAGACTGAGAACACGCATAGCATTGGAGCAGTTTACTAGAGATGAAGGGAGAAGGAAAACTCTTCTTTTCAAAGCTCTGTGTCTCACAGGGGAAGGAAAGAGAGAGAGGAGAAAAAAGCTTCATTAAAGACAGGGTGCAGGACTGAAAAAAAAAAAAAAAATCACTTACAGGAAACTTTCCTTTCAACTACACCAAACGCTTCCACTACATTTGAAGTCTAAAGCCCTGATAATTCATTTACCTTTTTCTTTCCAGTATGAATGCCTTCTCCAACCGCCTCCTCCTCCCACCCCCTGCAAGTTATGGGATTTGCTGCTATCACAGATGTTGCTCCACTTGTGTAATGGCCTCCTCCCCTGGGTTGTGTCCATCTTTTCTACTTAAAGCATGCTTCCACTCTTCCAGAGCATACTATACAGAGCCTAGCAGAAGATTAATTTACTCCTTAGGCTTGTTTTTGCCATGCCTAGGAGCCTTTCTAACTGTCCTCAAGGAATCATAGTCTTGTGAGGATTTCTGGAATGCTGTGCACCCTACTCATGCTGCCTCCCATCCTCAAAATGGGAGATGCCAGTAGAGTTAGCTATCTACCCAGTGATTAACAGCTGGGAAATACTTATTTACAACTGATTTATTCTGCTACAGTCTCACAGATTTCCATGATGAGAATGGGCCACAATTTGGATTTGACATCTGCTTTGATTATATTTTTTAGCTTGACAACTATAGGTAGGAGCCTTGCTGTGAGGAAACAGAATTAATATATTAATTCTTGACAGGTAGCAGAATAAAGATTAATATTTTTAATTGCAGTTAGGCCTTTTTGATTACACAGGATGGTTTGTCCTGGAGATGATTCAGAGCAGTGTGGAAGGATGGTGCTTGTTACAAGACTTCAGTTCTGCTGGCTTCACAAGCACAAGGACACATTTTGAAAGCAGCATTCTGGGATCCACATCCAAACCTGTTTCTGCCACTTGTGCCTTTTTCTTCTTTCCATAACCCTTTATCCCAAGCATCTCAGCTTATGTACAAGAATCACAAAATTGTTCTACATCTCTCTTACTTCCATCCCTCTACCTCTCATGGCCATGTCCCTTATTAACTGTCCATCTTCAGCAACACCATCTATCTACTTCCAGACTTCTCACACGAAGGGGCCACATAAGGTTCAATCTTCTTTCACAATCTTTTCTCACCATGGTACTAATCCTCAGCTCCAGCTTGTTCCTTTAAGAGTATTGGACAAGATTTCTCCTCAGAATTTCCTGTGTAACATAAAGGCAAATTTCCTGACCCTGTCCCAGTGAGTCCAACAAAACCAGAAAACAACTCTTACAAGGAGGGGCCGGGAGGGTGGGGGTGTGAAGAATCCTTCATCCACACAGCCCCTGAACTCAATCTCACCAGAATTTTTTTTTTTTTTTTTTTTGGGGGGGGGGGGGAGCGGAGAAAACAAAAAAGAAGAAAAACAAAAATCAGCCTCATGAACAAACCTAGTATGGAAAATTTAGGCTTGAATAGATTTTCAAAATTCAAAAGTTTGGAAACTAAAACACTATCATATTTAGTAGTGGTAAAGCACCTTAATTGCACTTGACATTACCAACCTTAATAGAAAGCTGATAAAAAAACCAGGCACATAAACAATAAAAGATACATACCTTATTTATAACGCATATGTTTTATTCAAACATACCATAGTTTTAGGTCTTGTCTGTTGGAAAAACTGTACATGATAAATTAATGTTCATTATGAAATCTGTTGATATTTTACAGGAAGCGTAACATTTTCACTTCCATATACAAAGAAAAAAAAATAATTTCCAGGGCATCACTATGAGAGATTCCATCTAACATCATTTAATTAAGTGCTGGAATTAGCACAAAATTACCAACTCCTACTCCCATCAATTCACTTAAGAGACAGAAAAGGTGTTAAACACCTAATTGTCCTGGATTTGGAAATCTTTTAGCTACATATTCATAAACCCTGCCCTGATCCTCTTCATTTTTTACAATAAGAGTGATATGAAATACAACACAGCAAGATGATAGAAACCCCGAAGGGAAATAATTTAGAATAGACAACAGGAATTATTTTAGTATTATATATAATTAGCTTGCAATACACCAAAAGCAGTTTGTTAAAGTTTCTTGATCTGAAATTCAGTAAAAACATCTGCATTTCAGTAGATGCAATGTGCAAGACCAATGACATGGGTAAGAATGTTACTATTAATACCATAATAACCAAATTACTACGTATGCCATCAGTCCCAAATTCACACATATGTACACGCCATATGTTCAAAGACCATTAAATGTCAAGAATCTCATTCACAGTCTGCCTAGAAATGAGTATGCGCTTGTGGAAATGCCAGTGTGTTGAATCCTACCACAGAGAAGAGAACCGTATGCAGTGAATATAGAAATGGCCCTCTCAGAAGAACATTTCACAACCTGTGGTTTTGTGCTAACCCTGTACTTGTTTATCCTTACTGCAGTGAAAGCTTTGAATGCACAAACTTTGCACATTGACTTTACGTGAACACTCAGAGGAGTAAATTCTGCCCAGAGGGGCAGGATCTCAATGCTTGTGGCAACATGATCAATCTTTTAATTTGCTACAGTCAGAACGGAAACTGAGTCCAAGCAAAAGGTCAGAACAGGCATTTTATATTCTCTGTTAAAGGAGGGGAGGAAAAAAAAATGTCTTTGAGGAGTAAAGTAAGTAGCTAATGAGACACAGCACTGACAGCTGGAATTTAATAAGTATCCACTTCACAAGGAAAATTGTTCTTAGTAATTAAATACAGGTATCATACAAAGCTTCTGCTTAGAGCTAGACTTCAAAATCCTTCTGTCAGTAGGACTGAGGAGTTTTTACACACCAGATAATATAAGGGAGAGTTTGCCTGGGAGGCTAGTCCTAAATGAAGAGGGCTAATTGCATAAAATTCACAGTCATGTCAGTGGTAAATAATTCCAAAGGGACTTGTTCAGATAGCAGTCTGGCATTACTGAAAAACAGACTGCAACCAGAAAGACCTGTTATAAAGTCCACCAAAACCTGAGACACATAAAAAGTTTATTAGTCATTGCAGAACTAAAACGCAAACGAGATCTTTTTAGAGGGATCCAAAATTCTTTATGTTCCAGGTCTGTAGGGCCATAAAACTCTACCTGAGAAAATTTTAAACAATCTTCTAATTAATCACAGGATTTTATAACCTCTCACAAGCTCTAAGTAAAACATTAACAAGGCAGGGGGAAGTACTCTTTGTACTAGGCATGATTCCTAACGCTGCTGACATACCCCACTAGATGAACCAGGTTAGAATTTAACATCAAACTGAGATTATAATGGATACTAGCACACAGAGATGGTCTTTCATTGACGGGACTGCATTTGCATAAATGAAGGTATAAGTCTCCAAATCACTGAGAGCATCTGAGAGAGCAGTCTAATCGTTTTCCTGTAATTTGTGACATGACCATCAAAATATGACCACATAACATATTTTTAACACAATAAAACTCGTATCCCTAAAAAGACATCTTGATCTTCACTTAATTAGCAGTCCAACAGAACACTGTTTGTATCACAAAAAGAAAGCAGTTTAAGTATCAAGATGGTTGAGTGGGTTTGCCAGCTACATCCAATAGATTTGCATGAACTCAGGTATGCATAACACAATCACACAGCTGTATTATTTATACTTCCATGTAAAAGAGTACCGGCTCTGCAATACATATTTTAACCTACCTCATAGTACACAGGCACATCCTTAACCTTTTTGCCCTTTTGATTCCCAGATTCTCTGACCTGCAAGGAAATAAAGCATTCTACTGTGAGAAGATTTTAAGTTTACACACATTATTTTACTCATTCATCTCTTTCGTAAACACTACACTTGCACTCCAAAACAGTGAGGAATCATCTTAGGGTACCCCTGTACCTTAGGGAGGAGAGCTTTTGTGATCAGCACCTTGAAGAAGAGTCCTTACTATTGACAGGGAGTAGACCAGCTTATACAGTAAGCTTTTCTCTTTCCATTTTTATCTCCTATGAATTAGTGTAATTTCTTAAAACTTTCACAGAGTAATTCAATGAATACAAAACTTAAGTTACCACAGACAAAAGAAGTTGGTATCTAGAAAGGAAATCTAGTGTTTGGTTTGTTATTAAAAGTTCCTTTCTTGGAATACCTGTCTGAAAATGTCTTCATATGTTACCACACTGAAGAGCTTCCGCTGTGGCACCTGCACAGCAAGAGACAGGGCCTTGGTGTGGATTTCATCCTCAATTTTGGTCCCAACAACGAAAGCGATGCTAGGCTTCCAGTCATCCTACTTTCCAAAACAAAACATTGAATGTATTAAAACACCAGAGAGACAAAAGTGCTTCCCTGCAGTTTCAAGGAGTAATCCTGTAAAGATGGTTACTCCCTTTAAGACATATTAAATGCCACCGTACTAATCACACCGAAACAAAGTCTTTACAGCTCGAAAAAGCATATACTATTTTGTCTCAATTCTTTCTGCCATCAGGTGGCAGCATTATGCTACGGAAAACACAAATGCCTATTAACAAGCTCTACCAACCTCCTTGCAGGCAAACGCTGCATTAGCATCACACAAATATAAAGTAACTTTTAAGTGTCATTTGCACATTTGATAGTTCAGTAAGCAAACAAAAAGAGAGCAATAATGAATATATGCATTATTGTCATTGAATATATGCATTATTGTGATTATTTGCTGTAGAAAAAAAAAAAAAAAATTTAGCTCCCTCATCCCAGGAATTAGATAATGCCCAGATACTATTTTCTGAAAACTGTAGCATTATTTGTATGATCTTTTATGAGGGTATATTTATGCATACCATGGTTCTTACGTGGTTTCACTAAGTATTCTGAACTAAGAAAAATTATTTATTAATGGTAAGTTATATTTCACTATAACATTGGCAAATGAAAAACACTAGCAGTTTTCAAACATTTGTAGTAAAAACATACATATTTTTATGAAAAAAGATCTGATTTCAGCATTAAAGAAATAAAGAACAAGAGAAGACTGGAACACGTTATTTAGTGATATGCATCCCCAGAAACGTCAAAATTAAGTAATTTAAGCAACTTTTACTGGTTACTCTTCCTTCCCATTTCTTCTGCTTTAACCTACTGCAACCCCTTTCACAAAGCAAGAGGCTATCTCCAGCACATCTACATCTCACTGCAGAGTATTCTCTATCGGCATTGGTGGTGCCTGAACCACATGCACTTCCAATGGTTGAGCTGTACACTCTTCAGGAATCACCAAACTATGTTTTTTTTTTCCTTGCACATCTGCATGTGTAAACGGTAAGGATATCAATAAAGCTGCATATAGGTAAACATGGTAAGAGCTTAAGTAAGATCAAGGCAGTCCCTAGACATTGTCACACTAATAAGGACCAGGCTAAGCAGGGTCACATACCAGTTCAGTGTGCACCACAGCAGGGAAAGATTTTAAAGACAAGTTTAAGGGAGGGTGGTAACTTTAGGATTTTTATGGAAATATTTTCATACATGTATATTATGTACAAAGTCCTTGTGGAAGACAGAAACAAAACCTGAGTGGATGGTAAAGTGAGGGAAAGGTCCGTTCCAAAAAAAAGTTAGATGTAAATGGTAAAAGGATACATTTTTTTTTTTGCAGTTTTACAATACCCTTCTTCATTTGCTCCTTCTCTTAGCTGAAAAAAAGCCTACCTAAAAGTTTGCAATTTGAGTAACTGATGATTTGGGATGGGAGCAAGGAACAGTTGGCATAAGTTTCAAACTCTTAAATGCTTGCATGGAGGGAAACAGTTTGTCATACTTTTAAGGTAACAAAGCATAACATCATATGAATATGGCATGACGTGATTATACATACATGCCTCATTTTTTTAACCACAGAATATCCAGAGAAACAAAAAATATGGAAAGATTACCTGGGTCACTATGTGCAGTCTTCCAAAACTGCAAGTAGCTACAGAGTAGACAGCTAATCCAAAAGGGCCCCTACAGTTCCACACATCATAAACTTCCCTGATGTTTTACATCAGCACAAAATAAACCTTAAGTTTTTAAAATTACAAAATGCAGAAGAGTGCAATCACTGATGCTCTAGGAGCATGCAAACACAACGGAATTTATGAAAGGAGAGTGTCCAGCTGACCTGGGACAGCTGGCACTGCTGAACAGAGAAATGGCAGCAGCAATGGCTTGTGTGGGGACTGCATCAAGTACATTGAATTTCTTTTTCCACTTTCTTGTTTGGGGAAGAATAGGGGACGATACCTCCTCCTGCCTAAAGTTGCCAAGATAGCTACTGGTGCACAGCACTATGAAAGAGCTAGGTATTCCAGTATTATGGATGCCCCATCCCTGGGCGTATTCAAGGCCAGTTTGGATAAGTCTTGAGCAGCCAGATCTAGTGGAAGGTGTCCCTGCCCATGGCAGGGAGGTTGGAACTACATGGTTGTTAAGGTCCCTTCCAATCCAAACCATTCTATGATTATCATCAAAACACACGCATAGGAGTTGCAGCTAATCTGATTTCAAGTCAAAGTTGTCATTGTATAGCTGCCAAGAGTTGGACACAAAAACTTTACCATTCTTTGAACAGAGATCATTTACATGTCCATAATGGCATGCAAACACATAACGTTTTTGGCTTTTAGAATTCAGACTGAAATGCCCTCATGTGTCAGTATCCTGGTGTTCCCAGGGCTCGCTGGCAGACACAGCTTTAGGAACAGCCATCCACCTGCGACATGAGCTAATGGAGCAACTGACATCACTACAGTGTCCACTTCAGTGAGGACCACCAAAAGAGGGGAACGCGGTCCAGTGAGTCTCATAGACAGATGCTGACATACAAGAAGCAAGAATCAGGAATTTCAGGCTGTACTCTAGATTCTAGGGGAAGCATGGTCCAGCAGCAATATAGAACCTGCTCCCTCAACTTCCTCCAGTTCTTCAGATACACGAAGAAATCTCCATCAGAGAGTCCTAAAACCTCTGCCTTATGCCTTCTTCAGTTCCTCCTTAAAACATACTGGTATCTTGGTGCCCACAAATTAAACCTGCTTAGCACTGATTAACATCATCCTGCAACAACGTCTGTGAAACTTGTCTTCCTTATAGTCCTGTCTCTTCATCTTTCCACCCCTTGGTCACAACTGTCCCTAGCTTGTTTCTCCTTCCATTTCCTCCCTGTTCCTCATCCGAGTTCCTCCGCTTCTCCTAATGCTTCCCACACCTGTTAATTGCTCCCCTAGCTCTCATCCTCAGTCTCCTTGTCCAGCTAGTTCCTAGTTTCATTATCTCATCCCACTTCCCAGCATTCTCCGTCCTCAGATTTCTTCTCCAAATCCTTATTCTCTAGCCCCTCTAATACTTCCCAAGCACTTTCAGAGTTATGTTTGAGCACTGAGACTCTCCATCATACTTATGCATTCCTTAGAAAGGCACTATAAGCAACAGAGAGAGAATTTTCTAATTTCCACTGTGGTGCCCACCTTCACAGCAGCCTGTAACAAAGCACTTGGGATTTATCCAAACAAATGTTCTCAGAAAAATGTATGCCCTCGGCAGAAGGTATACGCTCAACATCACTGTGCCACATCTTGTCCCCCTCTAAATACTCTGCTTCAGAGAAACAAGCTGCTAGAGCTTCTCCACAGAACAGATATAAGTATTTATAGCACAGGCAAAACACTGTCTAAGATATTAAAAAATAAAATACATGTAATGAGCCTCTACAAGATAACTAGTAGTGAAAATTATAACCCCACCTAACTTTATTCGCAGAAGTATATGCAACTTGATACAACGTTTTTTGCATAAAAATTTAAACAGTATTAAAGACAGCCCATACCTCCCTAGCTGCAAAATACAGAAAAAAATTATTGCTTTTGTAAAAAAGGTGCAATATCTGGGAATTGGAGCTAGATAAATACCAGAAATAGTTACATACACATTAACAGGGAATAATGATCCAGAATTCCGAGAGTCATTAATAGCATGTCCTCTATTTCTAGACTGGCCAGTTTTGAAGCAATTGAAGATCATTTTTCAGAAAAGCTGAACACTGAGAACAGCAACTGAAATCAACAAGGACAATGAATGTGCAGCATTAGTATTAAGGTGTTTACTTGACTATGCTCTTTTCTGACCTTAAACCCCTATTATTTTTGCCCCTATATTATCAATACTGTAACAGTATCCTTAATGTTCAAGGCACTGAAAGGATAGAGAAGAAACAGACCCTGCTTCTACAGCTCACCACCTAAAATCACAACATAAAAATGAGAAGGAAAAGTAGTAAAAAGTATATGGTTACTTTAAAAATATTTTCTCCCTCAATATACAACTGCTCCTCTACTTAGTTTAATTCTTTCAAATGTTATTGTAGAAGTGAGACCTGAGAAAGGATCTGAAAGAGGATAGATTAGTGACCCTAAGGCTACCTCAAATGAGGTTCCCAGCTTAAAGAACAGGATAGAGAAAACCATAAAAATAATTACTGGAAAAGCATGGGAACAGTCTAGGAAGGCTGCCATTGAGAGTATAACACAAGCACTACGTACTGTGAACAAAGACGACCAAAATGCAGGGAGTAGATAGCCCATGGAACCAGCAATGCCAATTCAAATACAAAAGGAAAAAAAATTTGAAACTGGAAATGCGGCATTGGTAACTGAATACTCCCTAAACAATCTGAAACAAGCTCCAATTAAGAGGAGGCCAGACCACTCTCACTGGAAAACATCCAGTGACAATCGTTGTCACAACTGACACTGCCCCGCTGTCCCCCCGCCCCCCCCCCATTTAAAACCCTTGGCCATGCCAAGAGTTGAAATGCACCGAAGTCTTCCTCAGTGTTAGAAATAACCATCTATGTGGGAAGCTTTTATGTCCCTCAGGTGAAGAGGCTCCAATCCTAGCAAGATCCACATAACTCTGAAAGCTCCAGGTAAGCAGTAAGCAGTCTTCCAAAATCCTTGTTTTCACAAAACACAGAAGGTGTCTCGTCTTCTCCCGATTTTGTTCTCAAGCCTCCATTGGGTCCCTCTGTAATGTATTTTTTTTTCAACTGTTAAAAACTAGTACACATAGCCTACATATCTTATTTGTCACAGGAGTATTGCAATACCATAGGTACGTTAAAAAAAAAAAATCTCTAACTTCAATTTCACACTGAGAAAAAAAGCAGAGGTAGCTCACGAAACTTTGTTTCCTTTTTAAACATACTTTGTTTTTTCTGCTTCATTTCCTAGACACAAAAGGGCAGCTGTTCTAGAGAAGACATTTGAACAATCAGGTATATTGTTTATTTTTGCAGCACCAGTTTCTAGATCTCTCTGGCCAGGAAAAGCATCAAGTAGCCATCTTACTCCCCCACTCACATTTCCAGGCAGTCTGAGTATCTGTCATTTCGCTTATTCTTGGGATATGCAATGAGGTTCTTTGGGGGTATGTTTTGTTTTGTTTTGGTTGTTTTGGTGGTTTTGTTTTGTTTCGTTTTTTTCTTAGGGCCACAATTAGTAGGTTCATTGAATTACAGCACAATTTCAAATTTAACTGTAATGGCTGAAGAGAAACATTTGAAACTTAAAACTCCAAACATCTGAGCATCAAACAGAAAGAGTTCATTAATCTCATGATTTTTAAGTAATACCTCAGAAATAATGAGACTTATCAGTGATTTATGAACACTCAGAGTGGTATTACCTCTAGCACTCTTTGCTTTCAACAACGAGGCAGCTTGTAAATCACTAAATACATCCGGCATTACTGGGAAAGGTTGCTCATCAGCAATTTTGTAGCCCTAATGTAGTGACTGTGTAGGGCATGACTGCTAAGACACCTGCAAGTCCACTTTCATTATCTGCTGATTGACACACACCCATATTACTAATGGATTCTGATTTTAAGAGCCTGAGTTTTTACCATATAATCCGGGCAGGTTAGAGAGGATCAAAGCTCAAATGAACATTAATTCCTCTCCGAAGAGGAAGCAGTATGAATAGTAATCAAAAAGTGGAGAAATCCTATTCAGAACATTTTTAATGGTTTGATGACGTTTAATTTCAGTTCAATTTTTCAGGTCCTAAAATGCCAATAAAATGAGAAAAACTGTCTGGGTGGAAAGTCAGAGCAGAATGTGGCTTCCAGTTGCTATGCTTAGTTATATTAGCTAATAAGAACACATAATAGATAACAGTCAATTAAAGGCTGTATTTGCCCAGAATTCACTTTTCATTCATTAGCAGGTATTGCCCTATAACTACCTAAAGCATGCAAAGTTTAAAACAAAGAACCTTAATTTATATTTTGTAATTTAATTCTGCAGTGAATCCAGTCATAATATCTTAATAAATCTGAAGGCAAATACAACTTCCAGGTCCATGTTCTCCTGTGTAGCACATTAGAAACAAAAAGGATGTATATAAACTACGTCAGGCTCAGCAAAATCCTTATTTCTTCTGTACGTGCTTTTAAGTTGTCTGCCAGTTTTCACAGTGCGTTTAGTAAAAGCAATTATTTGGTTAGTAAATACCATTTAAATAATATTTTAGTTAGCATACCTGTCCATAAAAATCTTAACACCACTGGTAAAATGGCTCCTTTTCATAGATCAGACTAATAAAATATTGTAAGTCATAAACACACATTAAAATGTGAAATTTCATTGCTCAGTCTATCTGGTACAATTTAAAACCAGTTCTAGTAAATTCCCTTTGACTCCTCTAAAGAGAAAGAATATTCTTTACACTGATGCAAGCAAAAAGTTTTAAAATTTGTTACACGTTAATTACAAGGAGAGAAGTGTATTTAATTGATAGGAGTTCCTGTCACCTCCCAAATAACTTCAACGGTACATCACATACAATACTGAGGAGGAGCAAGAAGTAATTTTGTGTACTGTGTCTGGTGACACCTACAATTAAAGTAGCTCAACACTCTCTTTTATGGGCTGCTTTCAGTTCCTGACCTTTATATATTCAAGTTCAAATCTTGTATGCTATAGGATTACCAGTGTAGGGGTGGGGGGGTGGTTAGTGTGGTTAGACCAATTCCAGAATGAGATCTGGTTTTTAAAAAATCATGTTAATCCTTTAATAAAAAACCCTATGTGATTAAGTAATTAAGATACTCAATCCCCTCTGTGTTCAAGAGGAAGGAACTAAATTTGGCAGCACAGCCATACTCGTGTCAAAGATGTGCTTTTACAGAGCATGTTTATTTACATTAAGTATACCCACATTTGGCCATACTTGACAAATCCTGATTCACACATGCTCAGAAGAGATTTGTTGGCATTTGACAGTTTCGCACCAAGTGTGCTCCTGCCTGTGACTATAAGAGCTGAATCAGAATTTTCCCGCAATAAGAAATTTCAGCGGCTGCCCAGCATCACAGAAGCCCGAGTTCAAGCTGACCGCAGCAGGGACACAGTTTTTCCCATGTTCCCAAGGCCCTGCCTGCTAACAGCGAGACAAAAAAGTGGAATTAGCTTAACTAGAACAGAAAACAGTTGGACAATACCAGAATTAAGAAACGAAGGAATCTCAATTAGGCCCCATGGGTACAGACATTACAATAACCTTTAATTAGGTGATCATGTATTTTTCCTACAGAATTCTTGTCCCATTCAATGAACATACTCAACATTTCTTTCTATCTGCCTCACTGTGTGGTCCTGAATAATCCTAATTCTGACATTTCGTAAATTTTAAGCATTTTATTTCCTACCTTATAAATACTTCAAGATAATGGTTTGCATTTAACAAATGTAATAAATTACATGTAGAAGCATCAGAGTAAATAAAGCACTTTGTTCAGCGAATTCACTGGACAATATCCACAACCACAATAAACCACCACAAAAAAAAAGTAATCAGTAATTGGCACCTTGTTAGTAAGCACAGGAGAAATCTCAGGAACTGAGTAGGTGATGGAAATTGAACCTCCACCCCCTTGTCATGCTTCAGGGAGGTTCCCCTAGAGTAGGGACAAGATTCACAAGCAAGAAAGGGCTCAAGCGCCTTTGAAGTCTACTGAAAAAAAATCTGCGTTCTAGGGAAAAATGGGAAACAGCCTTAGCTAAGCAGCTTACTTCAAAAAGTGTTTGTTTGCCTGAACTTGTACTAGATGGTTACTACTAAATAAAGCAAGCAAGTATTTAAGAGATTTTTGGACATCTGTGGCATTTTCAGGAAAACTGATTAGCCAGTTTAAAAGCCTCATACTAAATTCAAAAGTCTTCATACTTAACCAGAGCTGCTGGCATGTTAAAAAAATCCCAAGACAAAGCAACAACAAAAAAACCCCCACCCTTGGTTTTTTAATAGGGCACAACAGGAACCCACCAAGCGAGGAAGCCACGGAAGTAATTTGTCTCACTCACAGAAACAGCACTAGATAAACACATGCTAGATAAATATTATTGTTTGCTAAACTACTACCCCATTTTAAAACCAAATTCTCTCTTGCAAGTCAAGATTTATTAGAATTACATTGCTTACATAGAACCTGGAAACCTAAATATGCCTTTAGATCCTCACACACTGTAAAAGGAAAAAAAAAAAAAAAAAAAAAAAAGAGAAAAAAGTGTCTTTTAGCTGCACACACTCAAGCAGGAAAATTACAGCCTCACATTTTCAACGCTACAGTTAATGCTGTGTCAGCACCTCCATCAAACCTCGTTGTTCAGCAGTTTATAAAAAGTTCACTCCGAGCCGAAACTTGGCACCCAGAGCCCCAGAAAGAGAAGTGCCGAGGAGGAAAAGCAAGAAACCCGCTGGGTCGGTGCTCGGTGCCGAGGGGGGGGGGGGGGGGGGGGGGCAGCCCCGCCGCACGTCGGGACGATTCACGGCCCTCCCTGGGGCGACGCTAGGGTCCCCGCGGAGGCCTCTGCGGCGACGCTACGACAACAAAGCCGGAGGAGCATCGAAGGCCGCCGAGGGCCTGGTGTGTGTCCCCCCCCCCACCTTCCAGTCCCGGAGCCTGCCCGCCCCGCGCCACTGCGGGCGGCCCCTGCCCTGTCCCTCAGCTGCCTTCACCTCCTCGAGGTGGGCGGACACCAGCGCGGCCTCCCAGCTCTTGACCGCGGCCCCCGCCGACACAACCCCACCGGTCCTGGGCCTCTTCGGGCCCATGGCGGTGCGGGCGGCGGGCAGGCCCCACGCGTCGCTGTGGCAACCGGCTCCCGCGGGGCGACGCCTTCCGGCCGCGCCCACCGGCGGGGCAGTTCGTGTCGTACGTGCCTCCCGCCCGCCGGCAGCGACCGGGCTCCGCCGGGGGGCCCTGTGCCCGGCCGGGGGAGCCTCGGCGTCCGCCCTTCCCCGAGCTGACGGCGGCCTCCTCGCCCAGCCGCTGCCGAAGGGCGCTAGCGGGGCTTCTAGCGGGAGCTTCGCTGTCTTTCGGCCGCTTTGCGTCGTCAGCGGCGACGCGGGCGGGCAGCTGAGGCCGCCACCTGTAGCCGCCTGCAGCAGGGCTGCTCAACGGGGAGGCTTCGCCGAGGCCGCGTGGGAAGGGTTCGGGCCGGCCGGGGGAACGGCCGCGGGCCGTGCGCAGTCGCAGAGCCACCACGTTCGACGTCCCGTCCCAAGGGCTGCACAGAACCGGGCCGGCGGCGGCTCCCGGCGTGCCCGGGGAGGAGGCCGAGGGGTGAGCTCACGCCGCGGCGCTGGAGCGTGACCCCAGCGCGGCCGCCTGCGGAGCGGCGAGGCGGGGGAGCACACAGGTGTGGGCAGCCAGGCCTGCTGCCGGGCCGAAATCACTCGCCAAATACTACCATATGTTGCGGCGCTGGGACCAGAAGGGGAGAGGGAGGCACAGTTGGGAGAAAGCAGGAGAGCTGCCAAGATAAAGAATTCATTATGGAGGAGTCATGTCGTGATCTCACACTGGAGACGAGTGAAATATTCTGTGTGATTTAACATTTGGTGAAAATATCCCAAACCACATGCTGCCCTTCCCCCCACCTCCTTATACCGACTGGGGTTGCTCGGAGCCTCCAAATCTTTCTTTTAATTTCGTTGAAGCTTTAAAGCCCTGCAGTGCAGCACGTTACTGCCTTAGTCAGAATTTCATTCTGGGATGATGCTGACCCAGTCTATGTGCTGAATGGAACACCTTTAATTACACGGTTTTAGTGGAGAAGTATGAATTTGGGTTCATAGGGGACAAAACAAACAAGTCTCACATCATCTTGTTGCAGAAGGGCATCTTCCCCGGGTTTGCAGACAGTGATGTAGTTTATAACATGGGAAAGCTGCACAGTAGATTTGCCAACACCCATAAACATTTTCCCCCACCCCATTTCTTGGCTAGTGCCCATTTTTCTCTTTTTGAGGTTTCCTTTTGTTGACCAGAAAAAAATCAGGCTTCAATTGTTTGCAGAAACAGGCAGTGTGACATTCCCACCATACCCTTCTTCTTCATTAAAGTCTTGAGTATGCAGCCTGTGCCTGCTGAGGAGCACTGAGAGAGTATGGGAAAGAGGAACAGGGCAGGACCACCAGTCGATGCAGCAGAACAGGACAGAGGTATGGGGCAGAATGCTCAGATAATGGTGCCAAATATCCTTATTATGAATTGCCCTTCTGATTTTTCATGGCTCAGTTTTCAGGGCTGGATGTAAGCTTCAGGAGGACCAACGGGAGAGGGTTGTGCACCCAGATCCTGATGTTGTATGGCTGGAATTACACACTACCATGATGTCCATGAGAGATGACAACTGCTTGATTATGCCCACACCTAGATCTGTATGCTCAGGATCGTTAGGAAGGTTAAAAACCAGCAAGACTGATTTCAGCCTACAAACAGCTTTGAGAACATGAACAATAGCTGTGAGAACCATGAACTGGCCTGTTTATTGAGTGTTTTCTTGGATGCATAAAGATTATTTGAAGGAAATTGTTTTGTTCTGCTCCTTACCACCTCAGTAAATGCATCTAGGTAACTTGTTTATTGTTGTTGGATGCTGTAGCAGGCAGCAAGTCAAGCTGAAGTAGGACAGCCAGTCACTGGGCACTTATGCCAGTTCATTTAAAATTACCGCCACCACTCTCCCAAACAAAGGAGAGAAGGAAATTATAGGGCCCTAGCATATAGTCCTAAAATAGGTTCTCTAGTAGTGAAGTCAGCTAAAGACATCTCCTGTTTGGCTGCTTGTCCCTGTCCATTTGGTTGTGCCACCAAAGATTGCTTATAGGCCAAGTTGTAAACCAGATCACTGAAGGCCTCTTGGTTAAATCCTCCAACAGACAAAAGAGACAAATCAAAAATATTGGGAAACTACAGCCTTTGTTTCCTCCAAATGGTCTGGTCTACAAAACATCCAGTTGTCTCTGAGCCATCTGAAAACCTCCAGCTTCCTTCTGAGAACTAAAAGATGAAGATGCTGCAGTCTTAAAACTTGTATTACCAAAAATAAATGTAATTCAACTATACTGATAAGCCACAGATGAGAATAGGCTAATTAAGGCTCCAGAGAGACAATATACAGTTTGGGGTAACTTCTGTACAAAAGAGGAGTGCACAGATGTAAGCCTGACATTTCCATGTAATGAAATTTGGTCTACCATTAGTGCAAGATTTAATGGGCCTATCTGTGAGGACTTTGTGTATGACAAGAATATTTATGGTGAGATTTTCAGGGAGAATGGCATAAAGTCAGCCTTTATTTTCTGGCTTATTAAAAACATTGTTTGTGAATACGTGAGTGGAGTAACCGAAGCCATGAATTTACAATAGACTTGCAATTCTGAATAATACTCTGTGTAAATAAAAAGTAGCTTGCCTTTCCTTGGGAGAGGGGTTAACAAGCCTGTGTATTCTGAATGTACACAGCAGGGTAAGAAAGTACACATGGTTAATACTGTCGAGTAGCTGGGCGCAGTAACATGTCCCTGTGCCCACATTTTTAATACTAATATAGAAGGAATATTTAAAAATTAGGTATGCTCCTCCTTCAGGAAGAAGAAACATTGGTTGCCTTTTATTTTAGGGTGACTTAAAGAACATTTGCACTTACTTGATCTCCAGTAAAGTGTGAGGAGTGGAAAGGCATTACTAGTTGTAAAAGTCATGTCTTCTCTACTTGATATTTCCTGAAAGACTACAGAACTAAAGACTGACTAAAGAACTAGCAAACGTTTTCGTTCTTAAGTAATTAAAGCCTGATTGACTGAGAGGGGAATTAATTTTAGTCGTGCTTGCTTTTTTTTTTAAGTGCTTATTTTAAATGCTTGACAAATATTTGGAAAAAATTATATTTTCAGTAAGAACCATCAACTTCTCGCCTTCAGTTGAGAAGCGAGCAAAGAGTCCTCTTTGCTTGAGTCCTTAAGAACACACTTAATTGCTTTATATTGCTTTCCTAAGATTTAAATGTTTTTTAAATGGGGAGGCCTCCTGAATTATGGCTTCAGAAAGCTGTTTCAGCTTTAGAAAACTTTCCAGAAGGTTGTCTAGAACAGCTAACATGGCCTTCAGCACTGCTAAGGAAAACAGTCCTTCATATTCCTTACATTTCTAAAAGATGAAGAAAGGTATTAAAAAAAAAAAAGTACACTTTTTTTTTAAAGAGAACACTGTTCAGTCCTTTTTCTCTCAAAAGGGAAGAAGGGGAAGATTATAAAACTCATTTTGCTTTCCTTTCCCATTTCATAGCACTGCAGCGTCTGGGCTGGGAACAGCTTTTGCTTGAAGTCTGCAACCCTCCAGGACACAACAGTCTCACAAGTTACACAGATTTGGCAGCTTTGACGTGTGTTCCACAGCCTCCTTGAATTCTCACATACCAAGTTGGATGTAGGAGGTCTTTGCCTACATTTGCTGCTCTGGCCACCAAATGATTCCTTACAATTTATTTCTCAGTCTCTAGATTTGTTTATATAATTTGCATAGCGTTTCCCACATGGACTGCATTGGCTTAGTGGATGCGGACCAAATATCTGTCATGGCTTTAGGATCCAGAAAGCTTATTTCTACATTGGTAAATTATGAGTGCATGTGCCCTGAAAGGGACAAAGGTTAAACTGAGTGTGAATACATGAATGCACTCCCCTTCTGAATGTGGCATGGTGCACTTATAATTTTTCTAGCACCAAACGTCAGCAATTTCTTAATTAGCCTGAGTTGTAACCATAATGAAACAATAAAATAAACTCTCCTTCTCAGATTGTAATGGGCCTTCCTAATAAGATAAGGATTGCTAGATGCTTGCTGAACTGTGAGAACACACAGGGATGGTTAGAAAGGGAACAACTAAATTGTAAAGACAATACAATTCAGTTCAGTCTGTCCACCACATGGCAATGCCTGCCCTCTGATGCTGGGCCACTATCTGCACAAATCAATAGACCTAACTATTTAAGCCTGTCCGTCTAATAACGTGGCCAAAATCAAAGCAAGTTGTAGATATTCCCTTCTCCCTCTGGCTCTAGCATTTAGTGGTGGCCTCACGAGTCATTGTTTTTTCCTTACTCAAATATTTCCCATCAAGCTGAGTTATAAATGTGTTGTAGCCTTTGCTGTTTACCACAAGCATAACATGCAAAATAGATCAAACTTCCTTTATACATACAAATAAGTTTACATTTAAGAGTCTCCAGCAACTTTGTTTTACTGGGAAAAAAACTTAGAAGGCCCTGCATTTAATTTTGGACAAGATGCTTTCGTAGTCTGCTCTCTCCCATGTGCATGCATGTGCAAGGAGAATGCTTTTTCCTCTCTATAGCCAATGATACAAGGATTCCTGGCAAAAATCAAAATGAAATCCATTATCATCTGTCAGCAAAATGACTTCCAAATTCCAGATGGATGCTGTGCAACAGTCTCTTTAAAGAAAGACTCCCTCTGCGTTTGGTATTGTAGTCCTAATGTCTCTAGGTAACTTGAATTTTGGAAGGAGTTCAGTGCTGCCAGTGAGCAAAAAAGTCCAATTTCAGATATCTCAGGCTTTATTCATGCCCCTTTCCAAAACAGGTCACAAGGTTTTTTTCTTCTCCCTAAAGAAATTAATCCAAAGAAAACATTTTCCCACCCTTGCAGAAAACCAAACTCCCCATCTCCACCCCATTCTCCTGCATTTTCAAATCCTGTATCATTGCCTGCTTTTTTCACACAAGAGGAGTAGGTTCCCTGAGATTATAGGGTCCTCAGTGGAGATCTGCTTCTGTAGCACTCCTTACTCCTACCACTGTTAAGAAAGGGATCTTACTCAGTAGTGCTGAGAACTAGCCACTAACCTTTCTCAACAGCCAAACAAAGCAGAGTCTAAATAAGTGGCATTTGAAACATTATACCGTTACTGGTGCAAAACCAAAAATGTTTCTGATGCATTAAAACCAAATATTAACACCATAGAGGGTAAACAGACCTGAGATATATGCCAGAGTTTGCCTGAAAATATTGATAATAACTGGCGGGAATACATGGTGTGATTGTTTCTTTTTTAAGGGAGATTATTTATGAAAATACATGCAATCTGACCTGGAATTTGAGTAATTAAATGGCTAGAACAATAATTCTTTGGCCCTGGTATCCTAATTCTGTGAACTCATATTTGGTTGGTTTTTAGCTGAATTTTCTGAGGTTAATGTCTAATTGCAGACTAAATTGCAACAATATATAATATTCTGAAACAGTTGCTTCAACTTTAATTCCCCCTCCTTTCTTTCCAGTCTATTTCCCTGAGCACATGCACTCCACAGCAGATCTAGTTCAATGAGTAGCTTTTGGAAAGAAGCACATGCAGTAATGACTATTTCCGGCTCTATTTTGGCACCTGTCTCTCTCAGTCATACTTATGCCTAAAATATGCTTTATAGAACAGCCATGATTAAACTTCCCAGTCCTGGGACTGTATCCCAAAACACCATCATGCCCTACCTTACCATCTACTAAATCCTTTACTCTTCCATAAACCAGAAGTCTAACTATTGTCTCCTTGCCTCAGACCAGAACAGCATCCTGCGCTTCTTTCTTTCCCACCTGCATCATTCCTACTTCACAAGCTTTTATTGTTCTGCATCTCCAAAATTCAATCTGGACCCTAATCCCCTCTAATACTTCCCCCTGCCCAGCACATACACCTGTCTGTGTCAGCAGGCTGTGGCACCATGAAGACTCAAAGCCAGCATCTCTCAGCAGCAGCAAATCTTTCACATTTGAAGGACCAGCACCACTCTCCTGCCAGTCCTTGCTTCTAGATGCAGCTGGTCCATGTGATCTATCTGTGATACACCTGCCAAGCACCTCAGCCTGCGAGACCCTGGCATAGTGCTCCAACAAAAGTATTCATGCAGATGTGGTTCTCTCCCTCATCATCTGTGCTGCAGTGCCTCCTCCCTTGCACTTCATCGAGCACCTCACTACCACCATTTCCCAGGTGACACCTGAAAAGAATATAGGAAGGCTGGGTACTGTGATAGCTGATGACTTGAGTTCATGACCTAAAATTTGACCAGCCATCCTACAGGAACTTCTATAGGTAATTAATATGGGAATTTATTTATTCCTGAGGGCGTCAGGATCTAGCCCTGAACCTATATAGTGCCTCCTGCAAGTGCTATTGTTAGGAAAAGCAGTTCAGCCCAGTGTACCGGCTGTGCTGTCTAAACCTTAATTCTCTCCTATGTGGATATATTCTGAGTACAGAAACATCATAAAGTCGTTGTGACTGTCTGTCCGCAGCTATGACAAAGTAAGACTGTGAGGAAAATGAAAGAAAGCAGAATTTCCTAGCTGTCTTTAAAATATATGTTAAATGCCAACAGAAAGCTTCTTTCGGTGAACACATCTTCCATTTGCCTTGAATTATCTTTGCTTTTGTCCATCATCCCACAAAATCCTATGATGGCTAAGCAATAACAATTTAAAGAAATTACTGATTAATTAGTTATTTTCACTGCAAACTCCCATCAGTAAACCTCGACTGCCATTACTACCAGTGTGGATCAGTGAAGCGCAACTTCTCTGGTTTCCTCCTATACGAAAGTCTGACAGTTGCAAGGTTTACTTGAACTTTTTTTTTGATTTTGCAACAGCAACTATTGCTTTCTAGGACAGAAAATTAATGAGCTGAAATTGAAAGGCTGTCTTCTGGTCTAATGATGTTTAGACAGCACTAGAAAGACAGAACTATGCCACCAAGAATTGTGAGAGTTTGGGTGTAATAAAAGGCTACTCTGAAAATGAATCACTTCTAGGGTAGGTTTCATTTCAGAGGTGATGGAATTGTATTTTGGAGATCATAGCTTTTGCACAAAATGTTCAATCAGCACTTCATGTTCCTTTTTAGAGCTTAGTACTCAGAATTCCAAGCTGGTGCAAATATATTGCTGTTATTTTGGGGCAGTAAGCTAGCTGTGGGAAAAGCTGATCAGTTCTGAAGCAAGAAAGATATTGACTACTAAGGATCAACACTTACCTCATTCAGACCTTGCCATCAGAGCTTGAGTAATTCTAGATGCTTCAAATGGCAGATCTGTAGGCAGTTATCTCCCCAGATACCTTGAACGATCTGAGCTTATGTACCTGATTCACACACCTTTGGCCAGGCATCCTGGATCACTGGAGGTATACTCACGTCTAATTAGAGGGCTCTCTTAATACAGCTAAACAGTGCAGACTGAGCTGGGTTACCCTTCTTTTCTGCCCAGAATGAGTGGATTAGCAACATGTAGTAGATATGATTAGCAGCACTTCTCATCCAGTGGTTCTAACAGATTTTAATGAAACATTAGCCAGTTGATCCACTACACGTACCGTACTGTTCAAATGAGAGACTTAGAGATCTTTACTGCCAAGCAGTTGTAGAAAGCGCTACCCTTTTTGCTTTTCAGAAATATGGCAAAATTCACAGCACCATAAACCAAATTCTTTGCCCAAATGTTCATGAGAAAGGACTATTGATGGTGCAGCTTGACCTTTGGGGAGTCATTCATCAAGGCTTCATTTATGCTATCATTGATTATTTCGTCAACTAGCCAGGAACAGTGTGGTTTTCTGAAAGAATGAGTGCATTCCTGTTCCTGGTTTTATCTATGGAAGGGATGTGAAGGCATGGAGAGAACAAAGGAGGGACAGAGCTCAGAGCTCTGGGGCACACTGCATTGCTGCTGCTACACACAAACAAGCAGTTCGTGCAGCTGGAAGTGTGATGAAGGGTGAGAAGGCACTGAAAGGCAGGCGTTTGAAACTGAAAGAAAATAATTCTGTTTCTCTTCATGTAAATACACTGCTGGTGGGGCATGCCAATATTACCATTAGAGACTGCACTATGTGTTTAATGTCTTTTTAAACTGAGATACCTTGACCTGCCTTAACCCATTTGTTTGCCCATCCTCCCATGCTGGGCTCTAGACGTCCACTTATATATTTGGAATTTAAAGAATTGTTGAAGGGAGGAAACATTATGCGCAGACTTTCATCCATTTGTTATCCTCAAGTCAGTGGGGAAATAGAATGTTTTAATTGAGTTTTGAAAGGCTCCTGACCTAGACGGGAAGCCCTGGAAATCATTTGCATTAGACTTTTTAAAAGAGCAGCTTATCAGTCTGATAAAGATCAGGTTGGGGATGTCTTGCCCAGATGCTTTCTAGGATGTTTATGAGGATTCGATGATGGGTGCTTCAAAAAGCCTGTGGATTTTTTTTGTTTGGTTTTGTTTTGTTGTTTTTTTCCCCCAAAGAATGTAAGACACTTCTGTACAGTAGTATGTCTAAAACATAATTTGAAGAAGGAAAGATAGATAAAGACAACACAAAGCTAGTTGTAGTGTTAAATACCCATATTTTCAGTGTGGTTCTGTACACATTCATTAAGCTGGAGCTGCAAAACTCAGGGTAGATTCTTGGTAATAGTTTTCTTCTACACAGTGAAGAAGCAAGACTGTTCTCCTCCAAGCTAAAAGATGCTCAGTACTTTGTACCCATGAGAAGAAAAGTAGAAGCATAGAAATGCAAACATCAGCGTGGGAGACCACAGCCTTTCCTAGGTAGAATAGATAACTAGGCTTCTTCATGAAAGAGAATATATGTGTTACAGAGTTATCCCTTGTGCTGTCCCTCCAACTGCACTTCAGATGAAAGCTACCCGCCTGGACCAGAAACAATGGAATGAGAGTGTACCTGCTGAGCCATGAAATTATTAATATTTCCTGTGTGATCATCTGGTTGTTTCAAACTTACACTCATGACCTAGAGCTCTGGAAAACACTCATAACATTCTGCCAAATCTGGTGAAAGGCAGGCTTGTTACCTGAGATGGAGTTTGTGGTAGCTACCTCGATTATTGACTAGGTGGCAGTAGAGGTTATTTATGTGTTAATACACATGTGCACTATTTACTATAGCAGACTGAAATTCAGCTCACTGTACTGGTAATAAAGTTCCTATAATCACGGATCTGCTCATCCCTATGCTACTGCTGCTGTGTACTGTCCTACATCCAGCAAAAAGCAATTTTCATAAGGATGGCTCACTATTTATCTACATGCTGCTTTCACATTCATGGAATGCAAAACCAAGCACTGTTTGCTTGGCCTTCTTCAAGAACAAAGTTCTAATTAACATTATACGAGTCAACTAGATACCTACTGCTCCAGTACAGTGAAAGTCTGTTTTCTGTCAACTGCCCAGTAGACTCCCAATTTATGTTTTTCCAGTGGTCACTCTGCTTGCTTTCTACAGTAGTGGGTTTGGGCAGGATATAGGCTGCAGTTTGCTGGCCTGGTGATGTGGGCTTATAGCATGATAATTAATCCTCTTCAGGGTGGCACTGGTGAGGAGGCAATAATACTGGGATCAGGAGTAGCTGTGCCAGCACCAAGACTCCTATGTCCACTCAGGGAACATAATTCAAGATGGTGGTTTAACTCCTCCAGCAGAAGAAGGCCTCCTGTCAGCACGGGAGTCTCCATGTGGATGGTCACACTGTCAGAGTGTTTCTAATTGGGAGGAGATCAGCAGTTTAGACAAGGGAGTGTGTAGGGGAAGCTCTGGCAGCTGATCCCTGTGATTCCCAAGAATGACAAGAAAACCGGTGGTTTGGAGGCCACGTAAAGTACACCATGGCAGGACCACTGGAGACTGAGTTTGCACAAGTGCCACAATGCAGCACCAGTCTCCAGCTCACTGGATGCTAATAGGGTAGAGGTAACACAGCCCAGCCTGGCCCAAACATCTTTTGGAGAATCAGGCAACGTGCTGATCCCACCATCGAGTCAGAAACCATCAGGATGATTTGGGTTTCGAACTCTAAAAAGGAATCGATGCAGCTTGATGAGAATATGCAACTCCTGTCTCCTTCAGAGAAGGAAACTGCCATGCAGGGATCCCTTTGCAGGGACCTTGGCCCCACTCCATAGCTGTCTGGGACAATAGGTTTTCTGAGGCCTCAGGGAATGGGTACACTGATGTTTAGACTTGGATCTGGAAAACCTGAGGCCCAGAGGAGCTGATTTCCATCCTTCTGCTTCTCTTCCTTGGTCTGGTGTTTGCAGCACCCTGTGGAGCCCTCTGCAATAGCTGGAGTTGGTGCCCTTCAGCAGCGGCAGCCGCTTTCAGCCCCACTGCTTTGCCTTACCACCTGTTGGTCGATGCACTCTCACACACAGCCTCGACCCCAGGGAGATTAGACCGATTCATATCTGAAATGACTCGGGGGGGGGGTGTGAACTGTTAAAACGGCTCAGCCCCCTTGGTGCTGCTCCCCTGCAGACCCTGTCCCCCCTGAGCAGCTGCCCCCCCCACCACCCCTGAAAGCCCCTTGGAGCAGCTGCTGTCCGTCTGGCTGCCCTGGCCTCCTTGTCAGCTGTTTGATGTCACCCATCAATCTTCCATCTTTCGTGCAAATCTCTGGTGATCAAGTTTCACATTTTCAGGACTCTGTCCGTAAAGCCCCTTTCACTGGTATAATTAGTAATTAGAGGAAAAATGTTAGCAAACTCCTCTTGGCATAAACAGACACTCAATCCCCATCTGTCAGGTCAGGAAATTCACATTAGGGAGAAGGCTCAATACAGATTTTTCTGTCTGAGGTGAGTGACCGCACACGCTCTGTGCTACTTAATTAATCTGGCCACATGACAACAAGCAAGAGCTACTTATAAGTCACCACTTCGATTGTAAACAATTTGCAGTTTTGAAAGTCATGTGCCTTTCCTGGTAGGAGCTCCCATGGGCTTTAAAAGAAATGGGCTCTCTCAGCAATGCTCTGCAACTGCTGGTAAGGAGATGGGGGTCATTCATGACTCGTGTTCAAGTCCATGGTCTTTCATGGAGCTGCACTGCTGAAATGACATCATTCAGTAGAGTCATCCTATCATTCAAGCACGACTTGTAAGGCAGACTGAGGACTGGACCTCTTCAGTACAGCAAACAAACGCATCATGATATGCAGTGAGCGAAGCTGAAGACTGACTGATTCAGACTGGAAGCAAGTCCCCATGTATTTAATGTGGAACACAGATAATGGCTGGGGACAATTAGAATCACAGAATCATAGAATAATTTTGGTTGGAAAAGACCTTTAAGATCATCAAGTCCAACCATTATCCTAACACTACCAAGCTCACCACTAAACCATGTCCCTAAGCACCACATCTGTACATCTTTGGAACACCTCCAGGGGTGATGACTCCACCACCTCCCTGGGCAGCCTGTTCCAATGCCTAACCACTCTTTCAGCAAAGAAATTCTTCCTAATATCCAAACTAAACCTCTCCTGGCACAACTTGAGGCTATTACCTCTTGTCCTGTCATTAGTTTCTTGGGAGAAGAGACCAACACCAGCCTCACTACATCTTCCTTTTAGGTAGTTGTAGAGAGCAATAAGGTCTCCCCTCATCCTCCTCTTCATTAGGCTAAACAATCCCAGTTCCCTCAGGTGCTCCTCATAAGACATGTTTTCCAGACCCCTCACCAGCTTCGTTGCCCTTCTCCGGACCCACAGCAGTCTTTCCTATACTGTGGCGCCCAAAACTGGACACAGTACTCAAGGTGTGGTCTCACCAGTGCTGAGTACAGGAGCAAAGTGTTGTGAGGAACATTAGCAAGTGTTGTGAGGAACTCCCTTCTCTGGAAAGCTTCCAGGAAAGATTGGACCTTTTTTCCTCCTATAATAGAATCTATAGCTCAAAGATAAGCTAATTTAGGAGAGTCCTATGCCTTGAGTTATGCAGGAGGCTGGGCAGATGATTGCAATGGCTTCTTCTGGCTTTATCATCTGTAATGGAAGAAATCGATGCCAACTAGGCCCTACCTAATCCATAACTTGGGCTCCACACATTGTTTTTTCCTATGGCACATCCTCTGGTCCTGTTTGGCTCCTCTTAAGGGCTATTTGTTCCCATTCTGCAGAGGAGAAAATTCATATATGACTGAGGATTGAGCCTCTGGTCCTTCCATAATTATCTGAGGGAAAGCCAGAGGTTGTAGAGCTGGGCAAAAGGTCAGCAGTGGTTAAGCTCAGAAACCCTTTTCTGGGGTTTCTCTTTCATTTATAGGTGTTGGTGCAACCAAAACAAAGATTAACAAGCCAAGTCTGTGGCTGCGTTCCACTCCTGGAGTTGGGCAGCCTACAAATACAAAACCCCAGCACTACAATCAAGGCAATTCTTATGTGCCTGAAGTTTGGTGTTGCTCTGTAACCCGGTCCTGCCTGGTCTCTCCAGAATGAAAGCAATCTTCTTCCATGTTTCTAAGGCAAATTAGATACAGCAGCACATGGTTGTTTCAGGTACGGGCAGAGAAGCTGGACTTGCTTGAGCCACACTCAGGTAAAGAGCCATTACTAAATGGTAGCTGGAAAATATGATCCATTTCTTCAAGCAGTATTTAACTTTTAAAGTACCCAGGCCACTTTAAGCTTAAAATGACCTACCTGTAGGAGCTTGAGAGGGACAGGGACAGCTGCTGGATTGGGAAAAGAGGAGTTTCTAGAGAAGGAGAGAACCCCTGAAAGCTACATGACATGTTTCTTGTCATAGGCTTTTTTTTTTTCTTTTTTTTTGCAGGATGTGTAGCTGAAGAAGGGCGCAGACAATTATTTTTTTTGTTGGAACCGTTTCCAGATATGCTGAACACTGTGTCAGGGTACTAAAAATCAAACTGGGCATTGAGTTCACTGTTAGATAAAAAATAGAAATTAATACAGCATCACAGGAGAACTTGGAAGAAAACCAGATTCTTACAGTAGCATAACCTCATATTTTTGACCCGATGCATGCCTCACAATACTGACCTTATTTTAAACAACTTAAAAGTCTTTGACCTTAATAGCTTAATAGTATTCTCTTAAAATATTTTTCTGATTTTACGTTCCAAGGCCTCAAAGGGGAAAGGTGAAATTGAGGAAAAATAAAGCACTTATGTAGGATCACACTGACATCCTTAACTCTGCAACTGATAACTTAAGATCACTTTCAGCAGCCCATGTCACTTGAGATAACTGGAATAACTGGTAACAGCAGAGGTTTGCTATTTGGTAGGTGAATGGGCATTAAAAAGAGATGAGGTCATACAATTTGTACTACCACATACTATTGGCTTTGGGAGAAATTCCATGGCAGGGGAGGAGTGGTGAGATGGAGACTCTGTTCCGATGGGGACTCTGATCAAATGGGATCCCTTCTGCCAGCTTCACACAAGCTGTGATCCTTGTGCTGCGTCTCTGTTCCCTGGTTGTTGCTGCAGTTCTGTGTTTTCCCCGTCCTTAGATACATATTGTAGTTCAATCCCTTCTCCCCATCCCTGCCCCAGTTTCTTGGCTTAGCTTGTCCCTGACTCCTTTCTCTGAGTTGTGTCACCAGCATTGATTAGTTCCCTGACCAATGTTTCTCTGCGCCTCTGAGTTTACAATAATTTCTCCCTGACTGCATTTCCTGCAATCTCTGTTGCTCTGTAACCACTCCAGCTTCTCAAACTCTTCATTCACCCTTGGTGTTCACCCTCTTTTCAGCCTTCCTACACTCTGCTCCCTCTCCATCCTCTGGGTTTATCTAGACCGACTCCTTTACCTTGAACACAACTCCTACTAGAACTGATCTCTGTCCTGCCACACCTCTTCATCTGACAAGTTTCAAATATAGCTTTGTGGCTTCAGCCTTTTCCCGAAGCTGAGTCTTTCCTGCTCAGATTTCTCCTCCTCTTTTCCTCAGATCCCTGCCCTGACCATTATCCAAACAACTCCTGTGTGCAATTTCTATGCCCCGGTCAATTTCCTGCTCTGTATCAATTGGGTTTTATTCCTTCCCTCTCCCCTCCACATCCACTTCCATTCAGTAGGTCCTCTCCACCATGTTTTCTGAGTCACAGTTGCAGATCATTGCAATCCTGAGGGAATCTGTCCTACCACTATGAACTTTAGGAGCAGTGTCTGTAAGAAGCAACCTACTTGACTTCTTATGGATGCAGAGCATGCACAAAATCCTTAGTGACTTCACCTGCATAGCTCTGACCTGTGCATATGAAAATGTGACCTCTCCAACTTGGCCAAGCTTTGATAGTTTTCATAAGGAGAGAAAGAGGTACACTCCTGACTCAAAAGCCATTCTTTCTGACAGAACCACATTTTCCTTTTGAAAGTTAGTACCACTGTTTCATCTCCTAGTCTGTCTCCTTATACTCCTATTGCACCTCATTTTGGTTTTCTTTCTTACTCCACATCTTAATTATCGCCTAACTCTCTTCTCTTGGCTCCTTTTCCCTCATGTCATAATTTTCTTCCCCCTCAATCTGCTCTGGCTATGAAAAAAAAAAAAAAAAGCCAAGAACAATAGCTATAAGGCCAGATGTCTGGACATCAGCAATCATTTGTGCTCTTGGTTTTGGTCATACACAAAATGTGCCCAGCTGTTGCACTAAGCCCTTTAAACAATCAACAAATCCTTGCTCTGCCTGCCCTGAATATATTCATGCGTAGAACCCCATCTGGAATTGCTCATCTCTTCTCAGGTCATCTTAAACTACCTTATACTTCTGGGCCTGATTGAAGAAAGGATTTTATAAATAATATTTTGAGAAAATGTGAGCAAATCCCATCATCTTAGTTGGAAATCTCTTAGTTGACACTATATTTTTCACTGTGAAAGCAGGGTGTGTTCCCCCTTTACTGTTCTCTGTCCTCTCTATCTGTTCCTCCCTTGCTTCATCTCCATTCCTCCATATATTGCTGCTGTGTTGTGAATTTGCTGGAGAATGTGTCTGATTTGTTTATGTTTGAAAGCCCTAGGCTGCTTAGTGGTAACACCTGTCCAACTAGTTAGAGAGGGTGCAGATCTAATGGGGACTGTGAAGGGAGGCAGAGGCAGCTCTCTCCATTCAGCATGACACTGAGGGTTAATAGAAGGAAAATATTGATGTTTTATTAAATTACTCCTATAGGTCGGATCATATAACATGCCCAAGATCTAAACAATGATCCTGTTCTGGAGGAATGTGAGGTTCAGACTGATGAGATAAACCGTTTGCTGGAATATCTCTCTGAGTTCACTAAATTGCTTCCCTTATTTAATTACAAATTAATTGAAAACACTCCTTGCCCAGCGGAACAATACTTAAAACTGATTTGTTGATAGTATCCTAATCCTCCTTAATATTCCTGTAGACTCTCCCACGATTATGTCATCAATTTTACACTTTTTTAGACTCTGGCAAAACCTTTTATGCAGTACTCATTAATATAAATAAGAGAAATAGCTGCAGCCCTGGGGTACACAAAGCCTTATTAATCCCAGCCAGGATGATGCTGACATAAATAACAAAGTGGCACACTAGCAACTGATTTAAATTTGGTAGCAGAGACACTATCAGAGCTCAGAATAGAAAGATGTAACTCTCATAGAAGAAAGAGGAGACGAGCATTCGGACAGGAAGCAAATGAAATCTATGCAGGAAGAGGCTGAGTTATGGAATTAGTTGAATTTAAAACATCTAGAGGGTCACGTGTCTCTGCCTGTTGCATTTCTAGTCTTCAACCAGTACAAGATTACTCACCTTGCTGTGCTTTTCAGTGCTTAGCACGATCTTTGTCTTGATATTCCATAGGAAGCAATTTGCCTGAAGCAGAAAGCTCCACTTTGTGGTAGAAAAACCTGTCCAACAAAGAAAAAAATCAGAGTTTATGTTCAGTTCGCAAGAAGCAAGTTGCTAATTTTTCAGCCAAGCCATTGGCCTCTCAGTTTGGGACGATGTCTGTTTGCCTATTGTGAAATGCTTTGTAAAAACAATAGAAATGCAAATATAGCAGTGATAAAGTATTTAGAAATATCAAATTCTTAAAAAACATCTGTCAGCCAGCATCACAAAGTATTCTTACTCAGACAGCCCAACACTATAAATCCGAACCACTGTCCGCTTTCATTCACCCAGATTAAAGCTCCTTCTTTCCCTTCTATCCTATAGCTGACCCTTTTCCTGAAACAATAATCATAGAAACAATTTATATGGTGTACCAAGAAGGCTGACAGATCTGCTCAATTTTGGACAGAGTCACAGAATGGTAGGGGTTGGAATGGACCTCCAGAGATCATCTAGTCCAACCCCCCTATAAAGCAGGTTCACCTAGAGCAGGTAGAACAGGACTGCGTCAGGCAGGTTTTGAATATCTCCAGGGAAGGAGACTCCACAACCTCCCTGGGAAGCCTGTTCCAGTGCTCTGCCACCCTCAATGTAAAGAAGTTTTTCCTCATGTTCAGGCGGAGATTCCTATGCTTCAGTTTGTGCCCATTGCCTCTTGTCCTGTCACTGAGCACAAACTGAAAAAAGGCTGGCCCCATCCCCTTGATTCCCACCCTTTAGACATTTATAAACAGTGATAAGGTCCGCTCTCAGTCTTCTCCAGGCTAAAGAGCCCCAGGTCCTCTGCCTTTCTTTATAAGAGAGATGCTCCAGTCCCCTGATCATCTTCGTAGCCCTCCACTGGACTCTCGCTAGTCTCTTTTGAACTGAGGACCGTAGAACTGGACACAGTACTCCAGATGTGGCCTCATCAAGGCAGAGTAGAGGGGGAGGATGACCTCCCTTAGTCTGCTGGCCACACTCTTCTTAATGCACCCCAGGATACCACTGGCCTTCTTGGCCACAAGGGCATGTTGCTGGCTCATGGTCAACTTGCTGTCCACCAGAATTCCCAGGTCCTTCTCCTCAGAGCTGCTCTCCAGCTGGTCAACCCCCAGCCTGTACTGGTGCATGGAGTTATTCCTCCCCAGGTGCAGGACCCTACACTTGCCCTTATTGAACCTCATTAGGTTCTCTCTCCCCAACTCTCCAGCCTGTCCGGATCTCACTGCATGGCAGTACAGCCTCACAGCCTCCTCACAGTTTTGTATCATCAGCAAACTTGCTGAGGGTGCACTCTGTCCCTCCATCCAGGTTGTTGATGAATATATTGAATAAGACTGGACCCAGTACTGACCCCTGGAGAACACCACTAGTCACAGGCCTCCAACTAGACTCAGCACCACTGATCACAACTCCCTGATCTCTGTCCTTCAGCCAGTTCTCAATCCACCTCACTGTCCACTCGTCTATCCCACACTTCCTAAGCTTACCCATGAGGATGTGATGGGAGACAGTATCAAAAGCCTTGCTTGGACACCACGATGGAGGAAAGATAAAATAAGATCTGGAGAGTCTGGATTTGTCAAAGCACCCTCCCTACCTTCAGTGGGGATAGGATGCAGGGAAGAGGGAATGCTTTATGCAGGTTGATCCTGGCTATTTTGGATCAAAGGGAAAAAGTTGAAGTTAGACTTGGGCATGTGGTACAAATCCCAGGGCCCAAGGGACATGCAGTCTCAGGAAGATGCTCCTTGAAAAGGCAGGTACTCACTTTACACTCCCATTTCTGCAGATTTTTTTTTCAAGTATAGCCCCCTCCCTAGTACCTAACAGTAATCTGCTTCTGAAGTAATGAAAGTATGAATTGTAATGGCACAGTGGCTAGGTCCCTGCAAAAGTCACAGCCTGATGTAGGTGGTAAAGGCTAGAGTTAATACCATCATATGAATGCCAAACAGCTACAGAAGACATTTAGTTAGCTCACAGGTGGGCATAGTTCAGAGACTTCTCTGAATTATGCCCATCTGTGTTGTGGATCTGGAAGGCTGAGACTGCATGTGCTGAGTTTTCCAGATAGCTGGGGCTCTTACCATAGAGGAACTAGAAGGTATTGCCTGAAGCTTTGCGTTTGGTTGGGCTATTTAGCCAGGTTGCTGGGAAAATAAGATGGTAAATACAGCCTAGGGTGCTATATAAGCAAGCAGCTCAATTTTTAATCAGCTAGAGCTTATTTCAAGCTGGCAGTATCCATCCTAGGTATACTTGACTGTTCTCAATGAGTCTAGGACGCATCTGTGTCCACACTGATGTGAACATGTGAATCTTCCCTACACCAATGAAGTGAAAGGCTGGAGTAGCTCATCAGAAGTGACCATCAAATGAGTGAAAAAAAGGAACAGTATTTCTGCTAGTTCCACCCTGCCAAGGGAATGGAGGGACCTCCTTCCTCTGTGATGGAGGTGGTGGTTGAGGGGGATGTGCACTCCCTCTGTGGTGAGAACTCTCAGTTACCTTCTCTAGAATTCCAACTAGTCAATGTCCCTGTGCATTAACAACATCACACCATTTGCACTTGCCCACATCAGCCAGAGAGTTTTTAATACTGCTTTTCCTGAAGAAGACTGCTCAGTGTAACTAAATTCAATTCAGCTTACCGAAACAACCCTGAAATAAAAATCACTGTGGGCTATGTACCCAAGAAATAGGGACCATGAGTCTGGGATTGCAAAAATGCCCAGACATCTTTGGGTAATCAAGTAGCAGAAGTATTAATGTATTGCTGGATATAGTGAATAAAAATCTGTATCAATTAATATAGCTAATGATCTCAAAGATTTCAGGATAATGGTGATACAGTTTTTGGTTTTGGCAGTGTCCCTGGGGTTTTCAGGATAAGAAAAATGCAGCAGAGGTTCCAACCAGTGGCTACAGATCAAAGGAAAAAAGTACAGGGATAAATGACCAAGGACTGTTAAAGATCATCTGAACAGGTAATGGCTAAATACGTGTATCACCACCTATGTTTTTCTAAAAGTTGATTTAAAACTTTCCTAGCTTCACTCTTCCTAGGGCTAAAGTGGTCCCTTTCTTACCATTTTGATATGGTTGGAGTCACTTAACAAAAATCAGGAAGATTAATTTCTCTTTAATTACAGTGAGAGGTGGGGATGGAAGGGAGCAAGAGGCCCAAAAGTCATCAATTAGTTAGGGCAGAGAGGGAGGAAAATGTTCGCAAACTGCTGACAAGATTAATATGCAGTTGATGTGAAGCGCTTTCACACCAGGGTGCCAACAAATAAACACAATTCAAAAATATCGTCCCTGCTGCAGTGGATAAGGGTGAATTCCCAGCAACAGCGAGGGAGGGAGGGGGAGACATTTAGAGGGGGCGGGAGACCTGTTTACCCTCTGAAGCTTCGTGCCCAGAATTCCTCCCGTGGAATCTGATAGCGGGGGGGGGGGGGGGGGCGCGGCTAGCCGGGCCAGGGGGTTACTGCTTTCCTCATTTAAAAAAAAAAAAAAAAACAGGGAAAGGAGGCTTGGGCGGGAGAGGTTGAGGACTGTGTGTGAAAACCTGAAGATCAAGGCTGTGCACAGCTGCTGTGGGGCTGGGAGCTTCCACCTGCTGTGAGTACGGAGCTAACTTCATGAATGCTGTAGGATTTGCAGAACCCAGAGATGAACAAAAGGGTAGAATCCTCTCCCTGCATGGCATGCAGCAGGAAGTTGCTCCCGATTTAAGTAGTGTAAAAATGTCTTGCTAATGCAGGTTGCCTCATAAGGAAAAAAAAACAACCTTGGGGGGGTAAGTTAGAGAGGAGCAAGAGGGGAGGCACTTTTACAAGTTGAACAATGTGCTGCCAGATTAACAGTTTACAAAAAAAAAAAAAAAAAAAAAAGGAAAAAGGAGAACCTAATTCTTTTTCCCTTTCCTTTTCTGCCTTTGTTTTCTTCTTCCTGTCTCTCTCTGTAGCTCTCTCATCTCCCTGCCACACTGCCATATTCTAGTATTGAGTGAAATGCTGCCATTCCACTGTCAATCACCCATTTAAAAATGCAATTTAGGTAATATTTCAGCTAAGCTGGGATGTAATTGCCAGGCCTGGCAATTGAACAGCACTGGATTATATATCTATATATCTCATCAGAGGAGATTTAATGAAATTGTTCACTAATGAAATCTTAGCTTTAAGATGTCACATCCCATCGGAGAAATGTGACGTTATAACCCCTCTGCCTGTGTTATGACCGAGAAGTTGTTACTGTGATTGCACTGTAAACAAAATGATAAAAAATCATTGCTGAAGGCAATGGGAATGCCACCAGTTACTTCAAAAAGAAGTTTTTAATCCCTGTGTTCATCTTCTTATGGTTGAAAGCACAAACATCTTAGTCCTGTCCTGCAGCTCTTCGCTTACAACCTCTGTCCCATGCTGCTTATTTCCCCCTAGCTGTACCACCCCTGAAGTCCTCGCCTCCAAATCTACTTCCCAGTCCCTTCTATCTTTTGGCCGTTGAATGTCTAGCACAGGCTTTGCACACAGCAAGCTACACAACAGTTTTATGATTTGCATAAATGGGGCCTATGAAGGACAATAACCAGAGTCCCTCTCCCTGTCTGTTTGAAAGGGAGTGTTTAAATCTAGGTTTCCAAGGGGAAAAGGCACTGGAGTAACTCCACCACACAGCACTTCACCTGCGCCGCTAAGCTACTATTGGATAAGGAGGAACCGTTTTACTTCTTGGGCTGATCCAATTGGTCTTGTAACCTTTTGGTTCCCACTGGAGCATGACAGCCCTGTCTGTGTAACAGCTAATGCCTTTCTGTTGACCTCCAGGGTCAAGGACATTGTGCTGATCTGGGGATGACAGTAATAGTTCTGTTGACAGATGCATTTCACCAGCTGTACAGCTGCTTGGTGGGACTTGAAGTTAACCCTTCCTGTGCCACCTGACACCAATGGCTCAAATGTAACTTGCATGAGACAGATCATCTGCAGCCCCCTTGCCCTCCACAAAGTATAAATCTCTCCAAAATAAGTTGCCTTGTCATTTCAAGGAAGAAATATGCAGGTTCTAAATACCAGGCTCTCCCTACACCCTCTCCTTCTCCTCAACATAGTCTGTCCAGCTTTATGCCTCCAATTTGCTTCCTCTCAAATCCCTGCTTGATAGTTAAAATGCTTATTTAGACCTTGCAATCTCTTTTTGGTCCTGCTCCCTGTCACTGAGACCAAGTCCTCTCCTGATGACAAGACTGCCTCAACTGCTGCACTGAGGATCCTGGCTGATTGTTGTTGATGAATCTCCTCCTTGCTCCTTTTCCAATTTCTCTAATTTCTTTCTCTGAGTTTTTTTATCTGTCCACCTCTTTCTCCCTCACCCTGTGGTGCCCAGTCCTTACGTTGAATGACTTCACTGGTTGCATCAGTGACGTTTTGATCTGAGTGCAGATTTCTTTTTGCATTCATCCACTGGCCCAATGCTCTTATTCACTTGCTCGGCTGCTCTTACAGTACATTTTTGGTGAAGCACTGCCTTCTTATAGTTCTCTTTCTCTTTATTTCCATTTCTTCCTCACTTGTCTCTTAGCCCTTTTAGGACCAAAATGAGGTCTTCTTCCCTAACAGCCTCTCTAGTGTCTGTGCTCACACTTACTCTGCTTTGTTTACCTTTGACATGGCTTTTTGCCTTCTTTTCCTGTTGACTCCTTCATTGCCCCAAACAAGTTTCTCTCCAACTCTGTTCTCTGAGTCTCCCTTAGGACTTGTGTAGGTGGCTCAGGGAAGGAAAGCTTTTCACAGCTCACCTCACCTGTGAAGCCGTGGCAGCAGCTGTTGTACCTGCAGTGACTTACCACTTAGCTGAGAACCACCAGAAACACTGCTGCATGCTGCATCAAGGCCACAGATCAGGCCCAGCTTCCTCATCCCTCAGCTTCTAGGAAGGTTCCTGAGACTGCATGTCAGCTACGCTTGAGCCCAGACCTACTTATACCACATCCAACTGATTCATGTGTGTGAACAGCAAGATGAGAGAGCCCCCTCAAAAGGGCTGCAACCTTTGGATCTACAGATCTAACAGTCCCAAATTGCAATCCTGTAGGATGCAAGCATGTCCTTTGAGTTTCAAGACTGGCCTATAAAAATCAAAATAGATGGTAATTCTGCATCTGGAAAAAAACAGTCTGGTGCCATCTGGCACCTCTCACCCCTAGACCCTTTTCCTTTCCCCTCCCTCTCCCCTATTTTAAAGACTAAATATTCTGACAGAAATGAAAGCTCCTTCTTGGATAATAAAAGTGCTGTTGGAATCTACTCCCATGTAGCAAGATATAAACAGGCGAAAAAATACACAACTGAGAAAGAGAAAGAAAGGTAAAATGCATAAGATTTTGTGTTTTAAGAACTCTTGCAATGCATACAGAATCAGACAGGTCAAAACAGTGATTTTTTTTTTTTATCTTCTGCTTTTAACATTTCAGTTCCATTTCAGATACACATTTTCATTTTCACTCATTTCTGTTTCTGAACCCTTTTTTTCCTTATGCTTAATTTTCCACTGACTTTACTGAACTACTTTGGCTGCTTAGGATTTTTTATGGAGTGAACTCACAAATCTTTGTCCAGATCCTAACAAATACATATTGGCCATGTGCCTAAAATCACTGACACAGCCTCCATCGGCACACACCACTCTTCCTGTCCTAATCATTAGAGCAATCCACAACTTAATTTCCCACTGAGACTGCAAAGTTGCTTAACACCCATTTTGATAGAGGATTTGTGAGGGGCTTGAACTACCAGAATGATATGGATCAGTACAGGTACCCTCCCCCTGCCCCTCAACTTTATTAAATTAAGGAAAATGGATCTACCTCCAAAGCTACTCTCTAGACTTACTATTGCATACGACCTTCCCCTGCTCCAGATTTAAAGAAATAGCGCACATCTCGCCATTGTCCTCTCTTAGCCACAGTCAATTTGTCAAGTTTGAAAGAAAGAGTCAAAAAAAGATGAGAAATTTTGAGAGGTTTGTATTCATGTGTGTTTCACATATGCAGAATACACATTTTTTAGTGGACAGCAGTAGAGTGCTAAGTTCCTTCTGAATCTAAATATGATGTTCCAATATAATTTTGCTAATAAACCCGATACTTGTATATCCCTTGTAATCATGACTGTAGTGAGTAAATGATAACAAACGTTTATCCTCTTTTCTTGCTATAAGGAAAGTTTGGCTTGGTTTTCTAAATGAATGCATCATAAAGAGTATTATTACAAAAAAGAGCCAAACCTTTCCAAACATGTGGGTTTTGCATTTAATTCTTAAAGTGGCAAGACTGAACATTGACTTTTGTTTCACCAGACAGCAAAATTCTGCAGCCTAGCCCCAGTCATGGCCAGGGTTCTGCTTCCCGTGGTCAGAAGCCTCCCTCTATCGACCAACAATTTCACTGTTCAAGAGAAAGAAGCTTTGATTAGAAGCAAGAGCGGGAGCTGATCTGCCAGGTATCTGGGACCTCTTGCAAAAAGGCTTTGAATCTGCAATCAAAATAAAACAATTTAATAAATGTATTTGCATAGTTTTGAATTGTTTCTACATGCACTTTTTGTTAATTAACTGTACACTTAATGCTATTGAAGGAGTTGGTCCAGCAGGGCTAGGAAATGAAATTATGTTTGTTCATAGGGAATAAACTATCTTCTTGCCATTGTGTCTCTTTTCCTAACCATCATGAAAAAAAGGAATGACTTTGGCCTACATGTTTCTCACCTGAAGGGCCTTCATGCAAAAGCTGTGGAGAACTGAATGAGTCAGGTCTAGCAGTCAAGGATGACTGCACAGTCTTGGCTCTACAAGTATGATTGTCATTTAAAGTCACTCAGAACTCAGAGAAATTTGCTGACCTGTTGTTTTATAGCTATTTAGGACAAGCACTCAGTGTACACTGATATGTATAAATAGCCATTTTGATGGCTCCACTAATAAAAGGGGGGAAAATCAATTAAATTCAATAAATATATGCTCTGTATTTTTTTTTTTTCAAACAAGGTTATCAGGGGAAATTATAAATTTGCAAGGTTGTACTTATTTGCAAACTCCAGTGCACTAGGCAACAGAGAAGCAAACTCAGGCAGGCAACTAAGCAGAATCCTTTCTCAAATGTACATTGACCTGAGTGGTTGTGATGATGGAGCAGATCCTCGTGCAGTGTAAATCAACACGGTGCCATTAACTTCACTGGAGCGTTGACGAAATACAACTGGATGCCTAACTTGTCTGGGAGAAACCCTCAAGGTTCTGGGCTTTGTCATGTGTACTGACATGCTGATTTATTATTAAAACTTAGGGGTGTGTAGGAGAATGGGACAAGGTACGCCGCATTGCTATTTTGAGTTGCTTAGGAAGGCTGCAATGTGCACCTAGAGACTTATTTTAACAGGGTTGCTCAGAAAGTGCAACTGAGGAACATGAATTAAGAAAATGTAGAGAGTGAGCAAGCTGAGGGAAAGAGGTGAGTTTGAACATATTTCTAGACTCGCAAGACTACAGCTGTGGGAATAATTAAAAAGCATGCTTTTTTGGATAATTTATTTTTGAAACTCTGCAAAATTTGTCAAATCGTTTATTTGATGAGCATTATTTGACCAGCTGTACAGGGAGCCACACTGGAGTGCTGTAATGAGTGCTTTGGAATGCGACCAGCGTTAATGTGCCTGTGATAGTTGGATAATTCTTTTACCCTGTTCATTTCTGTGGTTTGCCTGTAACTATGGCCCCGCTTGATTGCTGTTATGATGTGAGCTTTGAATTCTCTCTCTCCTTTGGCCTTTTCCTTTTGGCAGTTCCCGCAGAGCTGAGCCCTGATTAGAACCACAGCAGGTCATTCGATCTTCAGATGGCTATAAAAGGACTGTGCAAGTGACCATCTCACTTCTGTCCCAAATGGATGATCACACATAGCACACATTGCCACACTCCTGGCATGACTTCAGCAAAACTGACAAGTTTTCCTTCCAGAGCTAAAGCAAAACACAAGGTACAAGGAGCAATTCCATTAAATGCCCCTTTAAACTCTCAAGTTTAGCAGGAACTTTAAAACAGATCAGACTTTCAAGTGATGAGGGAGAAGTACTGTTCCCCTGCTTGAAACTGCAGCTGGGTTTGTTACCATCAGGTGTGATATGAAGTCAGCGTTTTCCTTGATGACTTTTTCCTTTGCCATTGTTGCAATCTGGCACTGCAGATCGGAGCCTTGTTCCAGGTTTTTAAAGGGAATTGTTACTTTCCTGAAGGATTTTATTCCTTGACTCCCTCTAAATGGATTTTGTTATTTTGCAATTTCTCAAAAATAGGTGAATTTGATAAAATCCAGATATTTGGAACCAACATGGAGAGTTCAGATCATAACAGTTTTACTGCAGAAAAAACAGAGGTTTAAATAATCATGCTATTAAGTGAAGTCTATGGTCATGTGCTGCTCTCTTTCGTTCATGGTGTTCTTCAGAATATTGATGCCCTTTTTTCAGGGACTTGCTCTGTTCAGGTGCTGGTGGCATTTCAATTTGAAACAGACACCTGAGCTATGCTGGTTAGCTTCCCAGCTTGGTGGGAAAGACCCACAAGAGGCATCTCCGTATGTCAGTACCTGCTTGTACCTTGCTTTGTTCACAAGAGACATGCTTTGTAACGAAGGCTGTCAAGTGCTGGACACATAATTGTTTCTTCGGGAATCTCAGCCTCTTACACAGCTCACAAAAGACAATGTTTCAAGAATTCACGCTGATCAGACATCAAGGCAGAGAGCAAATTTTTCTGCTGCTTGCACAGCTGCTGTCTTTGTAATACAGCAAATCTTCATATAATTATATGTCTCCTTTTTTTTGCTAAGTGCAAGTATCATCTGGGGATGCCTAGCACAGACACAGTACTATTTATTGCTCCATTACTTGTATTCATTATTTTAATAGTGTTCAAATGGCAGATTTCAAGCCAGAAGCCTGAAGTTTCATTCCCAGCTCTAAGATCAGCTCATTAAGAATACTTTGGATTCAATCAATTTGTGGTTAAGTGTCCCAGTAGGAAAGAAATACTACTTTGCTGTTCTGTCACACTGTCCTTTAAGATACCTCAATACACTCTAATTAGCTTTCGTAAGAGTGATCTCAAGTTGGAAAATGTTAATAGGAAATGGCTTATGAGTTTGAAGGAGCGCATTTTAGTTTTTTTCCCCAAAAGTTCTTTTTGTGAATACTTTTTAAAAAGACAATTCTTTAAAAATATGATGAAATCAAATGATAAAATATACAGCTTCTTGGAACATATAGTGTCATTTTTTGTTTTGGTAGTTTTGATTGGTCAGCTGAGTGTGTGTATTCTTCAAATCAAGATTTTTCTACTTTCTTTGTAACAAATTATAGTAAAATTTGTTGAGAAGAATGATCAGCTGAGGAAAAAAGATGTGGTTCACAAGTTGCCACATAGAAAAGTGATTCAGCACTGATATAAACTCTGTTCAGTGAATTTCATATGCTGATAATTATAATTATATTTAACATTTTAACATGTCAGGATAGCTTATAAATATCAAAAGGCCATTCTTACTGTCAGTGAATTAATTAGAATTCTTCAAGTATATTTTATTTTTAGATTGGAAGCACCCTACCTCAGCTCAGTCCAAACATTTGTGCAGAAATTGAAAGCTAAGTACTGGAATGTCCACACAAACCCGAATTCCTCTTTTATTGGTGTTCAGTCACACTTACAGTACACAAAGTCATACCACAGAGTTCTACCAGATGTCAGAGAACAAAAAGGCACATACTGCCAGGTGAGCAGAGGGCTAAGACGTTGGTGTTGCAAAGCCAAAGGCCAACCACAGAAATATCTTGGCAATAGCTTTCATCTAAGAGGATCAGATATCTCTCCTGGAATGCAAGTCCAGCAGTACAGCAAGCACAAGGGCTTCATGTGATGAAGTACCTCAAATGTCTGAGATGGCCAAAGATACTGCTTTTCTCTGGCATTTCTGCCTCAGTCCTCTTCTGGAGACACCACCTTTTTTAGAAGAAGCGGAAGGATAGGAAGCACCTCTATGCGCAGATGCTGCAGTTCACAGGCCAGTGTTTCAGGCTGACCGAAAAGCTTCAAAGCCATCTTGTGATGGGTAGCAGGAACAGACATAAAGCCTGTTCTACTTCATAAAAATTCAGCAGAGCTCGTCAAGTGCTTACTGACAACCAGTTCCCATCAGACAAAACGGTAATTGAACTCTGTATGACACACCATACTTGACTACATTGCATGACATTCTGGGAGATCCTAATATTTCAACGTTAATTTTTGTTCCCAAATTGAAAGACAAAAATTTAACCTCCAAAACTTCTCCTGTAAAAAAAAAAGTGATTCAGAAATAATGAATATTTATTTATTGAGTATCTTGACCAAGCAAAAACCTTGATGTATGCCCTCAAACTGATGAGGTTGGTTTGTTGAACTGACATGGTTTGTTCTGTGAAGCATCAACTTGTGTTATGCTGAATTCTCCCCACTAAAGCACATGTTGTCTGGGGAACTGCTGGGCTCATGACCCTCTCTCACAGCTCTGAGTGCAGCTCAGTGGATGGATTGCAGCTGTCAGCCTGAACCCATGATCAATTTTTGGTCAAAAGGGAAATGCTGTGACATGAAGAGGAAGGTAACTCACAGGGAACTTGATTGAGAGAACAGACACCTGTGAGTTCAAAGAAGAAATGGTCTGGTAGGGAAATGCAATTCAAAACTTCACTGAACTGAAGTGGCAAAAGTTATAGGTAACAAGGCCTCAAAGGAACCGTCATCCTTGTATCACCATTTGCTGAAGCAACAGCTCCCAAACATGTCCCATTGGTTGCCCAGGGACATGCAAAGTAATGGGACCAGCACAAGAGATTTCATTCAATATATATCACTATCATCATTGTACTTGTTACCTCAGAGGCCTCTGTGATGGGATAAAGAATTCTCTACGCTAAGTGTCATACAAAGAACACAAAACAGTCCCCTTCCAGGCGAAATTATGATGGAGACAAGAGGCTGGAGGGAGGAGAAGGTTCTTATCTGATGCAAAGACTTGTTACCTGAAGTTGTATGTGCTTAGGCTTCATTTTTGTCCTCATACCCTGCTATGAAAGATTGATTCTGAATGAATTGTTAAATATATAAATTTTCCTATCTATACTCTAGTTATGTAACGCTTGAGGCCATCATATGATGTGGCATTTTAGGGGTGGATTTACTGAGGTGCATTTTGCATTGTCAGCATCAGCCATACCACTTATTCCCTATGCAGCTCCTTTCACCTTGTTCAGACAGGACCTCTGACTACCCCAAAACATGTAAATGAAGAGATTGGACAGAAGGGATTGGAAGCCAAGGACGCATGCCATAGAATGTACCAGACATGGCTCAAAGAATGTGTGGGTGAAGGAAGTGGTCCACAACAGTGGAGACAGGAGTGGAAGTAGTTGCTGCTGGAAGCGAAAATGTTGCTTCATGGGGAGAAACACAGTTGTCATCATTTTTGTCAAAAAGTTAGAACATACTGTTATGTGTTTATATTGGAGAAGACTATCAAAAAACATGACAGGTATGTGGAGCAGCAGATGCTAAAGAAGATATTGATACTAATTTCCTATTTCTAATTTTGCTTATCTGTAGAGTGCACACCCAGAGCATATGAGCATCAGACATCATGGCTCACAAATCTGTATGGATGAAATGATAGCCTGCTCTCTTCTGTATGTAGCTGGAATTTCTTATGGGCTAAAGACTTCTTTATGAAGTTTGTGACATTGTTGTAGTTGAGACACGTGATGACAAAAATAGAGCCAAAGCATTATCTGCTAGGACAGCCTTCCATCTGCATGTCAGTAGGAGTAAGTGTCACTTGAAAGTGGTTTTGGAGGTGGATGGAGAGGGAGCGTGTTGTAGGCTGGATTAATTTTTCTGTTAGTTTCTTCTTTGCTACCCTTTTTTTCTGTAGTCCCCACAGCCCAGCCTTCCATCAAATGACAAGGAGTGAGCTGATCACATGGCTGAATGTTGTTCCCCATTATGCGACCACGTGTGTGCCCCTCACATGATGTGGGATGCTGGAATTTTTGACATGTGGTGGCTGTGCATCTGATCATATGACAGGAAAAAAGGAAAGGGAGAGCAGCGCTTCTATATGAAGCTGTGTAGCTGGCCCCATGCTTCCCCTTTTTAAAGCTTCACCTTGGTTATCTCATTTGAAATGGAGAGTGGAATTTTGTGAAGCAGGGTAGCAAGGAAGGCTCCTGGAGAAGATACTGTAGGAAAACATTCTCTAGGAGGAGGGGTCAAGAGGCTGCTTATTTATTTAGATTTTGAAAACCTATTTATCCAATGCTCAAGAACCCAACGTAAATACAGAAAGCATGAACTTAATCCCAGTCAACTTTTCTCATTTCTTTATTTCTTCTATAACACAGGATCTTGGTTTTCTCAGAACATGCATGAGAGAGCTGGCATTCCTTGTATTAGACCTTGACAACAAAGCCAACTCCTGTATACTTTCAATGTTCTCACTATGAACAGAAAATCTGCTTGATACAGTAGGCCTTACTAAAACTGTTTCCACCTCAGTTTAAATGAGGCATCATTTTACCAGTCTGCTGTCTAAAGAAAGGAACAGTCTTCATCTCACAAAGACACTTGCACATCAGGTTTCTATTTTGATTATTTGTGTCACAGGATCTGATTTACTGCTGGACAGAGGCTTGATTGAGATCAGCATAGGTCAGCTTAGTTTCATCCTGGTGAGCTCCCTCCTCCCACTCTTACACAACCCTTTTGGACAAGTGTGACCTGCTTAGCATGACAGTGAGTCATCAGTTTGGCTCAAATTGCCTCCCCATACCTTTGAGATGGATGATTAAGATCCAATTGCAGGCCAGTTGAAAACTTAACTAACTCCAGCAGGGCCAGTAAAGCAACTCAGTTAAAGCTGAAATAAATTAATTATTGAAGCATCCAAGGACTCTATCAGGGATCATAGACAAGTGTTCACTGCTGTATCTGTTTTCTATCCAGACATATTTATTTAAATTGTGACTACCTGTCTGAAGGAAATAGTAGCAATGTTTTCTAAGGCATCCTTTAGTAAGTTTCTGGTTTTTCTGAAATAATGTGTCTCCCTTCACAGAAGACCCCTAAATGGAACTATATGCCACCTTGTTTTCGCAGAAGACCACGTACCAGGAGTACAATAGTAATGAAAATGCATCAGCATCTGATGTTCAAAATTAGGAGGTGGAACTAAGGCTACTGGGCATTTATGCTTCTCTATGAGTCAATATGAAGGACTTCCAAGGAAACTGTGCTTCTGACTTTACCTGTCTATGAAAGAGGGATAAATAATGCCTCATTATTATAAATTTGTTATATATTTTATTGTTAGTCTCCACCTTGCCACTCTATCTCCTGATCATCATTGCTCCACAAGATGATGGATGTCCTACTACAGTCCTCCCCCTCAGCATGCTCACAAAATAATTCTGATTTGAAATGTGAAAATACTGACTTGATCCTCTACACAGAAATGCCAGAATTTCTCACTTGAGGTCCATTTATAGCATGGGGTTAATTGCAGTATTTGTTTAAATAAATAAAAAATAAAAAAAAAAAAAAAAGATTGAATTCTCTCCCACTGTATCTGATGGGAATAGGATGTGAAGGATGCATATGGTAGAATATTAAAAGGTAGTAGCATGGAATGATCTTAAGAAAAAAATAGAACTTTATTCAGGCTCTATCTCTCCTTTGGAAGCTTGGTCATAAGGTGAGGAAAAAAAATCTGACGTTCTACAGGGCAAATTCCTCAAATTACTTTCCTATAGCTTGAAGGTTCATGTTATCTATAGTACAAATAGCGAGTCCAGGTATGCGTCATTTGGATAGAGATGTGCAAACCTGAACAATTATCATTTACCTATTGCGAGTGCTACTTACACAAGTAAGAGATAGCTCTAGGACTGGCATATATAACTGTGAATATCTGGATAAAGCCCACCTTGGCAATGGCAGACCAAGCAGGCTGCATATGTTTAGCAGCTTCCTCAGAATTTACCTAAATCTAAACTTAACATTACAGTTCAGTGAAGATATTCCTCAAACTTTCTGTGAGGTGAGGGGTTTAGACCTGTTATTGAATCACTGAACTGACTTTATGGGTCCAAGAACATCTGAGATGCACAAAAGAAAGACAGAGCAGAACCCTGAGAAAGCTCCTGGAGCTGAATGGTGAAACTTGTTTAAATTGCTCTGTGGTATGATGGGGAAGTTTTCTTTGGGCATCACTGATCTTCAGGAGTTTCTTGAAGAGCTTCCTTATAGGAACATCTGGGTTGACTGTAGCAATTTCATCATCGGCTCTCTAGCAATATTTGCAAAGCTGGTTGTCTCCGTGGTTCCAGAATGAGTCATGTAAAAGAGTGCTGAGCTTGTCCTGTGTCAGAGCCTCCCATGTGTGACTGATCCCCTTCTGCTAGCTCACACACCAGACCCCATTTCATGGCTTTTCCCCATCTTTCATGCTTTAGTCACATCACAATATTCCTTTACTTGCATGGCAAAAATAACATCTGCAGGAGCTTTCCAACGTCCTGTGATTGAAACTAAGATACAGCAGGGATTCTGTGTGGGTCTAACATGCATGTGAGGATAACACAAAAGAGTGCCTTCTCACAGTTTTCACAGCAGGTCATTTTGATTGACATATTTGTAAAGGCTACAGGGTGGATTGTAGATTCAGCTGGTATGTCAAACCAGATGGGAGAATTCCACTGAGTACACAATGAAATGAGGAGTGCAATTCTATGGCTTTCTCTGCTTCTAACAGATGGATGGGAAAGTAAAATATCTCTCCATAATCCCCTTTTCTTTCTGAGGGCCACCTCTATTCCTCGCATCACCTTCCTACTCTCTTCTCCATCCCCTGTATTTTCCTTCCAATTTGTGTATCCCTTCAGTTTCTCCTATTTTCTGGCTTTTCCACATAACCTTCCTCTGTCTTTCCCTCCTCTGGGTCTTATTCGTTGCTCATATTATTCTATGACCATAGTTGTTCCCAGTACAGAAAGAGCAGACAATACATGACAAGATGTGCAGGTCCAGAAAGAGCTAGTTAAATTTTCTATCTCAGTGTGGAATGAAAAACACAAGATCAGGTCAGGGAATGAGTGAACCTTGTGGCATTAGAGGTTTGGCAGAGTTCTCTTGCTATTTTGGGAGCTTGTTGAACTAGATGGAGTCGATAAGCCTTTTTTTCTTGTAATTTTATTCCTTTTTTTCTTTTCGTTTGGTGATTCAGTTAAGGTACTCAAAGACATTTTCCTAGCTCAAAGGAAGCTTTTGTAAGTGTCAGAGACAAAAGAAGTCCCCCATATGCTAGGCTGGTACAAGTAGTTACCCTATATTATAGCTTTCAAAACAGCAAAACCTATCATTAAGGTTATGTTTGGACTTTTATTATAATCTCCCATTTCAGTGCATGGTCTCAGCTCTGGAGGTAAATTTTTTTAGAAAGTCTGACCACAATCCTGTTGAATGTTTCTTAGTTATGCAAGTGAAAAAAGTTTCCCATTGTATGATGTGTTTAGATGTTTTTTGCTCAAGGAATACTAAAAAAAAAAAAAAAATTAAATAAAATAGAGGAACTTTGAAGTGTGAAATTAGTCCTAAATGATACTAAAACAATTATCTGCAGCAAAAGCTATTATAATGTGTCAAAACTTAGTCTTCTACCTACTCGATGCACTTACCTTCCCCAGCAGCATGTAACTGTCTATGTAAAGAAGGTAGCTGAAGGAAGCAGTAAAAGCATCCTTCTCTTTTCATAGAGAACACAGGTCTTCTGCAAGAGGCACCAAGGTTGATGCAGGGCTTTGTATCCAGCAAATTTTACTTTCGGACTCAGCTACCCCTAAATGTAGTGTTGCAGTCCTTTGAGCCACGTTTAGAGTTTGAGCCTGGTCCTGTAGAAGTGAGGCTGTGCATAAATATAGGAGACACACCATCTATAAGCCATTAAATGCAGTAGAAATTTTAAAAAAACCAAAAGTGTTCAAAAAAACCTGATCATCAGGGCCGGAGTTGTTCAAAATGTACAGAGATTCTCTTGGCTACAGACTAAACAGAAGAACCTTGTTTACATTATTTTTGGCAGGGTGGCAGGTGTACGGTAAAGCTGACTGCAAATCTTCTGGGAGAAATAAAACACACAAAGGCCTCCTTTGCCTCCGGGAAGCCTAAATGGCCAGCCTCAGATCAGGAAGGTGTTAAAGAATCTGGCTCCTTTGGGCTGCCGAAATGCACTTGCTACCTGTCTTGAACTCCCCTCAAATGCATCCCCGCTGTACCAAGAACCACTGGGGGCTTCCCACCATCATGTCCTGCCTTGCTTTAAGCCCTAGCTATTTCAAGGGCTTCTCCCCTCAGCCACCATCCAGCTTTTTGTGGCCATCCTATCTTTCTTCTCAAATACTGACCAAGGCTGTGACAGGAGAGAAACTGATGGCAGGTCTGCTCATCAATGGGCAATGTGCTTGTGCCTCTGCTTACTGGTAGCCTTGCCCATTGCCCTGCAGGGATGTGAGCTGATTCACCTGGAGCCCCTCCAGGCTGCCCTGTGCCCGGACTCCCTCAGGGCTTCAAGCCATGGAGGCTGCAATAGTCTCTTTGCAATGGCAGAGGGAAGGCAATAAAGGCGGAAGAGGCAGCCTGAGGAGGGTCACTCAGGCTCCAGGGAACTGAGGACTGCAGCCTTCCCTGGGTGAGGGAAGGAGCCAGGCAGGGGCAGCAAGGAGGCGGTGTGCCCTTCTCCAGCTGCCCCCACAGTGGCCCCATGCCCCGTGACAGCAGCAGCCCCGGTGGGCACAGGTGGGCCTGGTGCCACCACATGGGCTGCCAAAGCCTGCTAGGTGGAGAAGGCTCCTCTGGCCCCAGAGCTCTCTGCAGTCTGAGGTGAGCCAAAGAGAGAGCAGCCACAGTGGCCTCCACACACTGGCCAGGCTCACTGGCCCCCTCTCGGTGGCTCCTGTCATGGGGCAGGAGTGGAGCCCATGTAAGGGGATGCCAGTCAGCCCTGGTGCCTGGGCAAAGGTGTGGAGCAGTGCCTGGTTTCTGGAGCCAGAGGGGGGCTTCAGTGTGAGGTGGGCACTGAGCCGTGCTGGCTGTGCTGGAGCAGGATCTGCACACATGTGGAGATACCTGAGAAACTTTAAGTGTTAAAACCTGAGCTGCCTCTGGAGCTCAGACTTTAGCTGCCAGATGCCCAGTTTTTGTCAATGCAGTCTTTCACAGGTGCCCTCTTTGCTCTTCATGCCCATTGACTGGAAAGTCTTTGCGAAGGCCCGAGCAGTCAGTAGAAGGGAACATGGAGTAGAATTTCCCCCGCAAGCCAGAAATGCCCCCAGCTGCCCCCAGCCCCACACCTCTCATGACATCAAAAATACAAAAAGCATGAAATCTTTGCAATCTCACAAAGGCATGTGACAACAGACAGTGTCACAGCTATCATTATTTGCTCTTAAAATGGCTTAGTGATGCACAGCCACCTCGCTGTAGCTGCCTGCTGATGTAGGCAGCAGCTGAATCTGTTTTTTCAGGCTAACAAATTTAGACTTAGACGCCACCGACTCAGACTGACTGCCTACATCTCTTTAGGGATTTGTTCTGAAAGCTAATGCCTGTCCCAAACTTCCCCTGCAGAGCAATCTCAAAACCTGATAGGGTTTTGCAGAGTTCATAAGCTCCACAGGAGGGAGTCTTTACCTATATTTAAATACCGCACCTATCCACTGAAGGTATTTGTCACCTACAGTAATGATTGGTAAGGGCCATTTTCTGCTTTTTCTGCAAAAGAGTGGCAGATTAAATGGGGTTGCACTCTTCAGTCAACATGGTTTGGGTCTTGGGACTTGGGTCTGGCAACCTTTGGAAAGTCTATGAGAAAAATTTCACGTGTACATGGTAGCATCACTGGTTGTTTTATGGTGAAGTGTCAAGCTTGGTTTTCTTCTAAAAATTAGGAAGTTATTGTTTTACCTTTTTTTTCCCCATGACAGTAATTTAACTTTGCAGTGTGTTAGGTAAAAGAAAATAAGAAGACACGAAGTCTGGTTAAAAGACAGCAGTCCTGGAAATAAAAAAAAATCCTGGGCAATTAGAAGCAAAGCTCCTAAATGTGGACTGTCCAGGATATTTCTGAGAAGAAGACAGCAGCATATCAAAACATCTAGCTTCATGAGGGTAGAAAGCATTTGCTGTTGGCAACATTTGGCAGTGTTGCGCTGACTTGAGCTAGGAGGCTGAGCAGTGGCAATTGCTTGAGATGTATGTGCAGCAACAAGCAGCTCTACAGGAAGGATGCACAGCTTCTTCATCCACCCAGTAAATCAGTGTTGGTAACACAGAAGCCTTCCTGATTCATGAATGAGAGAGAATTAAGAGTGGAGCTGTGAACATGGAAATAAAGTTCACAGACTTACTGTGCAAGGAGAAGGTGAAAGGCGCAAGAGTTAAGCTGGAGAGGGCTGCTGCAAACAAGGGACCTGGAGTGCAGGAACAAGGAATGACAACTGCAGTCTGCAGCACAGCTCAGGAAGGGAATAAATGGTGGATTTGAAGGACTTCTAAGGCAGCCAACACAGACTGATTGAGACCCTCCAAGCAGATTTGGCTGGGGAGTGGGTCCAGAAAAAACAGTGAGTTTATGAAACATTCATGTCTGCCATGTTTAATGTTCCTGGTGGAGAATGCGTTAATGTTACTGCCTTGATACTACTGATTTGAGAAAGGTTATAAACCTACCTGTTTTGAGGGCAAAGTTCAAGTCTCATCTCTTTACCTGAGTTTCCTTTGCCTTTAGTGAGACAACAGTAATGGAAAATTCATTTGTGTGCACATTCTTGCTGTGAATCAGAGAAGAACAGCAGTAACCTTAATGACTCATAAACTCATTAGTCAGTGCAAAGGTTTTTTAAAGAGGATTTCTTAAAGTGGTTTTCCATTTCTAGCTCCTCTAAATGTTGGATAAACAAGTGGTTTTCTTTATAGATCGTCAGAAGTTCCTTTTCTACTTGCAGGTTGGCAAATACGTATAGTATGTAAAACCATTCCATTCCTATTTTGAGGACCTCTAACAGTGGAGCTTTCTATACAGGGAAGTTATAGGGGTTTGACAGTATAAAACAGGTTTCTCAGACTCTGCTTGGAATAGAATAAGACAGAAAGCCCAGATGCACAGTCTGGCAGTTACTGCAATAATCTAGCGTAGCTCCTATCTTATCTGCCTACTCTGACAGCCAAGATCTTTCTTCCGCAGGCATTCTATTGTATGCTCTGATAACTAAGCAGAACAGAACTGGTATTTTTCTCCCTAAAAGGCCTCCCCTCTTTCCTCTCTCATTTCTCCACCTGCAGCTACTCTTCTGATAGGCACTGCTCCTTCAGCAGAGTGCTTCCTATCAGATCGGGTTTTGCTGGATGCCTCTGAGAGTAGTGTAACCCCTGCCCTATGCTGATGGATTGAATAAAGCCACTAATCGTTAAGTGAAAGTTACACCCGACATTGTATGGAGTGAAAGGAGGGGGCAGTTTTCTGCCTCTAGGGCTTGGCAGATTTCACAACAAAACAGCTGGCTGTGAGACATGGGTGCTGATGGAATACATTAATTACTGTCGTCAAGGTTTTAGACACACTTGTGTGCTCCTGGTAATATCAGCATGCAGGATTATCAGGGAAATCGCCTGTGAAAAAGAAAAAAAGTGGAGAAGGGAAGAAAGGAAACTGGAAAGAAGGTTGTCTGATTCAGGCCCATGCTGCGTTAGGATGGGCAGTCTTACCCACTTTGACCAGTGCATTCCTTCACCTCCCTGTGCATTCCACAACAGATGCAGAGTTTCTCTGAACATAGTGAAGTAACTCAAGGCCTTTTCTGTCCTTGTCATTGTAAGTATTTATACAATAGCAGAAGTCTACTGGATGATTCACAGCAACATAAATTAGAGCTGGCATTCCCTGTTAGATTTACATATTGCTTAATGGCAACTTGGCTATAGTCTGCAAAAACGATAAGCAGTGGGGAAGGTACTTGTGGATTTTGTTTTATAATGAAGAAATCATAAATGGCTTGCTGTTGGCTCTTTCTAGTAAAACCTGACATGTCTATTTTGTACATCAATTTTAGTAACATTATCAAACCGAGTCAGAAATAGTTACTAGCTTAAAGTGCTGTTCACTTGAGCCTGGTCCTGCTCACCCACTCACAATGTCTGCCATATACGTTTTCTTTCCCTTGAGACAGGGCAAGAGGACTCAAAGCTACACCTACATGGCGCCCAGTGCACAGTCTGGAAGAGACAGATGAGAATCCATGTTCAAAACTAGCTCCAAGAACAGTATAGCTAAGTCAGTAGATAGGAGAGTACCAAGCTAGTATTTCCTGCTTCTTGGCAGCTCAAAAACGGTTTTGGTGGAGGTAGCTATGCTGTTTCTAATGCCTGTAAGTTTCATGCAATATGCCACCTAGACTTATCTTGGGAGATTTTGTCTACATTTACATTGTCCTTTGTTGTTGTTTCGGGGTTTTCTGGTGTGGGTTTTTTCCCATGCAAAAGAGTAAATTGTGTCTTCTGGCCAAGTGGTGCAAGTTGGCCTTCAATCATACTCCTCCAGGCCAGGACCTACTGAATGGAACTGTTCACCAGAAAAAGATTTCACAGCAGCACAGGAGGATGGGTAGTGGATGGCATTCACACACCCACACACTGCCCCCATGATGTTCTTGTGATCATGTTAATCATAAGGAATAGATAACTCATTATGGATCGCTTTGGAGACCCGTGGCCACTGGCAGTAGTTACAGCAGCTCAGTTCATTACATCCATTCTTATGCAACCTGGGATAGACACGACCAGGCCAGCACCTTGTCCTCCCAGGGAGACATCAGTCATCATGGCCTCAAGGTACCTGCCTACTGTGTAAGGAATGTTGCTTATGACCTGCTGCCCTGAATCATGCAGCTGTCTTCTGATCACACAGACCCATATACCTTTTGTACTTTGGCCTTGAGCTACTATAGAGCAGAGATGGAGTATACTTTTGGCAGCAGATGCATGCTGCAGCACCCTCTAGAACAAGCTGGATCAAACTGGATCATGACAGCTTGTGGCACCAGGAATAGTCAGTGTGAGAAGCCTGGCAACTTTTTCCAAGCAGAGCCACTGGTCCATCTATTCACAACTTGGCTTTGCTGCTGGTTGGCTTATGGGGCGGTGAATGAGTACACATTGTGATGCTGTGGTGATGCTGTCTGTGCACATGAAAATCAAGGTTGGCATCAGAACGGCACGACACTGGACATCTGGGTTCTTTTGGACATAAGTTGAGATACACCTGAAAGTGCTGACAAGCACTCTGCCTCTTGCCCTTTCAGAGGGTTTGGCTCTTAGCTCCTTCAGGATAGCTGGGCTGGAGGGCTGTGGTGCTTGAGCATCTGAAGACAGCTCTGGAACACAATCAGCTAGTCCATCCTGGGTGAAGGACCACAGGCTGTTTGAGAGAGGACTATCAAATACTGAGCAGCGGTGTGAGCAACTCCCTTGCCCCCTGCTGAGAATTCCTTATGGTTTTCTCCCAGCAATCATTCTCTTCCATCCAGTTAGCATTCTACATCTTTACCTCTGCCTGGGATTATTTTCACAGGCAGACTTTCTCTGCAGCCATTTTCATCACATACTACCTCTAAGCACATTTTTTAGGGTGCTGGAGTAGGGAGGAGATATCAATGAATGTATCTGTATCCAGCTTTCATTAGATTCACATGTGCAGGAAAAAGATACTGTCTGGAGATGAGTACACTGTGCTGCTGCCAAGGAGTAACCTCCTGTATCCCACAGACAAACTCTGCAGCTTTATACGATGATGTCTTGTCTAGATTTGCTGCTTGGCAAACCAGGTTGGAAAGCCTGGAGAAGAGCTCTTAATCACAGAATCACAGAATGTTAGGGTGTGGTGGGCTGACCCTGGCCAAATGCCAGGTACCCACCAAAGCCACTCTGTCACTCCCCCTTCTTAACTGGACAGGAGAGAGGAAAAAAATATCAACAGGCTTGTGGGGTTGAGATAAGGACAGGGAGATCACTCAACATTTACTGTCACGGGCAAAACAGACTTCGCTACAGGAAAATGTAATTTATTACCAATTAACTCAGAGAGGAGTAATGAGAAATAAAACTAAATCTTAAAACACCTTCCCCCCACCCCTCCCTTCTTTCCCAGGCTTAACTTTGATCCCAATTTCTCTCCTTCCTTCCCCCCCAGCGGCGTGGGGCGGGGGGAACAGGGAATGAGGGTTGTGGTCAGTTCATCACTCTGTTGTTTTCTGCCGCTCCTTCCTCCTCAGGGGGAGGGCTCCTCACACGTTTCCCCTGCTCCAATGTGGGATCACCCTCACATGAGAAAGTCCTCCATGACTTCTCCAGCATTAATCTTCCCACAGGTTCAGTTCTTCATGAACTGGTCCAATGTGGGTCTCCTTCATTATGTGCAGTCCTTCAGGAACTGACTGCTCCAGCGTGAGCCCCCCTTATGGGGTCACTAGCAGCAAACCTGCTCCAGCGTGGGCTTCTCTCTCTCCACAGGCCACAGGTCCTGCCAGGAGCCTGCTCCGGTGCAGGCTTCCATGGGTTCACAGCTTCCTTCAGGTATCCACCTACTCCAGCGTGGGGGCCCTCCATGGAGTGTAGGCAGTCATCTGCTCCACCGCCCATGGGCTGCAGGGGGACAGCCTGCTTCACCATGGTCTTCACCACAGGCCCCAGGGGAATCGCTGCTCCGGTGCCTGAAGCATCTTCTCCCCCTCCTTCTTCACTGACCTCGGTGTCTGCAGAAATGTTTCACATATTCTCACTCCTCTCACTCTCTGCAATTACTGCTGTGCAACAACTTTTTCACTCTCTTAAATACGTTATCACAGAGGCAAAAAATGCTGTTGCTGATTGGCTCAGCCTTGGCCAGCGGCGGGTCCGTCTTAAAGCCAGCTGGCATTGGCTATATCTGACATAGGGGAAACTTCTAGCAACTTCGTTAAGAAGCCACCCCTGTAACCCCCTCGCTACGAAAACCTTGCCACACAGACCCGTTACATAGGGGTTGGAAGGGACCTCGAAAGATCATCTAGTCCGACTCCCTCACCAAAGCAGGACCACCTAGAGCAGATCACCCAGGAACACATCCAGGCGGGTTTTGAATGCTCCAGAGAAGGAGACTCCGCAACTTCTTAGGGCAGCCTGTTCCAGGGCTCTGTCACCCTCACAGTGAAAAAGTTTTTCCTTGTGTTAATGCGGAACCTCCTATGCTTCAGCTGGCACCCGTTGACCCTTGTCCTATCATTGGCCACCACCGAGAAGAGCCGAGCTCCATCCTTCTGACACTCACCTTTTATGTATTTATAAACATTGATGAGGTCACCCCTCAAGTCTCCTCTTCTCCAAGCTAAAGAGACCCAGCTACCTCAGCCTTTCATCATAAGGGAGATGTTCCACCCCTTTAACCATCTCTGTGGCTCTGTGCTGGACTCTTTCAAGCAGCTCCCTGTCCTTCTTGAACTGAGGGACCCAGAACTGGACACACTATTCTAGATGGGGTCTTACCAGGGCAGAGTAGAGGGGGAGGAGAACCTCTCTTGACCTCCTGACCACACCCCTTCTAACACACCCCAGGATGCCAGTGGCCTTCTTGGCCACGAAGGCACACTGCTGGCTCATGGCCATCCTGTTGTCCACCAGGACCCCCAGGTCCCTTTCCCCTACGCTACTCTCTAACAGCTCAGTCCCCAGCCTATACTGGTACATGGGGTTTTTCTTTCCCAGATGCAAGACTCTACACTTACCCTTGTTGTATTTCATTAAATTTCTCCCCACCCAGCTCTCCAGCCTGTCCAGGTTTCTCTGAATGGCAGCACAGCCTTCTGGTGTGTCAGCCACTCCTCCCGGGATAGTATGATAAGATAGTACGGCAGAGAATATGGAAGTTCCTCAGATGGAGGCAGATGATGGCATGCTAGGTGAATAATCTATAGACTGAGAATTTTGTGCTATTTCGGATGGCACCTTCTACCACCTATATGTCTGAAACATGTCCTATACGACATGTTGGATAATTCATGGGTTGGAAAGGAGGAAAGGGAACTTGTGCCATGGGGGACCTGTGGTTTGGGTCAGATTTGAGGTTCTGTTAGAGGGATCCTGGGCAAAGGCATGTCATGACAACCAGCTCACGATTTGTAATGTGTTTTAGCCTTCTTGTTCCAGGCTGTAGCTTGGAGCAGGCTGCTGGTATTTGCTAAGTAAGCATTTATCTGGGACTAGACTGAATCCCAGTTGAAGTCATCCGGCTGGTGGCTGAAGCTTTTGTCACTGGCACTGGCACATTGGAGGTAGGGATAAGGCTGAAGGCTACAGGGTCAGGCCCTTGCAGCTGTGAGCCCTGTTATGACCTGCAATGGGTTTCCCACACCTGACTGTGGCCATTTGAGGGATAAATTCTGGAGTATTATAGCCAAGTGGAGTTGCAGTTTGTTCAGTAGTCAAAGTAGGTTCTAGGATTCCTTCTGCAGTGTGGTAGAACTTCATATTTCTCTCTCATTTCTACTGGGATCTTGAAATAATAGGGAAAAGTATTTTTACCCTCATTCTATACAGAAGCAAGCTGAGGCAAGTCTACATGTGCAGTCATTCATTCAGCCTAGTGGAAGAACTGGGAGTAAATGTCACAAGTTTCTGGCATGTAATCCACTTCTCTGTTTGCTAGATACAGTGGCTTATCTTTGAGTTCAGAGGCGAGTGATGAGTTTCACTGTTTTCCAGCACAAGGCACAGGCACCTGGTAAGGCTGAAGGGAGCTGTAGCTTTGTAGTTCAGGGCAAGGGTACCTCTACTTCCCTGTGGACTAGTTCATTACTGAGCTGAGCTGAGTCTTTTTAAGTCCCACCTGCCACTTTACATGCAGCGGGGTAGAGGTCAGGCCACAACACTCCAACTAGTCATTAAGAGAAAAAGCAATTGACCTTTTTTGCTTGCATTAACTTTGCTGATCTCCAGCCCTGAAGTGTTTATTTTGAAAAAGATTCTGTCACTGCTACTGCACCAAGGAGACAGAATAATGCCATTAATATTGTTTGTTTTGGTTGGAGGAAAGGCACTCTGAACCTCTAACAAATATGCTCTTGTTAGCAATTGGAAACGTATAATTAAGACAGACTCTCCAGTTATTTTAATGAGATTTCGGTTTCCTCCCTCTCTCTCTCTCTCTCTCACTTGCCGTTGCTCTCTTTCCCATTTTTAATGAGATACCAATTTCCTCTGTTTTCATTTGCAGACGCCTTTCTAATAAAACAGACAGCTTTGATTTTCATCTTAGCATGCATTCTTAGCCTTAATTTATTCATCTACATAAGTTGCCCACCACACTCTCCATGTGCTAAACGGCTGTTAATCGCTGAAAAATTAACAAGGTGTTTAACGCCAAAAAGAAAGGCGAAGAAAGTTTTTTTCTTGTTGGGTGGAAAGACATTTTTCTCACATGGCCAAAGCTCAACTAATTCTAGGCACCAAGGCCAATGCAGGACACCTTTTTGCAACTACACCCTATCCCTCCTCTGCTACACTGCTTCTACTCTATACCTACTACTGTATCTTTCCCCAAACCTCTCCCCGAGCCTTCCCCCCTATAAGACAGAAAGAAATCCAGCACTTTCCTTTTGTAAAATTGACTCTAGGCCAGTTTATTTTAATTGCAGAAATGCTGTCAGTTGTGGGCCTGGCAGGCCCTCGAAGATTTGTAGGCGTTGAAGGCATGAAGAGAGGGACCTTTCTCAGTGTAGCTGATTCAGTACAGCCAGTCCTTCCCCTGAGGTTTGGGGAGATGCGGCCTTGGCAAGTCTGGTCAGTAAACTATTTATTTATGAAAAGTTATTTTTATTTCACTTAAATAGCTCTTTAAGACTTGCAGAAATCCTGAAACAGCATGAAGTAGAGATCACCTTGTGGCAAAGAATCTGAGCTTTATGTTTTATTCAGCCCAGCTGCCAGATGAGATAGTAGGTTTGATATGTCATTTCTGTTATCCGAGATGTGCCATCATGGAGTGCTAACTCAGTAGTTCTTAGCTCTGCAGAACTGAGATGGCTCCATGTTTGGAAATTGTCTCATGTTCAAGAAGGGTGGTAGGTGTTTCAGTCAGTAGCTGGTAGTGCGCTGTGCACAGCTCCTGGTGCTGCATAATGCTGAAAATGATGCAGCACAGAAAATGGTCCTGTTGACATATCCTGGAGCATTTTCCCTCTCTTACTCTGTACAGATGGAGAAGTGGCTTGTGCTCATTGTCTCATCTCAGTTTTACTTGGGTGTCAGGCTACTCTGGCATCAGAAAATCTTTTGCTCCCTTTGTTTCCAAACAAGTAACCTTCTGTAACAGTCCTTTTCTTGGCCTGTATGCCTCAGTCAAACCAAAGTCGCTGGACTCCGCACAACAGTAGCAAAGTCATAATCTGAAACCTTCTGAAGTTCTGTGTAGGACGTTGGACAAAATGGCCTAATTGCTCTCTGATCTCAAGTCTGTGAATTTGCATTTATCTTCCCATGACTTCATCTTAAAATGGAGTTTGAATCGGCCTAGGCGGTGATCTATCAGCAATCTCTACACTTTGACCAGTTCCCAAAATGAACAGTACTTGGAATTTGAACTTAAAGTCTGTAAGTCTTTAATTCTGAGGGCCATATCTGCATGACCCCAAACGATAGGGAATAATTAGCTCACATCTAATTTTTCAAAGTCAGATGTAAACCATATGTTGCCTGAGGGACTGAATGTATCGGAGAGTTTGGTCATAGGTGATAAGAAGTTACATTGTTTCTCCCAGACCTGTACAAATCTGCTTAATCAAGGCACTAAAAAATGTGTTGGCAAATGTCCAGGCCAAGGCAGGTGCATTTGTGCATAGAGCCGCAGCTGAATGGTGGAATCAAGGAGTACAAGCCAAGGGAAGCAACTACCTGTAAGATCTCTGAGCAAGGTCAGAGAGAGCATCAGGGCAGAGGAGCCTACAAGGGGAACATTGCTTCAGTAGGAGTTGTCTAATGAACCTAACATCATAGTATGAAATTGTTGTGTTGTTTCATGCTGGGGTACCCAATTTCTGCTTGTATTGAAAAGACCCTTTGTGTACTGTGGACTTTTATGCAACCCCCTTACTTAGACATAGTTGTTCTATTGCTTTAGTTAAAGTTTTATTAAGTCCCTCACTTGTATGCATGCTACTAGGTTCAAGAAATTGTGCTAATAGTTGGGCAGGGTGGATGGAGGAGGCAGCTCTGCAGCTGCATGGCCATTAATGCCCAGTGCAACCCAGGTGAGCACAGATTGCAGGTGGTGCTGCTGGGGGCAACAGAGTCACCTATGGTGAGTGAATCCACAGCTGTTTCTACTGGTGTAACTTAGTCCTTTACTAGAGGAAGATAATCTATACCAGGATAAGCATAAAGTGTGACTGTATCCACAGCTAAGAAAATAATTCAAAGGTAAAAATAAAGTCAAGCTTCTAACCAAACCAATTCATGCTGGTACAGAAATGTATGCCCAACAAGGCCAAATGGGTAAATCACAGTGAAAGGTTATTATTATTGTTGTCAATATTTTTTAGGTGCTTAGGATGAATTCCTTTCTCCTCTGCATGTGAAAAGGCTTTAGAAGGAATCATTAAAAGCCAAGATCCTAGTTAGTGAAAGTGGGCATTAGTGTGAAACAGACATATATGTTTCTGTAATAACAAGTTCACTTAATAACAATAGTGTTCCAGAGAAAACTGCTGTTCTCTCCTCCTTTCCATACTGGTGTGTATACTGCTCAAAGCCATCCCTTCTGTCTCCCAGTCTCCATGAAAATGAACTCTGCATATAATTGTTTGCCTTAGCACAGATAATTTGGATCTTCTGGTTGAAAAGTACCACAAAGGCAGACCAGAAAAAGTGTTAATAATTATTCAAGATTCATTGACTTTTTTTTGGCCATTTTGCTGGAAAGTTAGGAGACTGGAAAGACAGGAGAGACAAAGACTGAGATCTCTTAAGACACAGGGAGAGGAGGATCTCTGTCAATCGTAATGATCAACATTGGCTGGGTAGTTCTGAATAATCTTGAGACCTCTGTTTCTGTGAAGACTGCAACACCATAGTCAGACTGCTTTAAACTCTCACAATTAGTGTAAGCTAAATTAAAACTAAGATTAGTTTTAATCTCAAGCAGAGTTGAAAATAGAGAATGCTTTAATGATGAAAGTTGTAACAAGAGTTGGTGGCTCAGAGTTCAGTTCACTAAAATGCAGAATTAAAATTTTAACCACAAGAATAATAAAACATTGTAGCACTTTACCCAGGGATGTCATAAATTCTCTGCCACTTGAAGTCTTTTAATGGAGACTCACTGTCTTTTTAAAAGGTTGGCTTTGATTCTGCCACAAAATAGTGGCTGAGATGAAGCAGTTGCTTGACAAAAATCTTTTTAGTATGTTATATAGAAGTCAAACTAAATCATCACAGAGTTTCCTCCTAGATTCTATAAATCTATGATGTGAGCCATCCACATGTACTTCCAGCATGAAACATCAAAGATGGTAGAGTATTACAGTTTGAGTAATGAGATAAATATGAAGAAATCAAAACATAGGTGGGCCATTGAGAAAAAAAAATGTTTTCAGTGACATTTATTAGCTGTGGAAGTCTGTCTACGAGTGATGGTGAAAGCCAGTTCTCAAGGGATTTGAAACAGTGTTGTATTTAAAAGAAGTACAGAATTGCTGAATATAGCAAGAGGAGTGTGCTTTCTTTGGTCCCAATAGACTATTAAAACAATGGACTTTTCCACTTCTACTGCCGTGATTTTTATGACAGTGTGCAAAATTTGGAGAATATTAATAAAGAGCTAGCTCACAGGAAGATTACTGCTCATGACTGAACATCCATGGGCCTATTCATGTTTCGGATCCCTGTAGTGAACCTCTGTCAGTAGTGTGGAAGTTAATATCACTGCTGTTTCTTTTCTTCTTTCTTATCTCATTTGCCACAGTACATCGGTGAATGCTAATGGTCACAAATTACTTGACTGTTGTGGAAAGGCAGAGAAACTGATCACTCAGTCACTCCTCAGGTCAATCCCTGAGACTGTCAGGCAGAAGGTTTGCAACTGAGGACCTGACAACATCTAACCATTGCTTGGTATCCAGGAATTATCTGGGTGAATTAGTTGAGGCCATCACTCAAGGCAATGTTAAAAGAGATTCAGAGCATAGACTTAAAGTGTCCTCCGCACTTAACAATGTATTTTACAGGTCAGAATACTCTGTAAGCACGGCTAGTACATTGATGTGGGGACAGTGGGATGGCAGGGTAGGATAAGAAGATAATTGGCAATGGTCAGCTGCAAGTTTCATATTTTGGGGGCTTGCTAGGCAGACCAGAAACACTAAAGGCAGAGAAGTATCATCTTTGTGAAGGGGGCTGCAAGTTTTCTGTTATTCCGAGAGCGATCCCCAACTGGTTGTGTTACTTTTAAGTCATTCTGTACTACTATTGGAAAGGCCCAGGCTCTTCATTAACAGTTAATTAAGCCACAGTGGCCCTTCCTTCCCATCAGGGGTTGCCTTCATTTGCAGATTTAGTTAGAGGGGTTCTGTCAAGTTGGTTAGGCTTAAAATGTGACTGATCTTTACAGCTGCATAGTCCAGCAGGAAATGCCCAGAACACACCCCCAGGGCCCTGTCTGTCTCTCTAAACTAAAGCCCATCCTTCCAAAAGCACAGAATTGCTGTTTTTTCAAGTCGCATTTTATAGCCCTGGGTGTGAGTCAGGATGTGATGGATACTTACAGGCTGCACCTTTGTGCTCTGAGTGCAAACACTAGCTGGTATTTACATACGTAATGTAGACAGGCTGTTTGCCTCTCTTGTAAGTACGGTGAAATACTTAGGCTTGAATGGGACAGCCTGAAAATTAATCCCGCAAAATGGATGCAAGAGATGCAAATAGACAGAATTTTGTTACTGGAAGAGCAAGTGGGTTTTCAGACAGGTAGTTAGGTGCAGGCTCCATTCAGTCTGGGGTGAGAAGGGCAAAGGTTCAGGAGATATGTCACTCAAGAGGGTTGTCCACTGAGCATGCTGGCCATGGTTGGAGCACCAGGCAGGGAGTACATGTTCTCTTCCCTTCTGCACCTGGTTAATGCTGGCAGGAGAAGTGGCCATATGACTACCGCTTTTGCAGAAGTTCATACTTGTCATGCCTCTTATATACTCAATTGCATAAAAATATTAAAAGAATAAAAAAGCCTAAGGAGTTATGTATTCAAAAGTTAAGAAATCTTAGGATTAAAGTTGCCCATCCAAGCTTAGCTCAATCTTTTTTGGAAGTGTGTTACAATGTTAACTTTGTTAACTTAATTGTTATTCTACTATTTTGCAGGTTACTTGCTTCCTTCAGTGCGCAAAATAAAGGGTGCTTAGAGACTGGATCAGGGTTATGTTGTTAAGGAGGTACATATCAATGCAAATTGGACCTCACTTATAGATGGTGGAAGATGCAGAAGAGATTTCATGTTCTCCCAGGCCAGGCAGTTGAATGCTGTTGAAAAGGGGAAAGCAGGTGTGGGTGGACAAGGTCAATGAAGCACTGTGGTAGTAAGACCAGGAACTCGCCTCAAGTTTTGGGCAAGGATTGACAACTTTGTTCTTACCTGATTTTCTCGTAAGTGGTTTCTACTTCCTCCATTGGGCTCGCAGAAGTTTCACTCTTTCTTATTCTGTGCAGCATAACCAGCACAGAAAATTATTTTTTCCAGCAACAGCCAGTATTCTCCTAGTGTCTGAGCAACCACTTACAATTTTAAGTCATTAGCTGTTTCAAGTCATGTGCAATTTTAAGCTTGTAATTCATCGCAACACTCTGCCAACGCTTGCTACATGACAGAACAGAAGTGGTGGTTCTCTGAGCACATCATGGAAAAAGTGGCTTCTTGGTAAGGCAAGAGTTCTTGGACGTGCAGAGTCTTCAGTACCAGCCAGTTAAAAACGTTGTTCTCCTGTGGTGGTAAAGATAACCATATCCACTGGAATCCACCACACAAGAAGTGCCGTGCAGTCAAATATGTGAGTGGCAGAATTGGGTACCAACAGGACAGCCTCCTGCTACTGCATCAACCCTCCCTGCCATTTTTTAGGCTATCTTCTTGTCACCCTGCTGACCTAAGAGTTTATTTAGTTTGTACCTTTTGCATTGATCTGAGAGGACTGATAATTTCTCTAAGAATCACTCATGCATCACAAAGTTTCAAATTCAAGTCTGCTACAAATCCATCTGATGTCATCAGTTATCCTAACCCCGAGCAATCCAACAGCATAGCACTATTGTTTTCCTGGCAGTGTGACAGCAGATTAGCTCAGAATGGCCCAGAAAAAATATTTAATAACATAACAGTGGCCAATATGCAATTCTGGACATTTCTCCTTTAGTCTATAAATCAAAGAAATGACTTATCAACCCCTCCTAGCCTTAATATATTTTTTTACGTATAGGTAGCATGCACATACAGGAAAGCTTCTAAGAGGCTTAGCATTGTCCTGATGGTTTGCATGAAGTAAAAGCTGTTGATCGGGTGGGACACCTGTGCTATCACATGACAACATGACAAGCTTTAAAGAAATTTCTCCGTAATAAATTAGCATACTTCATACAAAATCAGAAGGTGGGTCATTGAAAAGATATAAACCCCTGCACTTTCCCTTACTTTAGAGGTGTTGCAATGGATAGCTTATTATCATAGACAGTGACATGTAATACCTTATCCCATAGAATAACTGTAGTTTGAAATACACTGTAGTAAGTGGTTTTCCAAAAACTGTAAGAAATCCTGAAACATGCAGTTCCTGAAATGTGTAGGTATGTCACTGGAAGTTGTAACATCTCCTGTTCACAACAGGTTTCTGCATGGGACTCAGTCTTAACCGATATGTACCAGAAACTTTTGTGTAGATCAATACCAGTTAAAGTTGAGAGACCTAGTAACATGTGATTTTTGTCAGATGTGATATTAGAAACTCAGGAGGTCATACAAAGCAGAACTAATGCTTAACATCAGGACTCCTGGACTGACATAATGCACTTGGATGAAGGCCATCCTTGCAATTGGTAACCCTGTACTGGTGCGTGCCTTGTCCTTCTTCCCACCCCAAAGTGCCCTCCTCACCCTCAGAGGGTGACCTGCTACAGCAGTTTACAAAAACTGACAAGGACAGCAGGCCTTTTAAAACCTTTTTCTTTAGTGCAAATTATGTCAAAAATAATTTTTTTTCAATATGAAAACCATATCCAAGTGTTTCAATATTTTTTACTTGAATGTAATTTCCTCTTTTGGGCCAAATGTCTTACCACATCGTCAGCACGTTTTTTCTCAGTGCACATGGTGTTTTGAGATGGAAGCCTATCTAGGATAACTGTTATCTATTAGAAGTTGAATCCCTTTTTTCCTGACTTGTTCAACAGCCCACTTTTAGGGGATTTAAATTCCTCTCATTCTTATGTTCCTATCACTGTTTGGAAAAAATATATAGGAAATTATGAGTGACAGGTAAGTTAGCAAAGACCAGATCTCAAACCGAGTGTCATCCTTGGCACTGACTATTGAATACTAAAGAGTCCAGCACGAACACTGGGACAATCTGATAGCTGTGGTTCATAGACATTAAAATGAGATAACCAGTGATGTAATCATTGGAGAACAATTCTTTCATGACTTCACCCTCCTCATTGACTTCTTACTTCGACAAATTAGTACCATCTAATGATTCACCAGAAGTTCATTTGCATACTGACATGACATCTGTATTTATTCTCCAGGTTTACTAGAAATTATTCCTTTATACAGAATTATTCTGCTCCGCGTGTGCATGTGCATGTACTTTCCTGACTGATCTCAGTGGTTCTTTTTGAACTAAACGAGACCATAAGTTAGGCACAGTGGAAAGAGCGTCTCTCAGGTTATACTGCTTTCAAATGATTGTTCTTTAACAATCAGGATGGGTCTGAAAACACTTCTTTCCTGGATTAGCCTAATTAATGAAAAAGCAGTCAGTTAGATTTGCCTGTAAGGGTTTCTCTCAAACTTCTTAATTACAGAAACACATCACTTTAGGGGACAATTACACATTTTATTAAGTGTAAAAAAAAGGTTATCTATGCTGCCTTTTTGTTTTTTTAAATCTTTGACTGAACAGACTGCCTTATACAAACATGAAAGTTACAAATAAGCAACCTGCAGCCTGTCTGGAGAGAGCTGCTGTGAGTCTGACTTTAAACAGATTTTTTTATTCCCAAGACAAAAAGAGACGAGGCATTCTGAAGTGAAAAGATTTTTCCTGCTCAGTGTTTTATTATTCTCTGTTTATTTTGAAAAAGTTACTTGTTTCCCAGTATTGTATGTTTTTGAGTTTCTTTATGTCAGTGCAAACGTCATCTGACAGTAGCGGAGACTATGCAACAGGTAATCACATAAAACCTCACGTTTAGGTATGCCTGTTTCTGTGAATTTGTGTTGCACGTGTGTGACTATTCAACCACCTCTGTATACATTTCTTGTTTACAAAATGGCTTATTCACACTTTCAACAAAATGATCCCCTGTATTTATTCTAAGCTGTACTCCCACAGATCTTTACAGAAGAAACAATCATTTCTAAATAGGAACATTTGTTCAAAAATCTATGGACTGAAATGTATGCATGTATGTGTTCCACCTATGTCTGTGTGATCTTCGTGTTATTATTAGCTCCATTCTCTTTAATGATTAATTTTAACATCTTTTATATCTTTCTTTTGTAAAATTACTTACCAACGCTTAATGTTAAGACAAGTTTAGATCAGGGTGTTTACCTGTAATGTAGTAGCTGAAAAGAAAGATCACATCCTGAATCCTCTGAGTGAGTAAGTTCTAGATTTGAAAATTAATTCAGACACTGATCATTTGAGGGGATTGCAGACCAGGAGCCTGTGGGCCTGAGAAGAAAAACAGGAGCAGTTCAAATTCTTTTGTACTAAGGACATGACAAAACCTCTGTGTAGGATACTGCAAAGATTACTCCTTAAGTCCTGTGTTTGATTTTGGTGTTGACTCAGAGAATGAAGTTGGAATATTGAAGAAGGTATGACGAATAGAAAGAAAGAAGTGGTCTGGAAAAAGTGCCTTAAAACGAGAGAGCTTATTTTGTTTAGCCTATGAAAGGGAACATTAATGGGTGAATTAATCATGATCAGTAGATGTCTACAAAATGAGATGTTTGTCATTCTGAGATCCTTAAATCTAGCTGATGAGGGTATAATCAGATGTGGCATCTGGAAACTGAGGTTAGAAAAATGCAAATTTGAAAAAAAAAGTACAACTTCTCAACCATGAGAATAATTAATCACCAAAAGTTTGTCAAGGGAAAAGCTAAATTCGTAATAGGCTACAGACTTCAAATTGAGAATGTATGTCTATTTTAAAGTTACTTTCCAGACCAGTCCCAGTTTGATGGGCAGTTCCTTCATGAAAGCCTTCTCCAGGTGACAGAAATGGGAATCATTCACTCACTTCAATAGAGGGCATTGCATCAGTAAGGAAACGGATACTTGAGTGAAGGTGTGTTTTGCATTACCACAGATTCAATGGTAACAGTCCTTCTGGTGTTAATATCTATGAATTATCATAAGAAACAAATTGACAGGTACATCTTTAAATTTGCCCAAGTTTAAGTTTTTCCAGTTTCTTTTACATAACGTTTCAGACCTTCGCATAGGATGCATTTTTGAAGGAAGCACTGTCCATTTTGTGGAGCAAGAAAGGGAGCAAGTCCCTATTTTTAAGCAATACTTGCAAATGTTCATCACAGCTTAGTACTCACCAATCTGAGATATGATGTGAGGAAATAACTGATGTGGCTTTCAGTACTACAGTGACATTCTGTTTTGGCTGATCAACTGAAGCATCTTTGATAGTTTATCGTACTGGTAGTGCATCACATCCTGATGGCGTATGCTATGTATGGGTCTGACCCATCAATGTTTAGTTCCCAAATCCCTCCAAAGCCACTGCAAATTGATTTCTGTGTTTACTGATGCGTAATTCTATAGACATCCTTTCTGCTGAGTCCCCTTGGTAATGGCATAGTGAAAGACATGGCAAAACAAGAATATTGGACACAAAGGCTGGTTCTTCCATTCATTTATTGTATAAGCAAATACAAGAGGTGTGTCCTGTGTGGTTTTGGTACCTTTAATGGCCATGCCACTTGCTCAGGACTCTTTTGGTTCACAAAAGCCGAGAAAGCATGTACTGTTTCCTCACCTTGCTCTCACAGTCGTATGCTATTGCGGCGACAGCACCTGAATTTGCTCATAGGCTTCTTAAAATATAGAAAATGTCATTGTAACACAGCTGAAATGAAGTATGGAAAAAAATGTGACATCTTATGTCCCTCCAATTCTAGTTTATATAGAGTTTCAGTCTACAATGTTTACAAACTAGTACAGTGTTCAATTGAAGATGTCTAATGAGAGAAGTTTTGATTTTTATTGCCTTTTTTTTAAACCTTAGGGATATCATGCATACAAGTCTTGTTTTCCACACTTGCTAAAATTCTTCGCTGGAAAGACCCAGAGATACTAATTAAAAGTTCTTAATAGGAATGGTATGTTGAATTGTTAACTAAAGACCTTTTCTTTGAGCTGATGAATGGAGAACTTCAACAAGGTGGAATCTGAGAAAATCATGTTGAAAACAATCTTGTATAGTCGGAATAGAAATTACTTTGTCTTTTACCCTTTATGCCCAACTATTTTAAGTACTGCCTTTGGTTAGTGGCTTTCTTATGTCAAGCCAAAGCCAAGGCATGGGACATGAGGGTCCACTGTTATCTTTGCTGCTGTACCCTGCTGGCTGTAGGACAAATAATTGATCCATTACCCCTAGCTGGAAAGGCCCCTGAACAGTGGGGTTACCACTCCTTACTCTAGCACCAAGCTGGGACACTAGGAGAGTTAAAAGCCACCTGTCTTGAGCTGGCACTCCTGCTGCCCCTAAAGCCCTGTGTAAATGGAGGAAAATCTGCTGCTACCACGTTTTAAGCAGCATGTCAATTAGACTTGTTCCAGGCAGGGTTCAATGACATGATACATAAATTGGCAGTAACAGCTGGTGACACAGCTATCCCAGGTCTCCACCTCAGCAGTGGAACAGGACAGATGTTTGGAGAGGTACAGCAAGAAGCAGTCAAACCTAGTGTTCAGGGCATCATTTCTCTCCCTTTTTCTCCTACAATCACATTGTCATCAGAAAAAGACTCAAGGCAAATGGGTATAGTGCCAAACTTGAGCTAGTGGTCCGATTTGTAGAGGATGTGAGGAAACCCCACCTTGAGCCACACCCAGAAAATTGGAAGCTAAAGTATTCTGTCCAGACAGTCAGTAATGAGCCATACTGTGCTATCTGCAAGCTGCACAGAAAGATTTAAACAAATAGCAGTCAGCAGAAGGGGATGTTGTGATATATCAAGTTGTCAAATCTGAGACAATACGCTGTGGGAGAGATTCTTACTCCCAAAGTATGCAGGCAATAGTTCCAAACCTGTCTTTGGCCTTTCCCTTGTATGTAAATAATGAAAGCCGTTGTCCATCTCTCTTTGTACCCAGTTCATAGATTGTAATCTGACTTTACAGGACATCATTTGTTTGGGGCTTGATCCTTTGTTCCTCCCTCAACAGGGATTGTTCTGTTGAAGAGGCTTATATGCCTCCCAATTGCTCCTGCTGAGCTTCAGGTGTTTTCTTAGGGAAGAATCAGTGACATGCAGAGTCCTGATGGAACAGAGCCACAGCAAACTGTGGTGCAAGAGGAGCTACCAGGGGAGGCTCTCTCCTGTGTGTTTTCTCTCTGCAAGAGTCCTCAAGGGCTAAATCCCTCCACTTATAGTCCATTTCCTTTCCTCTGCTCCTCACTACTTGCTTGGTTGCTTAAAGCTGCCACCCCATTGATTAATAGGAACAATGGATGGGTGCAACAAGGGTGCAAGGAAAGGGCTGTGGCAAGTCTCATAATTTCTCACAGGAGGATGCCCTGTGGGATGAGGGAGGAGGAAGCAAATCACCTAGCTTTTACCACAACAAGGAGCTGCCAGGTAAGGTCTGAAAAAAGGAAACCAAGGCACTTAAAAAGTCCTTTATCTGATAGTCCCTCATACTATCATGGCAGACTTGACTGTTCTGTTTTACTGCATGAACACATTCATGTGTCCCACAGAAGCCAAATTGAGTGCACACTGTCCCTCAGAGGCTGCCAGCTCCAGGGCAGGATGAATGCCTATGGAGCCCCATGGTCCAAGGAGCTCTGCCTGGTATCTGCAGCATGGACTTCTGTTGCATGGATATTTCCAATTTCAACCAAAGTCAGAACAGCTTTAATAGTCATTCTCTGGCACCTGCTTTCTCCCATTTTTTCATCTCTCTTGTCTTTGCTGTAAAACTGTGAATCCAAGTGAGGTAAATTTCTCTATGACACCCTTAATTTATTTGGTCTGTTGCCAGAAATATGTTTCTCCCTACACATGCAGAGCAATTACAAGGCTGCTTGCTCTGCTGAAGCTCTCTCTGTCCTCAACAGAGACACTTAAGTAGAATCAAGCCCCTTTCTTTCCCCATGCTGTAGCATACCCAGTGCTTATGGAGCATATAGTGCAGAAAAATATGCTTTTCAGTAAGGGAACAGTTATACATAAACATTTCCTTCTTTGTCCTTCATTTTGTCTAACCATCCCCCCAGATGTTTCAGATTCTGTGGTTCACACATAGCCAAATAATGCTCCTGGTTTTGCACAGCAGGGAAGAAAGGGATTTTGAAAATGGACACATAACAATTCCTTAGGTCTGCTACTTATCACGTATTTCCTGGCAACTCTCTCTAATCACTGATATCTCTCTCAGATTTTCTTTCTGAAGCAATTGAAGCTTGATGTTTTATAATCACCTCTCCTTCTATTTTTTAAAGTTCAGAACAGCCTCTAGTGGAAATCACTTCACTTGGTAAAACCAGCTATGTTTGGGCACCCTTCAAATAACACCCAACCCTACTAATTGAACATGTAATGTAAATAACCCACTAGTTCACTCATTATTAAACATCTTGTCCTTACCTCTACAAGAACTAAAAGCCATCCAGTTTTACATTTTTTTTCCAGTGGTATTTGTCAGTGTGTACTCTCTTTCTTTAATGAAAAAGGCTTTACAGGGAAGACACTATATAACTACATTCCTTATTTTTCAGAGGAGTACAGGGCCAGGTTTCTAAAGCAAACGAGATGTCTAAATAGCATTGTATATGTAACCCATAATCTCCTGACCCTATCTATGGTGATGAAAGATATTACAGTTGTCTCTGCTTTTAAAATAGTTATTAAAAGATTTCACTGAGCATAGCTTACCTACTAGCTATCTTTATTCCCCATGGTTCACTTTCTTCAAATATAGCACCTTTGTACTATTGCAGTCTAAGGCTGAGAACTTACCCTGATGAACTGAAGAAGTTTGTGCCAGTAAGCTGTCAACTTTGCCTTGGTACTGATCTGATTTTACAGGTTGTATTCCTTTTGTATTCCAAATATTTGGAATGGAATACAACCATTAAACCACCCTACAAGTACTGTGGTTTAAAGCTTTAGAATTTGGGAGACATGGCTCAGGATTTTTCTATTTTCATTCTCCTCTTACTTCCAGCCTGGTAGCAAAGATTATACGGATTTTCTCACTGAGACGTGCCTGAGAAGCACCATGGGTCCTTACAATCCCAGGCAAGCTTGACACCAGTGACAGATGAGCGTGTTAGTTTTCTGCCTTTATCCAGCAATTCCAATGTCATTCTTCACCCTCTCAAAGCATTTGACTAGCATTGCCTATACTTCTGGTATGTGTTTTAATTCTATGTGATATCATGCCAAGATACTGCAATGTTCAGGTTTTATTCAGTCATGCCCACATAACATTCAATATTGTTATCTGGAATGAGAGTGCAGAGTTTTTTACAAATGGTCTCACTACAGACCATGGTCCCATCTTTTTTTTTGACACATTTATTTAGAATAAAATTAAACAAAACACAAAGAGGATAATCTGTTTATGTACTTAACATTGTGTAATATTCCCATAAAAGCTATATTGGCTGACATATTCATAATGTGGCTAAATTCCCCTCACCTCTTACTGATGAGTGCAATGGGCGTTTTTCTTCTGCTCTTATGTTTTGATTGTGTGTTTGGGGTAGACAGATTTATCTGTGCTTCCTGGGAAAAAGACCATCCACTCTTATGATTATGAACAAAGTTTTATCTGACACCTGTGACTTTTTTTCCTGGGATGAGATTTTTTCTAAGAGAACAGTTCAACCTGGGCCATTTCTTGTTCAGATATCATTCCTCTGGGACATTTCTCTGACCTGGAATAGCATAGTAATTTCAACTATGAAAGAATTTTAGCAATTTTAGCAGCATCCCTGTTTGATTGGCTGTGTGATGGAGATGAGGACTTCCTTTTCACAGATAATCACCACAACCTTTCTGAAAGAAAACCAAAGTCTTACGCTTTTTGGTGTGCCATGACTGCTGAAATATCTCTTTGCTTAGTCTCTGATAGTTACTGTTGTAATGTCTGGCAGTCTGTGTAGCTGCCAAATGTCTATATAGCAATTAACAATAGCAATGTAGTTTGTATAGATTCCTGTGCAAAAGTAAATTTCTGTTTTAATGCAGTGCTCAGGACCATACTATGTGGGTTTTTTGGTTTTAGTTTTGGTTTTCTGCTTGAACTGTGTTTTCTTACATTGATTGCAGCTCTTCCACAGGTCTCTGGTACCTGTAGTCTTATTTGTCCACTGTATGGCATTTGTGACTGACTGGTTTTTATTCCTGAGTTATATGCTCCCAACCCTACTGTTCTTTTGATAGCATGCTTCCTGAAAAGAGAATTTGCTAAAGCTGTGTCTGCGTGGCATGGTGTACTGAGCTAGTCCCCCAGCCCTGTGCTTTCCCTGGCATAACAGTGTGTTTCTCAGCACAGCGGATGGGTCTGCTAATGCAGAGCAACCGTCTCTGGAGCCTGCCTTGCTAGCACTGTCTGCTGTGTGTGTACCCTAAATTTTTATTTGTTGTTGTCACATGTTGTGACCTCTCCTGGAGATCTGTCATGGCCACTTCATTTCTGTACAGACTTTTCCAACAGTACAGAAGACTGATTTTTCAGCCAGCAAAATTATACTTCAGTTCATGGAAATATTGGATTACATATAACTCCAGTTTTATTTAATCTCAGTAGATCTTAATTTTAATAACCTAATAATAATGCTGTGTCATCTTGTTTAGTTGTCGCAGTCCCCAATTTCTTGTGTAAGTAAATACCTTAATACTCTCCTGTTCTTACTGTTAAATCATAGAATCGTAGAATGGTTTGGTTTGATGCGCGATAATTGTCATTATTTGACATTCAGCAGTTATAATTAAACCAATTGCCTCCTTAACTGTGTTTAGGATACTTAATCTGCACCAAAGAACTCGTGGGTTTTCTCAAGTTCTTCTGACACCTCTGTCTGTGTGTACATGCACATTACATGCAAAGTCTGTTGCATCAGCCCCGTGTTGCCTCAGTTCCTTGCAAACTCCCTCCAGATGTCAGAGTAACCTCCTGCTTTGTAAAACTAATCAGAATCCACAGTGAACCACGTCCCCCCACCGCAAACTCCAACTGTTGCTTTTTGTGCTTGAATGGCCGATCCCCTCCCTCTCCCCTGCCTCTGGTGTGCTGCCTGGCATAGGTAACAAATGCTTCATCACTGACCCATAGTGGTGTGAAGGCCCCTGGGTTCAATTAAATGAAGCAAGAGGCAGTAAATAAACTGCATGGGCCAGGCCATTAAATCACTCAGTGCAGAGAAAAATCAGATGCCAAGGAGGTTTGGTTTGGAGGTGGGCTGTGTGCACTTGCACCCACGCTGCAATTTAATACCCTTGCCGCAAGTTAATGACAATTGCAATCAGGCAGGGTGATGTCCCCTTTCTTACTTCCAGTCCTGCTTTTTTTACATTCTCAGCACTCTCCCCAATAAATTAAAGCCTTTCTACCCCCCACCCCTCCTCCTTTTCCTATTTTGTTTTACTGCCTTCATGCTGTTCTCCTTTATTTCCAGCATTTTATTTCAAGGAGCGGGTTTGAAGTGCTCTCAGCCCATCTGCTGGCTTGGTTTAGAGCAAGGACTGGAATGAGACAAGGGGTTTTGGAAGTCATGAACTATTTATAGCGTATTTGTTCTTTCACATTGGCACTAAACTTTGTTTATGGAATCACCTGCAGTAGAACCTGAGCCAGGGGACCACAGCTCACTTGATCTAAAATTGGCTTTATTTCTTGGATTTCTTAACAGAGACCACATGTGTGTGTCTGCTGCAGGCCAATGCATGTTTGGTGCTTGTGTACATGTCAAAACCACAAACACAAAGTGCCTGTGAGTCTGGGTGTGTAAAGTGCTTGGAGTGTGCCCTTGTGAAATACTCTTATGGATCATACGTGTACGTGGAATAAGAAGAGAGTTGTCCACGTGCGTTACCACTGTCTAGAAAGTAAAGATTCCCAAGAGAAAACTTGAATGAAAATTTTTCATTACAACTTCTCCAGTCGGTTTTCATTTTCTCCAAAGAGTATTTTTTTCTTGGGTTGGCTCATTGAAACACAATGCTCATTTTTGTTTTTCTTCTGTGTTAAATATTTTTCTTTTTTTCAAAACAAAACAACAATTTAAATTGAAACCAAAGGAAATCTGTCATTTTAAATTGCTATTTTGACATAAAAGCGTTCCATTTCTTTTTCTAACCAAAAATTGACATTTTAATTTGAAGAAAAATAAAATTTTTCATTTACTTTCAAAGTATCAATTACAAATGAAAATATTTTTATTACTTTGCCTCAAAGTCAGACTATTTCATGCTTTCAAAATTGCAGGTATGTGGGTTTGCAATATTTGTGTGTGCATAATTGTGGTAGTGTGACTGTGTTGTACAGGATGCACGTTGAGTATTTGCAGGTGTTACACATATATATGTTTTGCAAAAAGTACCTTCATCCATGTAGTTTGTACATCCACATTTGCAAAGTGGTGGTAAGATATGCACACATACACTGAACTCATACCAGTATTTATACGTATTTATATTTTTAGGTTTTCCTTGTGAACATGTTTTTAGTGTGTATGGGCTTATTGCAGTGTTACAGTGTTAAAAATAACGGAGCAAGACTAAGTCAGTCATAAGACTGGGGAAGATGATAGATTTTAGTTTCTTTTGTCCACTTTCTCTTTTCTTTTTGTTAGCTTGTCAGATTCATGTTTTCAATCTGATTTTTACAGCTTTGATGACAGAAGAGCAACTTTTTCATTGTAAAAGTAGATTTCTGATTCTGCAGTGATCGTTTTGTTGTACGAGCTGAGTTTTTAGAATAGGCATGAAGAAAATAGCAGGACCTACATTAAGCTGGTAAAAAGGGTTTCTGTTTCTCTTTGCGGGGTAGGTAACTGGGTACATGCTTGTATTAGCAATACTATATACTGATGCTTTGTGCTTGCATGCATCTGTAGGATAACTAAATGATTATGTGTTTTTAATATATGTTGGTGTGCATAATGTGTATTTTTAGCCATATTAAAGTTTAGCTTCTAGTCCAAATCAGCCACTGAAGAGCTTCATAGTAAATAGAGAGAAACGTTCAAAGCAAGCTACTCGTCCTGTCCTAAGATTCATCTCCTCTGATGGTGGAGGCACTTCGGACAAGACATCTGTTTAGACTAGCCGTCTAATTTTTACGTATGTATGCTGACTGTGGGTGTTCAGGACATGTGTGTTTACTTGTGATTTATATATATGTCGGAGTCCATATGGCAGTTTTGTTTGTATGTGCAGTATGCATGTAGACACTTGTGCAATGTCTGTGTACATACCTATGCATGAAAAGCAGTCAGCAGGAGTTTTTGCAGAGCATACTGTGAGTGTGAAATATTGCAGTTTTCATTTAACTCAGATCAGACAATTCTGCTATGCTCTGCTTGCCTAAAATCTTTCAGAGCAGCTTGGTTAGGCCAAATGCTGGTGTTATAACTTAGACTGTTAACCTTTTCCCAGAGCTAACTCCTTGGAAGTCCCGGTTTCCTGCAGTGCCGTACAGGTTTCTTGTTGCCCCGTTTCTGCCTGACTCTGGAAAGCATGAGCTAGCTGAGGAGAGGGAGCATGGTCTCATCAGGGAGCATGGGCCTTCGCAGAGCACTGAGGACATTTGTTAGGGTACCAACCTGCGGTCTCTGCAAGGCAATTTACCGCGTGATGTAGATTCACAACAGCATTGATCAACATGGAAATGTTTTCATTTGGGGGATGTTGATGTGATATGTTTGCACTGAAGAATATGAAAATGCAATGTTCTGCCATTTTTTGTAAAAATGTAATTTTCTTTCTCTGAGAAATGTTAACATTTCAGTTGCTAAGCTTAGATAAAATAAGAAGGTGAGATGTCTGAATTTTGCCTGGTTTTGCATTTACAGGTAGTCTGTGTATTTGAGTAGGTGTATGAATATTCTGTATTTAATGGGAGCGTTTTTGGTCAACATAGTGAATGCTTCCTGTGGAAAAAAAAATACATACCTAGGCACTTTCTGGTTTGCAAATATTCATGTCAGCATTTTGGGGATCAGATCCCAAACAAGTGAGGACTGGTGTAGCTCCACTGACTTCAGTCGACTCTGTCGACTTCTGCCAGGACAGTTTGTGGCCTGGAAAACATGCTTACTATGAGAGATTAGAAGGCATCTATTCATTTCACTTGTAAAAGCGCTTAAGAAACAATTCAATCATGTTCTATAATTACTTATGTGAGTAGAAGATACCTGATATTACAGGCCTCTTCAGTCTAGCAAACAAAGGTATAATAAGATCTGACAGCTGAACAATTCAAACCTAATGTAAGACAAGTTTTTTTAATAGTGGATATACTTGAGATTTGGGACAGATAAGCAATAGATAGGGTAAATCCTGCATCACTCTGAACTTTTAAAATAAGAGTGTTTTGTTGCCTAAAAGATGTGCAGTAGATTGACTTTGAGCTGTTGAGTCAGAAACCGAATTACTGGGGGAAGATTCACGGTGGGTGCCAGGCCAGTGACAGCCAAAAGGGTCAGGCCATGATTATCAGATACAAAAGCCCAGTAAAGCCAAATGAATGAGAGTCTCAGCGATCGGTTAACAATTATTAGGTCAAGATTATCTGCTGCATCAAACGAAGAACTGGTTATCTGTTTTCATCAAATGAAGAACTGCCCCTCTCACCTCTGTGCGTGCATGCACACATAGGGCATATGCATTCATGCTATTTATTTTGGTCTGTGACGTGTGTTTGCTGCCGGTAGCCTGGGGCATACCTCTCGGGGTGCTCCCTTTCAGAGCATGTCGTGAGCCTCTGCTGGTGGAGGGGAGCAGAGTGGAGATTTATACAGTGCCTCCAGGAATCCCCAGCAGGGCCCCTCTGGTGAACTTTGGCTCCCCGGCTTGCTGCCAAGCATTAACTACAATACTCGCACTTGTTTTTGACAACAGCACACAGGTTGTATTTCACCAATTGCTATTTTGGTTTGGGAGTTATGGCAGAAATGTCTCTGGGTGCTTGGCTGGTATAAGCAGGGTGGGAGATTTACTCTTATTGTGTAATGTCAGCTTTCAGTCAGTGCTTGTGACGAAAATTATGGGGTGTCATTTGCTCTTTTTATTAAATTTCAAGGGTATGCACCTCCTGTGAGGGAGGAGTGTCCAGGGAGTAAATCTGGACTGATTCTGCCTAGAGGGGTAGCCTCAGCTATTGGGCACCTTTTAAAACACAAATTTGTCCTTTTTTTTCTTTTCTTTTTGTCAGTAAGTTGGGACCAGAGGCGGCAGCAGTTGCCATCTTCCAAACTGCTGCCTGTGATGATAGATGAGTTTGGCCCTGGAAGCACAGAGAGATACTGGACTCAGCACAACACAGATGTTGCAGTGCAGCCAAATTAAGCTTTAGTGGGAATGTGCAAGTTGGGTCTTAGTCAGAGTATCTCATGCCTGCCTGCCTCGTTGAAAAGCAAGAGCGAAATATTAGCAGCTGACCTGGTGGGATATACACTTGCCCAAAATATTCTGTTACTGGCTGCAGATGAACCAGCATCTGATTTGCTGTGTGACTTTCCCGAGGATCTCACAGGCACGGGGTGGGGAGGCAAGAGAGTTCTCCAAAAGTAATATTGATTTCTGCAATCTTCGTGTCAAAATTCTCCATAAATCACAATGCAGGAGATAGATAAACTAGAGATGTTACAATGGGAGGCCATGCTTATTCCTTAGACCTGGTTCAGTATACCACAGCAAACAAAACAACACTATAGGCTATAAGAAATATTCCTGGGAGCTCTTCGGATAAAATACAAACAGGTTGCTAAATTAATTAGTAAGACGGAGATTGTTATAAAAGAAATTGCTAGTCTACACAGCTAGTAAGATCAACTGGCTAACATTAATCCTTAGAACAACACATCATAAAACTCAACTAGGAAGTGTCTAGACACCCCTGGTTATAGATGGCAAAAGCTGTCTCTAGGTCAAGGTCCTGCACAACACTTTCAGCCTAATAGAGGAAAGAGAAAAACAGGAAAAAAGTAATGGAACGGAGTGGAATGTGGATACAGGGAAAACAGCATCAGGAAAATGAAGAAAAGTTCTCAATAACGGTTTCATGTTGCAGAATAGTAAACACAAAATGTAGTGAAGGTGGCAAAGAAGTAAAGGATGAAGGGATGAATATTCATTAGTTTATTTATTTTATCAGCCTTTTTATAATCTTAAGATTGTAATCAATGCATTCTTGATCTTAACTTGATGGGGTAACCCAAAATTAAGAAGTCAAAGGGGACAAATTTGTCTTGCAGTCTTTCTTAAAAATAATTTTCTTTTTTCTCTAGCTGAAGATAAAGGGGAGGGAATTTCAGATGCTGAGATTCCCCCTGGTAGAGGAGTCCAATCCTGGGGATGTCAGTCAGAACCTCCTGACCAGATAGAACCAAAGTGCAACAGGAGGGCAGGGTGGATCTAAACATTGCCTGAAAAACAATTCTTCCTTGTGACCAACAAGAGGGACAGACTAGACTAATATAGATTCTGAAGGATGAAAGTTAAAACTAGATTGGATCGCCAAACACAAAACTCTGTAAGAGACTGTATAAATAGAAAAATACAAATGAGAATGAGCTAGCAGATATATAATATTTCTTTTTTATATGACTTGTCTGTTGTGTGGCTTTGCCACTCAGCACATGTAAAAAATAAAACCGAAGGAGAATTGGTTCTTATATACTCCTAACATTATTATGGACCTTCCTCTTTTTAAAAATCCTTCCTATTTAAAGAAGTGCATGTGTGTGTCCGTGTGTGTGGTAGATATGTTTTCTGTTTGTACAATAAAAAACTGTATCTGTTACAGCCATCAGGAAGGACAATTTCCAGTCACACTGGAGAAAAACAGAGTTGCTTTGAATGTACACTTTTTGGTTTTTTTCACTGCACAAATGTGTACGGGATTGAAGCTGTTAGAAAAACATAAAATTATTTCACACAAAAGCCCCAAATACAAAATTTATTCTCCTTTGAGTGAATAAAGGTCGAACGCTTTTCGGTTTTTAGTGTTTGTACACCTTTTTCTATTTTTTCCAAATACAATTTTATTTTTACTGTTTTTCCTTTTCATCACTGAAAGCAAATACTATTGAGAATGTCAATGCTTTTATTTCACTTTTTAGTTTTTAATTTTGCTTCATATGGCTTTTTAAGACTGTCAACTTAGAAAAACTAGTTTAAGAAGGAAGGAGAAGAATTGAAACTGAAACTGCTAACATGCAAGTTTATCAGCTTTGAAAAAGAGCAGCTGAGTTGCAGGTTTTTTACTGTAACTTTTCCAGTGCTGTGAACAATTTGAAAATAAATAAATACTGAAAAATTGAACAAAATTAACATCAAGAAAAAAGAAAATTTGAGCTAAGTAAATATCAACAAAGGTCTAAATATAATCCAATCTATTGTAATTCGCATTCCAGGATTTTTAAACATTTTGATTGACAGAAAAAAAAATTTAAATTACATTTAAAAGTAAATTCTAAAATTCTGCTTCTAAGGAAGAATTATTTTTGTGCAATACAAATTTCCAAGAGAAATTTTTGATCGGCAAGACTTATTGTCATGTTTAAAATAAAAATAAGATATTTTATTCCAAAATGTGCATTTTAAAACCAGTCTCCACCTGGACTCCAGAAAGTGAATGGAATGCATGAAAATTTGGTTTGATTACTCTGGTACAGGTTTTTTCATGGACTTATAAGACACCTCTGACCACGCAGTAATACGATGTGGTCTGTCGTGACGGTATCCTTGCACAGCCTCCGGTCCTCGTGAACCCGCTCAGCTGTTTTTCTTCTTTCTCCACTTTCTTTTTTCTCACTCTCCTGCCAAGTTTTCCCTTTTAGTCTTCCTTCTTGTGAGGTGAGTATAAAAAAGGTTAGTGTACAAAACCTCACATAATGATACTCTGAGGGTGAATTATGCTCTTGCTTCTCTAGGCAGCTTGGAGTTGCCTGGAATATAGGAAAACAGTGCAAATTTAGGCTCTAACAGTAATTTTTATCCCTGCTATTTAGGAAATGATTCTGGAGTCTCTTCTTGGCAGCCCTCTTTTATATCCATCAGCAATGCAGCAGAACCATACCATCAGTGCTAAGTACGAATTCTCACACCCTGCCTGGGGACTCAGGACAAGCCTCCCACAAATAGCTTTCCATTTCCATCCTGAATTCGGCATTAGCCAATTTAGAGGCAATATATGGCTCCAGGAATAGGCTGTCATGTACAGTATGCACAAGACAGCTCTCCCCTAATCTCATCTAATTGGCAACAGGAGTCGCTGTCATTAGGCACTGAGTGTGAGACGCATTAGAGTCATTAACGTTTGTGCAGGCTATCAGAGGGAGGTCAAACATTTGGTGAGATTCAGACATGTTCCCTAGGAAGACATGGCACTCCTGAATTACTGCTTCCACTAAGTGAATTCCTCAGGAGCATTGCGTATTTGCCTTAGTACTGTGCTCATGAAGAAGAATGAGAAAACAAAGATTTTTAGCTCAGACTGCTAATGGCTTTGTGGCATGTGGAAAATGGAATATTTTTCATATTTTTCAATGTAAGAATTTAATAAAGAAGGATCCACTTCTCTGCCTCTGAAATATAGATGGTCCTTGTGAAATAATATTCTGGGAAATGTTAATTTCAGATAGATTGAAACATTTCATTTTGACATCTTCTTTTAAAAATGTTAAATCAAAATCTACACTACAAAGAAAAACATTATAGAAAGTAATTTCAAGGTCACAGCCCAAGGCTTTGTTCACAGAAATCCTGGCCTTTTGATAGTGTTAGACCATCTCCTCCAGCTTTATCTCTGAAGCAGATAACCATCACAGACTTGTGAAACAATTTCACTTCAACGAAATTAATTGCCCAATGGCAAATAGTTCTGCTAGATGTGTTCAACAAGCGACAGTGCAATTTGACCTTAGTTGTGGCACCCAGAGTGGTATAAAATGCTGACTTGGCTTTTGAGAGAGGCCCCAGGACTGCAGAAAGCCATTTCCAGCTGAGAGTATGGTTTCTATATACTTAGTCAGAGAGGTTTTGTTTTCATTCAGCTGGCAGAGCTCCTGCCTGCAGGTCAAGGAGGGGGGATGCCGAATCATCCTGTATAGTAGCACCAAGTGTGCTCCCTCAGGTCTGACCAGTGGCTCAAGGCATAATGGCCAGCTCTGCTCCAGCTTCAGGCCATGGCTCATCTCCCCATCTCCAAGACACTGACAGCAGCACTGACTGTTTTCAGCTGTCCCTCCTGCTTCCTGGAGCATCCTACACAGCCTGCTTCCCGGCTCACCCCAACTTCCCCATCCTTGCCCCACAAGGCTCCTCTTCACCAGTCCCACAGAAAACTCCTTGTCACTTTGGGTTTAGGTGGAGACTGTCTCACCACGAACACCCCATTTGTGCCTTTTCTTTCCTTGGATAATTTGGGATTCATGCAGGGTTGTGATTCAAGGAAAATACAAGTTCAAGCAGAGCTTTCCATCAGATCATGACTCAGGCAGTCTGTCTTCACTCAACGGTAGCATTTCATCCTCCAGGCCACTGTGCCTTCTCAGAGGCAGAGAAAAACATGTATTTCTGTGAACACAATATTCCTCTGCCACACTTTTTGTTTGCACTGAGCTCCTTTGTATTGCAGGCTGTGAACAGAAATGTTTGGGTAGTTCATTTTGCCACCAGCAAATGTTTGAAGCCACTGCAGGCATCAAGATGTCACTGAAGAGGTATAAAACCTTCCCTGCTGATGCAGTTCCCTAGAGCACAGGCAGGATATAGTGCTAGAGGAGATAATGTGAGTTGGAGTTGCCATGGGAAAAGCTCTGGTCTTGTGAGTGTTGCAAAACTAATCTGCAGAAGCAGTTGTGATGATAGTAACAACAGCAATTGCTGTTGTAAAAGGTAACATTTTGGACAAATGCTTTTGTACTGTGCTATAGGATGTCATAGTACCTTATCACAGGGTGAAGCAATGCTATGTGTAAGAAAACATCATGAATCTACGGCTAGTAGCTTTGCAGTGCAAGACCTCTGAGGCTGGTGTGCAACGGGAGGCCAGCTTTTTTTCTCGTCAACTCTCCCAATGCCATGTCCCTGATATGGAAGTTACCAGAGACAAAGCACCACTGAGCTCCCTGTCCCTTATCAGTTTGCCTCCAGTAATCCCTCCCATGAAATGCCCAGGCATGGCAGGCAATGATGACTTTAGCATATCAGCTGCTAACTCTTTTCCCCTCATTCTTTGCCTCATTTTAAATGATTTTTTTAAAAAATCACAAAGTGATGCTTGGCCAGCACATCTGTGTGGCTTAGTTAGGACATCAACCATAGGTGATGAGAGTAGTCAGTGCCATACTGAATATAGAATAGATGGAGGTTTTTTCACTGGTGCTGGCTAACAAAACATTTTCCTGCTGCTTCTCAATAAAATCTCATATGAAAGATACTTAAAAGAAGCATATTAACGGTGGGGCAAACAACGCACGAGTACTGTTCATTGGAAAGGAAGCTATCTAATTATTGGAGTGCCCACGAGGGTCAGTGCTTACACTGAGGCGTGTGACAAGTGCATACGGCTCTGCTGCAGATGTCCTTCAAGTGAGCCTGTGTACCAGCATGGGGCACGGTTTCCACACCTGCTTTACAAACAGGCAGTGAGACAGCCCTGCTTTGGCTCTGTAGCACAGGTCCTGCCTGGCCCTTTTCTTCATACCCGGACAACTGTTCACTCTGATTTCTTTGCCTGGCTACTCATATGGGTGCACAGATACACAGGGTAGCACAAGGAGGGGCACAGGATGGGGGAAGAGTTTATCAGCTGGCAATGGGGTTTCTGCTTTTGCAGCAGTGGCAGCTTATGTCCATTCTAAAGCACCAACAGCAGGTTGATGGTGCTATTCCACGTTGCAGCTCAGCCTAAGACACAGCAGTTGGGGAAGGTGTTTGTGGGGCCTGCTTCCTTCTCCACACCACAAACATCTTCCCACTTCTGTTCTCCTGCTGTTTCTTTTACATCTCTCTGGTGCTAGTCTGATCCCATGGTGCTATAGGGAGTTTAAACACCGTAATACCAACCTTACTGCTGGGCTAGTTGTGTGAATCAGCCTCCAGTGGGATCCAGTAAGCACCAGGACAGAAGCAGGTGACAAGATTTTGGGATTGGTGTGGTCAGGAAAGGGAACTAGGACCCAAGAGATTAATGCCTTTCAGTAGCAGCTAGGCAGACCAACTTGGTCGTAACACAAATTTGTCACCTAAATCTCTGATCGCCTCTGTTTTGCATGGGAAATCTTGCTTTTGAGTAAGCACTTTCTCCATTCACTGATATTCACAGCTCCCCATGTTGCCTCTCTCCAACTTTTTCGGCTTCCAAAGAAATTAAGGTGGTATTCCCTTTCACTGCTACATCTGCGCAGAGAGAAAAACAGCTTCTGGTGGAGTTGCTACATTGTGAGGCAGAAGAATGGAGAAAATGGTCTCTGGACATCCTTTTCAGGACCATTTTCTGGAAGTCTCTGGTTGTGCAGGGCAAAATGATGAGCAGAGAACAGAAGACCTTGAATCTATCCCATTATTTGATGTCTATGACCTTGCAAATAATTTTCATTTGTGGGAAGTGATTTATTGACACCAGTGCATTGTTTAGCCTAAAGTATCTGGCAGAAAGAATTTGAACAAACATCCTCCTTCAAGTATTATTTTAAACAGCCAAAAATGGTGTATCTTAATACTGAAAAATAATTAGAAGTAGCTAAAGTAACACATAAGTTAAAAAAAACCTGTTCTCCTTTCAAAAAAAAGTGTTCCTTCATGTATTTTTTCCTTAGAAGACACACATGGGAGTACACATCGTTGTATTGTACCGTGTGCATTCCCTGTGTGCCACAAGGCACTTAAATAGGTTGAAAAGAATAGGTGGAAAGTACAACCACATGCTGTTAAGAGATTGCTCAGAGGTGTCAGTGCAGAATAGAGTCCTGCTGTCACGCATCATGAACAAAGTCCATTCAACTCTCTATTCCTAGTTGCTTGCCGTGGTTATAGCATGCACGTGGAGGGGCTGGAGGAGGGACAATCAGGGAAGCAGGAGTGGGACTTGTGACCCAGGTCCATTCTCTAACCAGAAAAATATCCTGAAAAACTGCATTTCCCAGTAACTGTCCTGCTGATTTTAGCTGTCCATTTATGATACTTGTCAGGTAGCTGCGGAACTTGAGGTGAGACCTTCTGAAGCTGGACCAGGGATTAAGGAAATAGACAACTCCCTGCTTATGGATAGAATTTCTAAGAACATGTTTGAATGCACAGTTGGCACTGATTTAATTATTTCTGCACAGATAAGTAGTTAGTGCGCTCCCTGACCTTGGATACGATTATTCCAGAACAACTGTGTCATACTGGTACGGCTTGTTCTTGTACAACACAGACTATCAGTGGTGTAAGCCATTGGTGTAACTATCTGCTCTGTAGGTCCCGTAACTTGGCTGTTATAAGATCTGTTTGTTGAAGGAGAGAAAAGTGGCCGGAGGCAGGACTTTGTACTTGATTTTGTTAGTCCTGCTGAAGAAATCAGCCAGATCATGTGCACAGGGACAGTTAAATGAGAGCACAGAAACTACAAGGTAACCAAGAAATAGCTGTATTGTAAATTACTGAATCATATTATTCCTGTAGGTTCTGCTGGTACTTGGCAGCTGGTAAATGATAAAGAGTGTTTATGCTGCTGATATAAATCAAAGCAGAAAACAGCCCCAGGATTCCACCAGAATATGCTGTGTGTTCCTATGGGAATCTGTCCCAGCATTGCTTTAATTTGAATCCTCCTTTGTTTATTTTGCAAAACAGAAAAATTATTCTGAAGGACTTCTGGCTCCTCCAACTCCTGCTTTGGATATTCCAGCTTCCAACAAAAATCAGACACCCTCTGGCTCCAGACTAGTAACTCCCCACTGTTTTCCCTAACCACTAAGAGGTCTAGCACGTACAATTTTGAATTGAGTATCTAAACACAAAGAAATTTAAAATACTGTGACAGACTAGAAGTTGTGTTTTTTTTAATCACAGTTATAATTTTTTTATCCTGTTACTCATTGGAGGTGTGGAAACTTCCATTTAAGCTTGAAGAACAGAGTTAAAAATGATTAACTATAATGGGTCTTCACATACCGTGTAAGATATTTGAACTCAACTGGCAAGGAAAAGCAAGATGAAGTACTTTTTAGAGTGGTAACTATTGGCATTATAGGCCAAAACCCAAGTGAGTTGCTGAATTACCAATGCGAACAAAATTGTGGGTTAGTGAAACAGCTTTCCTACTGACCTCCAAAGTCATATAGGTTAAAATGAGACCGATAGAGAAAAGTTTTGCAGAGGACATCTGATTTGGTTGGTGAGAAAAGACAGGATTAGGGACTTCGAAAGAAAACTGCGGTGTCCTCCTAGATTTCTCAAGTAAACATCTGCCAGCAACTAGAAGAGACACTACCCTGACTTTCTGATGCACCTGTAGCTCTGACACATCCCCACCTGTCTAGGTTAGGGTATTGAGCCTCTTAGTACTGCTTGTCAGGACTGACTTTTAAAAAAAAGAGGACAGATAACTCAGAGGAAGAGACTGCAAACAACAGAAAATGGTAAGGAGAAACTTTAGCCAAGCATTCTCCTTTTCAGGGCATTTTTGGGTGAGTCTCCTTCCACCCAAGGGAAAGAGGAGCTTTCAGAGAAGAGGAAGTGTCCTAGCCATTTCAGTCTGGTGGTGGTGGCCAACCATTCTTCTGTGTTATTTTTAACACTCTAGGACAAAGATATCCTGCAGATGACCGAATTCAGAGGTAACTTTTCTTTCCTTTGGCCAGAGCCCAGTCAGACTCAAGTTTCCTTATGAGCTTGATCGCTTCTGACACCTCTTTCAGTGTAAAATCCCTCAAACTGCGAGTCAGGCACAGGCACAAATCCATCAACTGTCTCCAGGCAGACCTCTCGATGTAGGCAATTCACGTCACTGCTAGAGAAGAATCCCTTCCTCTTCCAAGTTAAAAACTCACTTGTGTTAGCTGCACTTCTTTGTGTACATCTAATTAAAAGTTTAAATTTAGGTTGACTAAAGCTCACTTTCTCAGTTCTTGGGGACAGCATCGCCTTTCTGCTGGTCACTCAGAGTCTGTGCAGGCAGAACCTGTGATACATGAATCCCACGCAGATCATACACATGCTTTGCATAGTGTGATGGGGATTTGAGCTTCCATGTACACATCCAAGTTCTGCCTCTTTGCATCTTGTGTTTGTAGCCTGCCACTGTGATCACATCACCTTTTGTTTGCAACTTTTCACTGCTTCTTCTGCGCCTCTTGCATTAAATGCAAGGAGATAGTCTTTCCTTTCTAGTTGTCTGCAGTCAGTTCTTATACTATCTGTCATCTCTCATTCACTTGGAAAATACTGGGTCTTTGGCTAGCCTATAGTGCCATACCATAGCGCCCGCATGTTACATTTTCAGATCTAATGACCATGTTTTCTCCTTTTCTGCCCCTCATTCCTGGAGGAGTTCCCTATAATCATAGACAAAAGCTGCTCCACCAGCCTCTTTCAGGCTTGGCTCGCTGGAAAAATTGTGACGGAAGTGTTTCTGTGGTTGCTGGCATGTGCTGGTTTGCTGTGACTGGAAGGTTGTGCAAGTCCCGCGTGGAGCCAGCCCGCCAGGAGAGCATCCCCGGCGGGGCCTCTGCGCCCCCTCTCACCCAACGTTGCAACAATTCTGGTTTTTGTTCTGGCTGGACTGCCTCCAAGTGCTGAGATTCGAATTCCTCTCAAATGAAATGCCTCTCTTGAGTCGGTTCTCATCCCAATTGTTTTTCTTCCAGTGATGCCTACGGTGACAATGGTTAGGTTGCAGCTCATCGCTCTGACCAGGGTTGTCTCTCTGCATCTGTGTGCTCATTCATCTGTCTGTAGCTGCCCATTGTCTTTTGTCTTATGATCACTTCGAGGGGCGGAACTTTGTTTTCCTTTTGTCCTTAAACCTATGGGACTTTGGTTTGAAAACAGGCATCTTATGCCCTATGGTAACATATGCAAGAAACAATAAGATGTTTTCTTTCAGTAGGACAAATGCTAAGTTTTTCTCGGGCAAATTTCTATCAGCTATAGTGCAGCTGAATGCTGCTTGAGGTTAAACATGGGAAGAATCTAAGGATCTGTTTCAAGAGAAAATAAATGAAATATACACTGTCCTCAGCCTTTGCATATTGGAAAACATGTTATCTGCACACTGGCATAACGAAAAGCCCATTCTTAGCACAGTGTAAGCAGCAGTAAGATGAAAAAGTAGTCTGCTTATGGAGAGTAAGTGGAAATGAAACTGCATCTTTTTCGTCATGGTTTGTACAAGATGTATACCAGGACTGCATGTTCTGATGTGTCTTCTGCACAGCCAACACAGTAAAAAAGGTTGTCAGTTCTATGTTCTCAAGAATAGAAAATAAGAGCTATAGACCATGTCAATCCTAAAAACTAGAATGAGCTGTGAAGGAGTGTGGGATATCTACCATTGCCCAAAATGCCTACCAGAAATATTCACTGGCCTGCACCATCCTTTGGACAGTGCTTTAGTTTTGTCCATGAGGGTCCAGTTGGCTTGGGGAAACTGAGTCAAGGACTGTGCTGGAAGTGAAAGTTACAGATGATTGTTGACTAGTTCCTGAGCATGTGTTGCAGCTCTGTTTGGTTTATTAGTAGAGATGTAGCCATACACACCAGAAGAACAGTAATACAAAAAGTGAGGATGCAAAAGAAAACTGCAAGTTCACAGGCAAGGGGTATGCAGTAAAAAAATGAGGCTGGATAAATGGATTAAATAAATAGCTAGTTTTGAAATTCATAGCGTCCCCATGCTGTGTCCAAGATAGGAAGGCAGCTTGCCTTGGTGCTTCATTAATCAGTAGCACTGGATGTTCCCTGTACTTGACAGCTGACAGTCTGATTGTGTAAAGTATTACAAAAGGGGGACAAGAAGCAAAGAGATAAATGAGCAATTTTAAAGTAAAACCAATGCTCAGTTTTGAGTATAAATGTATTTATGCTTATGTTTTTTGAGAAACTATGCAAGAATGGATGGACACCTCATTGGATATATTTGCACATTCTTTTTCAAGAACAACTAAGATTAAAAGGACTGTGGCAGTATGGGTCTGAGGAAGCCGTTCTGTAATTTTGAAGCCTGGGAGCTATTCATTAAGAGATGTCATGAATCAGAAATTTCAGTGACTTGAGAATGCAGATGATTTCCGTTACTGCTTACTCTAAAAGTGCTGCTTTTATTCCATGTATCCCTGAAACAGATGATGGGATATAAATTCAGTGATTGGCAGGGTTAATACAGGTCAGTAAATCGATCCTTAAAATGTTGATCAGTAGCATAGTTAAAAAGCAAAGCATTTGCTTTCAGTGTTTACAAGTAGAAACCTAAGTTAGATTTAATACAAGTTTACCAGAAGGTGGAGCTGGATAGTAAATCTAAACAATAACTTGCAATTAATACATTCCAAGCATCATTCCAGTACAGAAGGATGAATGTGGTTGATGTACCAGTAGTTTCTCTGCACTGCAATTCAGATACTACGACTGCTAAAAGCTGGCATCTGTTACCCAGGCAGAACTCTGATGATCAGAGTAACTACAAAAATGTTCTTGAATAATATAGTGGTAATGCACAGAAGACTGCAAAAGTATGGTTTGAAAACAAAGACAATGAAATGCTAATTTTAACTCCAAAACATTTAAGTGTATGCATGTCTTTGGGCCTGTAAACAGTTGCTCTGTCATGTGCATGCGCATGTTACTGAGTTACAGTCTTCTTCAGGAAGCTTTAACCTGCATTGTATGTAAGAGAAAATACAAAAATCCCCAAAACCCAAAACAAACCAGCAACTGAAGTTGCCAAAATCAAACCCAGAAGCTTTTCGTCTATTAGAAGGATATGTTTACTTTAGTTCACTCTGGTATAAGCCATTTTTCTAGACTACAGTAGAAATACATAGAAACATTAATTTTTCTCCATCTGCTAAAACTTCTGCATGTGCTGATGTCAATTGGGAAAGATCATAGTGATGAAAAAAGATAACAGGGCAAAACCAATGTTCTCTGTAAGGGTATGACGTTAGCCATATGTATGTATGCCATTAGTCATAACCTCATTTATGGAAATTCTTTTCATTTTTATATTGCAAACAGAACAGACTGACCAACACATACAGGTGAAGAGCACAATGTCTTAAATTGCGGCCATAGGGGAAAGTAACCTTCAGACAATAAAACACATGTATAAAGATAAATAGCCATATCAGACTTATCATGGGCTACCTGATAAGAGTGGTCAAACATTGGAATAGGCTGCCCAGGGAAGTGGTGGAGTCACCATCCCTGGACGTGTTCAGAAAATGTGTTGATGTAGCGCTTCTAGACATGGTTTACTGAGTATAGTGGAATTAGGTAGATGGTTGGACTTGATGATCTTAGAGGTCTCTTCCAACCTAATGATTCTATGAGTCTGTGATTCTGCCTCTTAAAATTATATCACAGTATATTTCATATTGCCAAGTTCCCATCCCCTGAAGGTTGTCATATTTCCATACAAATATTTCTTTGGGCAGATGAGGCAGACATCTTTTTGTCCTGATTCATGAAAAATCTCCTTGAAGGAGCATCCTTTAATTCATGGCAGGCCAGGCTGCCTATCCATCCCATATCCAAGCTTATTAAGTCTTATAAACTGCCCCTGGCTGCGGGCATTTTATCAGAGACTAGAGCTGGGTTTGTGATGATACAAAAGCCCCAGCTTCCTTTTGAAGTCGAATTTCCCTGGAGAAAAGTTTCTTTGCCTGGCTGACCTGCCAGTCTTTTGTCAGCCTTTTGGTATCAAACTCAGCCTGGGAAGTGTTCAACTGAAGTAACTGCCACAGACACCTCTGCTATTTCCAAAGTTCAACAAGGTCTAAAAGCAAAGGATTACAAGTAACCCAGCATCTGTACTGTTAGTGGATCCATCTTCTCAGGGAAGACATGGGCTTGAAACAAACAGATGACTGGAGAGCCTCTAACCTGGCAGTGATATTCACAACCCATGGTCAATCTGCCAAGCATGGAGCTGCTCTCCTGCTGATCCCACAGCTTCTGCAGAGTATGGTAGCACAGCACAGACCTCAGCTTTCATCTGGATCACAGAGCTTCTCAGAGCAATTGCAAAGGTCAGGACCAAATGTATTGAACTGTTGGCTTTGCCTGTGCAGTATTGTTTGAGCAGATTTGAGGGATGGGTGCATGCTCTGGCTTCTTCCTTTTGGAAAGATTTCCTTAACCATGCATTATTGCCCAGTGGTGCTGAGCATCAGAGCAGCATGATGTGCCTCTTCCTTGGTGATATTTGCAGTGATGAGTATTAATATGCCAAAGGAAACCCCAAAGATTAAAGACCAGCACCAACCACAGATGAAGGCCAAAGTGAGGAGGACTGCAGGTGTCCTCACAATGGTCCTATGCTCTCTTTTCCTTTTTGGCCCATCTGCAGATCACGATGGAAGCTGGTTTTGGTGAGGAGAACGCTAATAATGAAGAATTGGCACCAGGCTCAGGGCCCACGTTCACTCCTTTCTAACTGCAGGGAATCTCAGAATAAAGGGCTGTGAAAACCTGGCAAAGGCTGTTTGAAGAGCTTGTTCAGCAAAATGATTTTCCAAGAATGTGGTAAACCTTTTCAGTGGAAGAAATAATAAATACAGAGCTCCATTGTGTTCCATCACAACTGACACAAGGCTCATATGATTAATGATTAATGCCAGCCCGGTAAAGCCCTCCCACATATGCCTCCCAAAGAAGGAGGAAGGTAGAGGGTTTAGGTCTTCAGCTGAGGTACCTGAATTAATTTAAATACGATTGCATCTCACATGCTTGGTCTTAATTGTCTCCTCCTGAAAATTCAATACCTGCATTCATTGCTTCTGGGCTCCAGGGATTCCAGAGCACCACACTGTCCCCACTGAAAGGAAATGAAAAATCGGCTGATGCTAACCAGACCCCTTCAGCAACTTTACCCGTTTAAGTGCTGTATCCTGCAGAGTGATTAATGATTTTTTTCCTTTTACATCTAACAGCAAAGAAGGAAAGAAAGAACGTGTACTGTCGTTCACCTTCTAGCCAATAGACTACAAAGGCATAGTTCGCCAGGATATGCACTTTCCTCCTGTGTGTGATTTAGTTTTTGCGTGTATCTGATGTTGCCTCTTCCCTGTATGTGGTTGGAGTCTGCAGCATCTTATCAGCAAAAGGTTTGTCTTGCTCTTGTGTATGGCTAGCATTCCGCTTTCTTTGGGCCTTTTTAAAACTGCAACCTGAACCTGTTCACCAGCCCTTTATTAACATGTGTTTTATGGTACAGGTGTAATAATTAATCCAAATGGTTAGCAGATGTGGCTGTCTATCTCTGGGCATGTCAGTTCCTGCACACCACCCCTTAATCAAGCAGTGCCCAAGCAATGCCAAAGTAAATGAAAGAAAATAAATTCCACCGAGATATTTATGAGGGCCACCTGGACAGGGAAATACCTTGGCCTTTGCCTGTCCCCTGCTCCAGGTGGCTACAAAAGACTGAAGTCCCTCACTAAATACAGGTCAAATCAATCTTGCAGGGAGCTGAAAATGAAAAACTGTGCTTGGCTCCCTCATTTAACAATAATGAAATTTTGTACATGTGCTTTAAGGAAACCTACCCACTTCACCTTATTTATTTGAAATTTCCCTTCTTTTTACCTGTGCCAGCACCTGCTAGACTACACATAATTCAGGTTGCTGGTTCCTGCCTCTGTTTCTGGCAAGCCAAAGCTGAAGATCTTCTGTGTGTTATCAGCTGGACTCCGGGTGTTGCTTTGCAAATCACGAAGGGAGACGCCAGATTTTTACGCTCCTGCCATTTTCACATCTCTTTTTTCAATAATTTGTAATCTTCACATGGTAATTCTTGGCAGATTTTCAGCACGTTCAGCTTCTGCTGGGATGAAAGGCTTTGCCTGCGAAGGGGTGGTTGTTCCAGACTGCCTTGGGGGGAGCTCATCCCTGGTGGAAGCTGCACCTCAGCTGCCCTACAGCATCGCAGCAAAATGTACCTCCTGTGTCCTGGTTTGGGCTAAATCAGAACTAATTCTGTTTTAGTGCTTTAACTTTTCAGTTAAGTCTCCTCTAACTAACGGCATTTTCTGAAACAGCAGCATGTTTTTCCAGACAGTGACTGCTTCTAGCAGTGATATGGCCTGATGTTTATAGTTCGTACCCAGGAATGGTGTGCAGAGAGGCCCTTGCTTATACTTGTTCTTGTACCGACCGAGGTCACTGCTAAATCTTGTACTCTGTGTTGGGGTGCCGGGAGTGAAAAGGGGTTGCACCTGCAGGGAGGAGCGAACCGGACAGGTGAACCAAAACTGACCAACAGAGTATTCCATCCCATATTTGTCATATTCAGTATAAGATGAGAGGTCACGAGGGTCACTCTCTCTTCTTCGATAGCCGACATCTGAGGAGGACTCTGCCTGTTCTTCTGTCATCGATCCCGATCCGTACATTCCTGAATCCAGTGCCTGAGTTCAGCTCCTGCATCCCGTCCCTGTCTGCTGCCGTGTCCAGCCTGGGACTGCCCCAGTGCCAGCCCTGCAGTGTGGTGGTGATGTATTGTCATCGGGGTGGGGGAGGGAGTTGGGTTCGGTATTGGTTTTGTATATATTTGTACATATTGTATATATTTCATTATTTCCTTATTCTTCTTATTATAATCTTTTCTTTTATTGTTATTGTTTCATTAAAGCTGTTTTAGTTTTCTTTTCCGAACTGTGAAGTCTCTCTCCCTTGTTCTCTCTCCTTTTCCCTTTTGGGAGGGGAGACGGGTTAGTAGAGAGCATCTGTCGTTTGTTAGTTGCCGGCCGAGCCTCAAACTGTGACATCCTGCCACCTAAGAAGCTTCAACACATTTGGTGCATCACATCCAGCTGCCCCTCCCTGGGGACCAACCATCCTGAGGACACTGTGGATGGAAACCAGGTCTTTCCTGGGTGGTGTGGTGCATTGACCCTGGCTGGATACCAGGTGCCCGCCAAAGCCACTCTATCACTCCCCTCCTCAACTGGACAGGGAAGAGAAAATACGATGAAAGGCTCGTGGGTCAAGATAAGGACCAATTTCCTGTGACCAATTACTCTCACAGGCAAAACAGACTTAAGTAGGGGAAATTAGTTTAATTTATTACTAATCAAATCAGAGTAGGATAATGAGAAATAAAACCAAATCTTAAACACCTACCCCCCACACCTTCCTGGGCTTAACTTTACATCTGATTTCTCTACCTCCTCCCCCTGAGTGGCACAAGAGGATGGGGAATGGGGGTTGCAGTCAGTTCACCAGACATCTCTACCACTCCTTCATCCTCAGGGAGTGGACTCCTCACACTCTTCCCCTGCTCCAGAGTGGGGTGCCTCCCACGGGACAGTCCTCCATGAACTTCTCCAACATAAGTCCTTCCCACTAGCTACGGTTCTGCATAAACTCTCCAATGTGGGTGCCTTCCGTGGGGTGCAGTCCTTCAGGAACAGACTGCTCCAGCATGGGTCCCCTGCAGGCGTCACAAGTCCTGCTGGCAAACCTGCTCCAGCATGGGCTCCTCTTTGCACAGGTCCACAGGTCATGCCAGGAGCCTGCTCCATCCTGTGCTTCCCATGGGGTCACAGCCTCCTTTGGGTCCATCCACCTGCTCTGGTGTGGGGTCCTCCACAGGCTGCAGGTGGATACATGCTCCACTGTTAGCATCCATGGGCTGCAGGGGGACAGCCTGCTTCACCATAGTCTTCATAATGGGCTGCAGGGGAATCTCTGCTCCAGCACCTGGAACACCTACTCCCCCTCCTTCTTCACCGACCTTGGTGTCTGCAGAGTTGTTTCTCTCACATATTCTCACTTCTCTCTCTGACTGCAGTTGCTGCTGCACAGTTGGTTTTTTTCCCCTTCTTAAATACATTACTACAGAGGCACTACCACCATTGCTAATGGGCTCAGCCTTGGCCAGTGGTGGGTCCATCTTGGAGCCGGCTGGCATTGGCTTTATTGGACTGGGGGAAGATTCTAGCAGTTTCTCACAGAAGCCACCCCTGTAGCCCCTCTGCTACCAAACCTTGCCATGCAAACCCAGTACGGGTAGGCAGGAGTTCTGCTAGGCAAGGGTTGGAAAACGAAGCTTCTGAAGAACGGGTGTTGAACAATCCTCACATCCATAGCCATTGAATTCTCAGTGAATGAGAAGCAGTCAATGTCAGAAGAAAGCTATGCATGACAGAAGAAATCAGCTGACATCCTTACAGCTGGAAATCCATTTTATCCACATAACAAAAAATGCAGGTGTCAGCGCAGGTAGTTCTGTCATGGGCACTGCTTAGTGCACAACAACCATGATGCCAGGCTACATAGGTAAAACAATGTGCCAAAAATAATATAAAAATAAATTAAATCTGATAATGGGTGTGTACCTTTCTATTTAAACTTGTACGGTCATTTCCTAATCAAAGAAAGATAGGAAAAAGTTTCCCTTAGGTTGTTATTTATCATTTGGCAAGTTTTGCCTAATAAGCCTGTATATTGACTGCTGCCACAGATGAAAAAGCAAAACATATGGATCATTTGGATGAATGTTAATGCACTGATTATCTTGATACAGTTGAAATATTTATTGAAAACTGTCATACAAACACAAGGGTAATCAAAGCCTTTTCAATTTGAACTATTACTGCTTAAATTTCCCCACTATTCAGTCATGTTAGAGATAAATTTTTGAACAAAACCAAGTACATGATTCATGCTTAAATCCGTGAGACCTATTAGCTATCAGCTTTCCATTAACCAGTCTGAAACTCCATGCCAAGAAGTGTCACAGTCTGCTTAGAACAGCAGTGGGGCCAACCTCAACCAAATGGCAGCAGCAGCTATACACTCCTGAACTATGCCGATTTTGTAATGTATCTCCTGCATAAGCAAGGTCTGAATGTTGGAACAAGTTGTCATTGACAACATGGAGGTGCCTAATAGTCCTAGGAGTCCAGAGTCTCCTCTTTTTGCCTTAAAGAGGTTTTGGAATATGAACGTTCACAGAAGTGTGCTAAATGGATTATGCTTCTGTTATTTTAACTTGTTTATTTGCAACATGAGAACAGCATGAAGTAAACACCTGGGAAATTTCAGCTGGCAAAATTCAGATGTTCTTTGGTGATGAAGGCACAAAATTAGCATCTTTTTAGAACAAGTGCATAAAAAACAATTCAGAAAAGCCATATGTTGTGTAACTTGAAAACTGACCTTTTTTCTTGTGGCTTCCAAAAAATATCCACTTCTGCACCGAGACTAAAGCCTGTCACAGTTTAGCCGAAACAGGCTCAAAGCAGGTGGTTTAAGATTAAAATCCCACATCAAATTAACTATGATATTTGATACCTGGTAAATACTCTCCAGGGCAAATTGAATAAGAGAACTTATTTGTGCGCAACAGACTGGAGTAAATAAAAGGTGTGGGGCAAACAAAACATCAACTCACTGTAATGAAGTATTCCCTCCACAGCCCAGTCTCAAGGGAAGAAAAAGAAAAGGAAGACCAGTGGTCAGAAGAAATACTTTAGATGTGAAGGAAGCATGTGTCTGGCAGCTTCAGACATGCACATGAAAAGTGGACTGTTGGAACCAAAGGGTTTCTCCATATGTTGAACTCTGAGTCTCCCATTTTTTCCAGAAATGATTAGCTAAGGGTATTTTCCACTTTTCAGTCAAAGGGAAGAAAAGAGGAAATAGTACAAGGACATGTTAGATGTGCCACTGGGAAATGTACATCTCCTTATCTCTCTCTACGAGTATCTCTTCCAATCTTTCTTCTCCACCTGCTCCAAACCCTGGACTGCTAAGCCAAGTTTCTAGGGGATTATAGTTTCCTGAGTCTTCCTGTTGATCATTTATAGTTACTGGCACAAGATTGACTTTTTTTTTCTTGCAATTCTGTGGAACATCCTCAGGAATCTAATATTTATTTAAAAGCTATGTCAGTGGCTCAGAAGACTCCTTAGCCAATTCTTTTAAAACTCCTGGCTGCAGTGCATATTTGTTCTTTGGTACCCTAAGGAAAAAGCTTATTTGTTGGAGGTAAGACATATGCCACAAAAGCAATGTCTGCAGCTCAAATAGGGTCTGACTGCCCTCTATCAATGGTCGAATACACACAAGTTGCACAGCTTAGTCAAAATTAATATCTTCTTTCCCTTCACAAAGCTGTCAGTACTATCTCCCTTGCTGGTTCTTGCACATCTGAGAAAAGGCAGATGGCTAAAGTTGTAGTGGGACAATGTGTGGGTTGCTGTCTGCCCACATTTCTACTCATTCGGCTATTTTCTAGACCCTGCTTTTGCTGTTTTAGCCCCCCATTCATTCATATATGTGAAAGGCACTTTATAGATATGAACAGAGGAATGGTTGTCTCTCTGGTTACTGTACTCGCCAAACATGCTGGTACTTAAACACTGACAAGAGATGTTCCAGATTGTTGAAGTTTTGTGCTCTGCATGGAAGATGGAATTTATGCAAAACGCCCTCCTTGGGCCAAAGGACCATAGTAAAGAGACTCAAAGATGGAAGGGAGAATTTTGGACTTCAAGAACAGGGCTGTAAACTCTGGCAATATTTAAAAATGTAAAATATTTACATATTTGTGTAAAAGCTTTCTGACAACACTACTTATAAAGGGAATTCAGGGTGACTGAAATAATCAGATGCTTGTCTAAAACTGGTAGGCAAAAGAGTAGAGGCTGAGACAGAGCTTCTGTAGTCAAAAATTAGCGTGTTCAAAGTGGATTTATGTAAAATAGATCCTGTCCAAGTAGCTTGAGATATAGGGGAGAACAAGTTCTAGCTATAGTGCATAAAGATTAGTATGTCAATAAAATAGCCTTCAGTATGGAATTTCATTTGGTGTCACTATGTGTTTTCATTCAGGAACTGGCATAATAAAAAATCAATACAGTATATGTTAAATGTTTTAAAAATAAATCAATAAATTGGAAAGTAATACTATAAAACTGGAATCTTTGTTAAATAGATGTGTTTTATGTGGGTCAGTTTTCAGAATTGAAGTATTTATTATTAATATCAATGACCAGGAAAAAATTAAGTGGTTACCACTGACAAAGACTGGATATAACACAAAGATTATGGGGTAAAAAAAAAAAAAGGACATGAAGATAAAACAGTGATGCAGACCAGATTGCCTAGTGAAACACATTAGGAAGTACAGGCATTTGTTTGGAAAAAAGAAAACAGGCCATGCTGACAGAATACACTGTAAATGTACTCTGGAAGGTGCTTGGGACCACAGAGAGTATGCAGTCAAATAGGAGCTCCCTTAGGACCTCCAGAAAGAGTTACAGAGGTGAATTAGAAAGGAGAAAAATGAATACAGATATGGTATTGGGTGACAATGTGGCCATAACATCTGTATTCACCGGTGTCCCCAATCCAAGCTGGACAGCAAAGAGCAGGAAAAGTCTCACAGGAGAATCAAGAGGATAATTAAAAGGCTGGAAAACTTAGACTGGAGTGAAAGACTCCAAAAGAGCTCAGTCTTTTAAAGAATGTTATAAAGATGACTGTCCGTATCTACTTACACTGAGAACATTGTTTTGTTTTGGTTTCTTTTTTTATCTGCTGGAGAAAGACATCGCAGGATCCAATGTCTGGAAATAAAAGATGGTAACTTCAGACTAAAAATAAGGCACACATGTTTTTACCAGAGAAGGACAGCTAATCATCAGAAGACCAGATTTGGTGGCTATGCAAGGTTCTCTATCACTGGCAATTTGAAAATCAAGATTGACTCTTTCTCTTAAAGATGTGCCTTCTGAGAGGAAATCATTCAAGGAAGAAATGGTCTGGCCTCTGCTATCCTGGAGGTCAGGATCCATGGGCAGGCTGCTCCCCTCTGGCTTTATAAACCATGAATTAGTTGCTTAATTCTTTCATGTGGAGGTCTATGCTTTTGGGGCTTGCTTTTCCTTTTGAGTTGAAATTAGACATTATTGCATTTGTAGCATTAATACTCCCAGACAACCAATAAATCAGACACATATTTTGCCTGGGAAGTTTAGTTCACTTTAGCCACAAAAAGACTAAGGAGGAACTTGGACTGGAAAACGCGTATTACAAAGGGAGGAAGAGATAGCTTTATGGGCTGTGATGAGATGACCTCATCCAACATTGGATTTCTTAGATGTCAAAATGCTAATTGTTTGGGATTGTTTTTCTCCATTTGTTGTTTGCTTGTTTTCTTTTAATTGAGGCCAAACTTAAAAATAAAGAGAAAAGTCATGATGCAGCCGAAGCAGGACAAGCAGTCATTTTTTTCCCCGGAATTATCTGAAGGTTTTAACTCGAAGTGGGTTTAATCTAAAGACTCCAACCTCCCTGTAGCCACATGTTGAATCAATTGAAAAGCAACCAACAGGTAAATATCTCTAGCACGGCACTGCTAATAATGTAGCAGACCTTTAACAGAAGAGGAAACCCTTCTGACCCCTCTTGTGAAAGCTTTTCTGTGGCCTCAGGTTTGGTTGATTTTTTTTGTTAAACTGTCATTACACACGCACGAAGCAGACACCTGCAAGAAGCTGATAACTTTACATACATCAACAAGGGGGAAAAGCAGAGGCAAATAGGTTTTATTTGGCTTTAACAGAACACCAGGGAAAAATACACAGAGAGGTTGACTGACAAGGGCTTCAGTAGAAACCCGGCAGCTCGTAATGTGAGAAAGTGCTTGTAAATGTACAAAAAGCCCATGGCCCTTTCTGAAAGTAGGACACTTTGCCTGAAATATTCTACTTTTCCCTATTGTTTCCTATCCTCCTGTGTTGAGGTCTAACCACAGAACAAGGCACCACTGACCCGCACTGCTGTTCTGTATATCCATCTGGAACATGTCAAACGTTGGCAGCCTGCCCCTATGCAAAATCCTGAAAGGGGAAGGAGGTAACCAGTACGTATTTTTAAAACAAATAAATTTTCCTGTGTGCTATGATCCTATCAGCTTTTGCATCCTAAAAAGAGACAGGTTAGGATCACCATGTAAATAGGGAACTTCCAAGAAAACTTGAGGTATTAGAATAAGAGTGTCGGAAGAAGATATCAGAAGCTGAAAAGATCACATGCTCCTCTTGAAGTGAAGAATCAATGCAGTAGGTTTAGTGGAGATACCCTCTCTCAACTTAGACATAAACCACGTCTCCTGCCTACTTCTGGGCAAATAATATTCATGAATGATGTCAGGTTTTTCACAGCAGACAATTAAAGAATTTATGAAGAATTTTGTTCCTATTACTTGAAAACCTCTAGTCTCAAAAAAAGTAGGACCGTTGAAGATTTTACAGAGCTATTTGCTAAAATTAAAATATTGACCCAAATTCTCAGTCAAACCTGATACCATCTCATCTTCTAATTTTACTCCAGAAGGACTGGGGGGTTTTCACTCTCTGCCCTACACTGTTTTAAAGGGTTATAGGGTTTCATAAAATACCTCCTAAAGGCTCTAACAATAGAGAAACATGTCCTTTGAGAGATGCAGGTAGTGACTGTTTTGTTTAACATGTATATTGTAGTTTTATTTATGTTTAGAATAAAATTTAGGTTGTGGCTGTTGTATGTGCATTATAGTGCATTATCTTCTGTAATTCTTCTGCTTTCCTCGAAGTTACTTGTTTTGCAAATGCATGAAAGTTATATTTCAGTGTTTTCAAATGCTAACATTTTATTTATGCTTCTATGCCATCTTCACAGCAAAAATAATTCATAAAGTAGTTCAGATGAAAAAATACTGACCATTTTAATATAAATAAATATTAAATTTTATTGGATTGCTTTCTAGAAAAGTAGTGGTGTGTTTATAAATTAGTTACACAGTTTAGAGATACTTTGGGATATTATTGTTGATTTTAGCAGATTAAGATAAGGACCAGCAGCACTTTTCCAAACCTAAATGGACAGTAGACTTAGGAGGAGTTTCCTCCCTACTGCAGTCATTTTGAGACAGATTCTCAGCTTCTGTAAATTAATATAGGATCAGCTTTATGATGACTTAAAATATTAAGGGACTTTTCCCCTATTTTTGCAATAAGATGGTGTCAGACATGTGGCTGCACGGGGGATTCTTGGAATCTAAAATCAATAGAGTGAAAACATACCAATTACCAATGTAAATTATATGGAATAACATATCTCAGGTCCAAATTCATATGGGATATGACAGTTTCATTTCTTGAGTAACATGTAATCTCAGGATTTAGAGACATTTTCTCTAAGAGAGTAATTTGTTGTCTTTTGTGCCCCACTTCATCCTGGTAGTGGGAAAAAAAAAAAGCTTCAGGTACTTTTAGATTTTTTTTTAGTTGCTTGACTTTCCTCAGTTGCTTCCCATTGCTGCTGCAGTTCCCTTCCCTCACCAGGCTTTGCTATAACCTGAAACATCAGAGATATCTAAGAAAGCAAAGAGATGCATAAGATGCAATATGTATACAGAGATTTAGCGCGTAAATATTGAGAAGTGGGATTTTGTCCTAGCAGATTACCAGATATGCATAAGGATATTCAGTTAGCACAAATTAAAAGTAACGTTGGCAATGCCCCTAAGTGTCTTTTTACCTTGGTTTCCATCAGTTCTCCACAATATAGAATAAACCTAGGGAGATATACATGTGCCTGTTGTTATGTTGGATAGGAGAATGGGAAAAGCATGAGAACGTAAAAAGAAATAAGGACTGTGTGAGCTGACCACACTTCACAGGCACTCTTTATCTGAGGGAACTTTTCCAAAAAAATACAGGTTTCTTAGCATCTTTTATACAGTTACACGAAAATAAGTCCATCCATTGTGAAAAAGGCTGAGGTAATAGTCTTGCATTTTATTCTAGTACCTATTTTTAGGGAAGTTAGAATTAAAACTCTTGAGTCTGTGAGAAAACACTCTGAGATTCACAGGACCATGGCAGGATTTGTGCCTTAAATACTTTTTTCTTGTTATTAAAACAAAAATGTATTGGAAAGTGTCATTATATTATCAAAGTCAGTAAAGTTATGACAATTTAAAACAGCTGAGTTTTTGCTCCACAGCGTTTTATTATCTAAGAACAGAGCAAAAGATGTATTGCACCAGGGTACTATAACTATTGTTCTGTTTCTATGAAGGAGAAATAGATTTCTGAGCCCTGAACATTAAGACATGTATCACCTTCTCTTGTGGCTCAATGTCCCTCCAAAGTTTTACTTACAGTCAAATACATGGGTTTTTTTATGTTGAGCTGCATTTGTTATCCAAATGACACCATTTCCCCCCTGACCATTTACTGTTGTTTGAAAACTGTATCTAAAAAGTAACCTGACATATTTTTATATTTCCATGAAAGCTGTTGTGTTATTTTTCCTCACAAAACCCTGTGAGGAAAGCCACAAAAATCCTGTAGGTGGTAGATAAGGTGAATTGAGAACTCTTACTCTAAAAACTGCAGAGACACGTGATGGAACTGGTAGCACACAGTTTTAAAACAAAGTACTTTAGTAACACAGTGGATGTAAACTACTGGCATCTGTTGCCACAGGAGGTTTTAGAGACAGACAGAACTCAGGATTTAGGCAAATTTGTGGATAGCAGATCAATAAAATGTACTAAAAGGGCTAGTAAGGGATGTACTCTAGCATTCTTAATTCAATGATTGTGTATTCTGAGAACTGCAGGTAGTAGCTGGGTTTGTGCATTACCCCAAAATTTCATATCCAATTGCCACTGATGGAGCTAGCTACAGGGCTAGGTGGACCTCAGCTCTGTCCCCAAAGGCAAGAATTTTCTCCATGTAGTCTATGGACCAAGGATTTATTTCATCCAACCTTTAATATGGAAAGCTGAGATTTCTCCCTGGCTTTTCTTTGGTGTTGCTGCTAACCGCTCAATATTTTATGTTCCCAGTAAGAGGTGAGCTGAGCCTGAGAGCTGCCTGCTGGCAGCTGGATGGAGAAGACATAGAGAAGGCAGAGCCAGGGCTCTCAAGGATGCCCACTGGCTGTGGAAGTTCAGCTTCAGGTGCTGACTTTTCAGAATACTCTAATATTTCAGTTCACTTTATTTGTTCAAATCACAGCTTGCCACTTTCACCCACTCTTCATTTGAGTGAAGAAGCCCTTTGGTTCATTGCATAACCCTTGCTGGACTTCAGCAACAGGAAGACAGGCAAAGAAAGCAGAGAGCATCTTCCATTTCTGCTCTGACATGTGTTGCCTGAACGGTCTCTGGCAGCAGGGAGAAGTAGTTGCACCAGAAACCAGCCACAGCCTCTACAGAGCCAGGTTCAGGTGTACTAGCCAGCCCATTTGTTTCCAAGGAATAGCCAGCATGTTTCTGGTTAGAGCAGAGGTGGCAAAGAGCTCAGACAAGGAGTGCTGGGCACTACAGAAAGATCCTCAGAGATAATAGTAAACAGCATTGCCTTCTCCCTGGGGAGCAAGGGTACCTTCAAGCACTGCAGTCAGTGCAGACAAAAGACTTAAGACTATGCCATGTTGGACCACGGAGGAGCAGCAAAGACTCTTCTAATGCATGCAAACGTCTCTGAGACTTTTTGCTGCTCTGCAGGTGCTCTGCTGGCATACACATCCATGTCTATGTAAGGGACAGACAAATTGGGTTTGTTTTCAGAATTTCATTCTGAAAGTGATAACATTTTCTATTTGTAATTTTCTATTCCTATCCTGTTTCAGATTTTCTGTTTACTGACTGCCATGTCAAAGCTGTGAGGCAAGTCAGAGAAAAAGCTTCATAAATACCCCCATAGTGCAATTTTATGTTTGTGAAGACATTTGTTCTTTTTCACTGTTGTCATTCTCATAATTGAAAATCTAACAGACCTGATAATATTACAATGTTCAGACTAATTTCATTTTTATCATTTTTATGGCTTTGCACCTTATTGTTTGGCAGTTAGTGGGAATAGATCAACTTTCCCCCAATTCCGAAAGCTGATTATCTCCTTCCTTCTTTAAGACAAGCCAAATCAGTTGCATTTTCTTGGGTGACCCAGCTGTGTGGTCTAGTCTTCCTATAAGGCTCTCCTTGTTCAAAGGTTTGTGCTACTTGTTGTACATGCTTTTCCACAAGTGGCCAAATACTAGTTCTTCATCACAAGCATAACACATTGAGTAAAATCCATTATTTTAGGGCTGAGATCTTTTGCATCAGTAACAGAGTTAAAGAGGGAAAACCAGCCTCTGAAGAGCAACAAACAGGAGCTGCTTTTCTCCGATGTTGTCTTCTGCACTCATCTGGAGGAATGGATGTTAGGGCATTGTTTAAAGTATGTTTTTGTCCTGGAGAGCATCTATGTAAAGAGAGCTCATGCAGATCTTTTTCCTTTGCATGTCAGAGGTGCATGCCGCTCAGCAGAGATGCACCATTTACAGGAAGGTTTCATCCTTGCTTCCAAGCAGTGCCAGCATAGCCAAGAGAGCAGCGCTTGGAACCGACTTCTCCAGAGACAGCAGCCAGGTGACTTGCTGAGATCTCGATGGTGGCACCTAATTTGACTCCCAGCTCCTCATGAGACTGCAGGTGTGTACTTGAGGGTGTAACTGCTGTGCTCTGGCAGGCACCCTGGTGCACAAGAGCCAGCGAGCATGGGGTAGTAAATCTTAGACTGCAGCCTTGCACGATATTCTGGAAGGATGGTGGCTTTTCCCTGGTGCTAAGTGATGGGATTCAGTAGCATCTGCAGCACTGTTGCAACCGGAGCCAATGGGGATGTGTGCAGAGGTGCAGGATGGAGAAAGGGGTCCTAGTTGTCCCTGATGCAGCGTTTGTGCTCAGGTTTTGGTCTCCTTTGCTCTGGAAGAGGTTTGCTCACTGTGTGACACACAGCTTGGCGTGCAGCACACCTTCTGGCAGGGGAAGGACCCGGGGACAAGGGGAAGATTTGAGGCCATACGGTATGCTGCTTGGAGCAGCCTTGGCAGCCTGCACTTTCTCTTTTAACAATATGAATTAGTAGTTGCTATTAGCATAAAATCACCAGTTAAAACACTCTCAGCTCATTTTTTAACAGTGGAGCTAATTGCTCTTAAGTGCCTGAGCTCCAGCAAAACGAAATGGCACCTTTGTGCAGAAACCCCCAGTGTTTCCCTGGTACATCCATAACGACCTTTAAAATAAGCCGTTACAATTCTGACATGGTACCAGCCTGACACCTTGGGCTGGGATTTAATTTTGAGTTATGGCAACGTTAGGAAAACATATGATGTGGCCGTTTGTTTGCAGAAAGAAGGGGGAAAAAATCATAAAACCCTCTTTTTTTATGAGCTGTCGCTTGATTCGTTCCTGGAGCCCCAAGTAGCAAGCGTCTAAATCAATGCACACAGCTGTTCTTGCTTCTCGGAGCCCAGCAGGTGTACTACCCAATGTGCCTGCCATCTCCCCCCACTCACATAACAAATAATAACGTCTTACACACACCAGCCATCCATCACAGTTATGGCTGGCCCCGGTGAGGCCGCTGTTCTCAGGGTAGTGTGGTAGTGTGGAGATTTTTTTTCTTCTTCTTTTTTCCTTTTTTTTTCCTGTGCCTTTTTACTGTAGAAATACCCTGCCCATGGATTATTAGTCACACTTTCTGGAGTCCTTTAATTGAATAACCTTTGGCTCTTGTGGCAAAGAAAAAAATACCCAAAAAAGGCCAAGCCCTCCACACCACAGTGTTTATTTGTGTTAAAAAACAATGGGCATATTGTGACTGGCGAAATCAATTAGTCTTCCTCTGCAGTAAGGGCCCACATCTGGTGTGATTTAAGTTAATGTAAGGGAAGGGCCACAGAGGCCCGAAGACCCTGAGTTCTCATTTCAACAGGTGACAGAGAAGGCATAAAAGGCTAATATATACTACAAGTGCGGAGGCGAGGCTATAAATACTGGAAGGTTTACTTAGGAGGTAAAACAAAGCTAACCAATAATGCAAAAATAAATACCTTCCTGAGGCAGGCTGTCACCCAGCATGTGCGGAGGCAGAGGGGAGGGGGCAGGGACAGCTTGGGAGGCATGGGGCACTGGGCAGCATGAAGTAGCTAAGTTTGCTATTTGGCTTGGGATGCCCTCCTTCTATGGGGAGGATAACAATGGGAAAAAGATATAGGGGTCTTTGTTCAGGTCCTGCATGATTTCCCTCAGCTGGGGCCTAAAGGTGCTTGCAAGAGCCCCTGGCTCTGCCCACATCCAGTGGGGACCCAGGTAATTCCTGCTGGCCTGTCTCAATTCAGTGGCCTGTCGCTTCAGTTGTCCTGTTCGTTTTTCCTTGCTTGTGCTGCAGTGGCACAGCTCAAAAATGGTCTTGCGTACCTAGAGTTGGTTGCACTTCACTGAGAGGTAAAGAGGATCGGGTGAGTTAGAAATTTATTTTTTTTTTAGCAAATTGATTTTGCAAAGTTCTGGTAGGATCTGTAAGCCATAAAACTCACGAAGCCTGGTTTCCTATAGATTTGTACCCTGCATCCCTACAGCTCTTCTCTTATTCTACTGAAGCACAAAGCCAACTTCCAGCCTCTTCCTTGGCAGTACCTCTGGTCCTACTGACTTATACTAGACCTTCCCCTGTTCCTTCCATCTGACCTCAATATCCCCAGCTCCATCCTTGAAAACACTAATGTGGCCCATTTCCATTACACAGATGCCAATTTTCATAAAGATTTAAGGAACTTACCTCAGAGCCATTCAAATCTCTCTCAAATTTGATTGCAATTGTCCTTTAAGTTCAGTACGTCTTAGGAAGGGACTGACATGCTCAAGAGGATGGATGCTGCAGTTACAAAGGCTTTTTTGTGAAGTACACTGAAGGGTGTTCTGTAAACACCATGTGTGGCTTTGCAGATATACATTTCTGCAAAGTTCATATGAGGCCAGAACATTCAAACTGATGGTTTTGGCCCCTTTTCTCTAATGTATTTCTGTAATGCTTGGACCATTTGCTGCTGTCTGTCTGTGTATCCTGAACTCCTGCAGCCAGCCACCTCAGTAATTCTGGCACAGCTGGAACCCGAGACTCTTTGAACCAGGCAGCCATCCCCGGGTGATGGTCCTGGAAAGGCACCACGGTGGGTGCACATGAAGAAAGCAGAGGCTATAGACCCACCTGAGGAGTGCCAGGGAGCCTTATGTTTGCCTGGCAAGGGAAGAATGCTTCTGGAGCCCTCCCTGATGGTGAGCACCACCCACCTCTCTCCAGCCCTGCTGCATCTGCACAACAGCACAATAGATTGACTGGACGGGACGTGTGAGGGCACATTTGCTTTCAACAAAAAGATGCTATTACTATAATTATTATTCCTAAGCTTTTGATATCCCCTTATTAGCAGCCACCTCGGAGTGGCAAATACATATATTGTATGGTCCCTGACTATAAACTCTGCTGGAAAAATGCATCCTCAGTCTGAATCACTTTTGCTTTGTAGTGGAGATGTGTTTTGATTTGATAAGTCGTGACTTGTCCAAGTGGGAAGTTTGGTGATTTAATTTTAATTTCTTCACACCAGTGATAAAATTAGCCTGCAGTCACAGTCTCCGTTGCTCTCCTTACACAGACTATAGGCAGGTACTGGGACTTAAAACAGTATCACAATGATAATAAAGGTTTTTGTTGCCTTTTTTTTAAAATCCGTTTCCAACAGCTGGTTGCCAGTTGCCCTCTGACACAGACACATAAAAGGGAAGTAGTGAGTTCTGTACCAGCAGGGATCACTGGAATAAACGCAGCCCTCATAAATCAAGCCAGCACTGTTACATAGCTTTCATACAATGAAGTGCACATGTGCAAGGGCGACTGAAGAGGGACCCCACTCACTGGCTGGGAGCAAACAGATCTAGCTCTCAGGGAAGGGTATTCCTGCCACCACAGCAAGCAGTGGGGAGGACCTGATGCATCCTTCTTCTGGTATCCTTAAAGAGAAGTAAGCAAGACTTGGGGTGAGGCAAGAGTCCTTGTTGCAGTACTCTGAGCTGCAGGTTCTCAGGTGGTTTCTGGCGTTTTGCCAGTTAACAAGCCAACAGCAGTGGAGTTCCTACTCTCCCCATAGAAGCTCAGATCACTCCCTGACACACCTTCATGGCAGGATGGGTATATCTTTCATTTGCTTCGATATATCCCCCTGCTTTCACATGTATCCACCTAAGTCACCTATAGCAATGCTACTTTCTCCCTGTAATCTTAGAAGCCTTGGAGGAGTTACTAATGTCATCTCATAACTGCAGCAGAATCAAGCCAGACGTGTTTCTTCTTTCAGTCTTCCTTCAATTGATCAATTAACTTTAAAGCCAGTGTGGCAGCCTGGCACATATCACTGCATAACACTGGCCAGAGAATGTCAGCAGTATCTTCTTTACTGAGCCATGTAACTTAAGGCTCAAATAGGCTAGAGGTGCCTACCCCTTTTTGAAACAAAGAAATCACAAACATTATTCCAGGAGCAGGGAATCATAGAGATGGGCTGGGTAGACCCTGTAGGTATGACATTTCCTACAGTTTCCTGCAGTTATCTGGCCAGCTTATGCATCCCTTTCCTGCTTATTGCTTGTACCTTGAGACCCTGGCAAAGATGCAGGTTGGGAACAGACTTCTGCTACAAGAGGAAACGATGCAGGTTTTTCCCAGGTGTCTTCTTCCCCAATGACCATTGGATTCTCCCACATCAACCTCTCGATGACAGAAGTCTTTGTCATGAGGTTCAGGGTGCACACTACGTGATGGAGGAGACATTCTGGCTGCCTAGAGTAGGCAGCTACCACCAGTTTACCTGATACTCAGGAGAGAGGACCATCCAAGGCAGTCCCTGAGCAGGTTGAATTGTTTAGGTGCTATATGGATCGCCTCTGAACTGTGTCATACAAGAAATGCAGCAGTATCTTAAAGACTTCTGGAGCTGAAAGTCTTCTGCATCCTATGCTGATTCCGAAGGTTAGATATTGCATGTTCTCCCTAGCTTAAATTCAAGTTACAGTAAATGTTGTACAGTATGGAGTATCCCTTCTGCCAATTCAGGTCAGCTGTCCTGGCTGTGTCCCCTCCCAGCCACTTGCCCACCCCCAGCCTACTCACTCTCCCCAAAAGTTACAGACTGTAGATTACTATATATTTCATTTGCCATATCTGTGTTTTCTCCTTTTCATGATGAGATGAACTGTGAGTAATTACTTTGTGCAAGCATGTGAAATGGAGTTTAAATAGGTGCTAAGTACTTTAAAACAAAAGCTGTTACCAGGGCCTGTGTGCCCTGGGTTAAGCATTTAAAGAAATGAAAAGTTGGCCTACTACTAGATGATGAAAAATTACTAGAAAGGTTGGACAGGCTATGGGACTGGATCATAGAAAGGGGGGTTGCTGGCATGTTTGCAGATACTTTTTTTCCAGCTGTAACATATAAACTGCTGAAATACATTTCATATTGTTTCATAAAAATGTGTGCTGATTCATTTGTCTTAGAGCATACATATGAATGAATAAGAAATAGTTTTATAAATAATTTTAAAGAAAAAATAGAAATAAAATAGGAAAACAAATAGAAAAAAAACCCTCTTGCCCAGTTAGTAAAATGAAAAGTCATCGAACTCAAATTTGAAAAACAACTCTCTCCTCAAAAATATTATTAGCAAAATACATCAATAGGATATACTTGGGCTCTTTATCATTTGGCTGGACATGAAGTAGTATTACTTTAACAATTAATTCCAGGTAGTGGAATGAGCAGCAATCCCATACTTTGTCAGTGTGTATGACAGAGATAAATGGAAATCTGTGCATCCTTCAAGAGTAATTACATTCTTCCCAGAGGACAGCATGTGGCTGCAAAACCTAATGTGAACCTGCATGAGAGTGTAGAACTAGTAGAAGCATTATTTTTATTTTTGTTTTGGATTAACTTGGGCTACAGACATCCTTTTTCAATGACTATTTCTCAAAAGATGCTGACAGCTGTGTTTTGGAATCTCCCAAAATAAAACTGCATATGTTAGGAGTGCTGAGCTCCTAATGACCATCCTATAACTCCATGTTTGGTGCAGGTGGCAGTCTGCTAGGTCAGAGACTGTAGGCTTTTACTCAATTCTTCATCAATGTCTCCTTCAGCGAGGGAGGGATGTGGAGTAGTGAGGGCAGAACACTGATGATACGTCCTTCCTCCTGCACAGCATTATTGTCAGATCTGCGGAGCCAACAGGTGTGAAGCTGAGCAGGTTGCTCACCTTCTCTTGCTGCTGGTGGCAGCACATCAGACTATCCTTCACTCCATAATGGCCCAAACTGCTTTAGCAGTGTTTCAGCAGTGATCCATGAAGCGCAAGTTGTTTGCAGACATTAATCAACTCGCTGTGATTTGTAGTGCTTAAGATGGAATATGATCATAAGAAGTGCCTCCATTTACTTATCTGTAAGTTACCTACAGCTATCCCTTGTCTTTCCACATCATGGTGACAGTGTGCAGTTAATTGATTCATGGGGGTAAAGACTGTCCAATGAAAGATATTACAGCAGTAAGTGGCAGTAAGCAGAAGTGGTGTTTTGGCAGGATGGTGATATGCGTTTCACACCATGGGGATGGTGTAAATGAGGTATTTGCTTCACATTCTTAGGCTCCCTCCGTGTGTGGTGCAGGGAAAGTGGTTGCCCTCCATGAAAGCAGGTTTTATGTTGTGTGACACAAGCGCTAGAGACCACTCTGTGTGCTGGGACATACGATACAGCTGACTTGCGGGCAAAATAATATAACCCACACCTCTCTGCCACGTTGGGATAAATCCCAGAGTGCACCTCTCAGAACAAGCATATCCTGTCGTGAAATGTCAAGCAATCAACATCAATAAATAATGAGTTGAAAATGGCAAGGTGGTGTAAAACTGCACAGTCGCTCTTGGGAAGGTAAGGAAGCTGATTAAGTGTTATTTCCTGATCTGTAAATCATCAATTCCAAACCTCTTTGTGTGTTGTCAATAAAATATTGGCTGTGGGCCTTTTGTTATAAAAAGGTAACTAATTTTTATAGCAGCCCCGTAAATAGTAATTAACATGCCACAAACTGAACAACATCCTGCTGTAAAAAATGGGGAAACGCTGTGCCTATTTTTTAAGAGACCTGCATTCGTGCCTGGGTAGAGATGAATACTTGTTTGCCCCTGTCTGGGTGGGTAGGTGCACATGCACTGCTGTGTTGGAAAGTTCTAGTCCCTTGCTTTTGTCCTGCCTTAGGAACAGCCCTTACATGACCTGGGAAGGACCAGTGATCTGAAGTCCACGGTTTCTTTTCGGTGTCTGCTGTATCAGAGGAGGCAGAAAGGAATGATGAAGTAGATGAGTAGTGAATACAGCATTTTTCTTTCCAGCTTCTATCACTTAATGTTTGGCTTATGCCCTGAAACATGAGAAGGACTTAGATCTCTTCTCAAAGCATTTTTTCCAAGTCTGTCTAATAAAACTGTATATGCTCTCATTATCCATACAAATCCCTAATCCCTTTCTGAACAGCAACAAACTGTTGACCTGAGTGATACAGTGAATCCCAGAGGTTCAGCATTTGTATTTAAAAAGAAGAAAACCAACCAATCCCCCCACCTTCCCCCCTTCTCTTCCTCAAACTGATAATCTTATGGATGTAGCAAATGCCCCTTGTTTCCTAAGGAGAGGGTAGATGGGCATGTCAAATTTATTGTACATGTAACACAGCATGCACATGGACCATGAGAGGGAGTGGAGCTGGGAGGAGAGAGAGGATTGTTCAGCCTGGCCAGACCCATGTTACATGACCTGGAGTACATGCACAGCTCCAGGAGGTGTTAATGGCCTGCAACAACAGCCCTGCTCCTTTTGCCCCCCGCTGCCTTCCTTTAGAAAATTTGCACCTGGCCACATAAGTGCTGGGAACATTTATGCTCCTGCTGGCAGCTACATCTTCATGTCATGTGCGCACAGAGCACCCACCTCGGCTTTTTCCACCTTATGCCCACCTCACTTCGAGAGGAAAAGGAGGCAATTGGACTGCTAAGTCATTACCGCAGCTTCTTGATGTGTGGGCAGCTAGTTGCCGAATTTGTTGGTACTATACGTTAGATTTATTTCTGAATCCAACACAACTATTTGATAATTCCGGTATTGGCACAGCCCTGTGAGTTAGGCGAGTTACAAGCTTGCACTCCAGTACATTGCCTTATCTGTCATATTTTGCTCGGTGAAAAAAAGGAGAAAAGAGATTAAAACATTATTAAGTGATTTTTGTTGTTTTGGGTTGTATCCCTGTGGACAAGGAAGGGTCACAGTAAGGTAGAGCTGTATCACACCATTGTTGCTCTGCATCTGTGATGGCCTTGGTGCAGCCAGCTTTCCATCCAGTGCCTTCCAACTCCTTGGTATTATCTGTAGTCTTTTTTGGTCTCAAGGCATGTCTCAGTCTTTTCACTTGCTCTATGATCAGCAGTGCTTGACTCCTGCTCTGCCCTGTCTTTTGATGCCCATGTACAGGCACACTGTCATTCACACTCCACACATGCCATTGAGGTATTTCCCCTGTAAACCTTTACATCTACGTTAGCAAGTGGCATGGCACAGGAAGAGCAAACCAATAGAAGAAAAAAGCTTGTGCTGAGGCTGCTACATCAACACTGTACATCTTTTGGGGCGCTGGCTTTGTAAGAGAGTTACTGCAACCCAAGAGACAATGTGTCCCTGCTACTCTCATGGCCTAAAGCTGTTGGAGGGGAAGCCATCCTGTAAACCTTTGCTTTTCAGGCTGTGGGCCCCTCAGTGGCCCATGCCCAGGAGCACCACACTGCCTTTTTGGCAGTCTCACGCAGATGATGATAGCGTGTCCTCATTCCTGCCACCAGTACTGTCACGGTTTGAGGCTGGGCCGGCCACAAACAAATGATAGACGCTCTCTACTAACCCGTCTCCCCTCCCAAAAGGGAAAAAGGAGAGAGAACAAGGGAGAGAGACTTTACAGTCTGGAAAAGAAAACTAAAACAGCTTTAATGAAATAATAACAATAACAGAAAAGATAATAATAAGGAAATAATGAAATATATACAATATGTACAAATTTATACAAAACAAATACCGAACCCAACTCCCCCCACCCTGATGATGATACGTCACCAGTGACACTGCAGGGCTGGCACTGGGGCAGTCTCAGGCTGGACTCGGCAGCAGACAGGGACAGGGTGCAGGAGCTGGACTCAGGCACTGGATTCAGGAATGCATGGATCGGGATCGACAACAGAAGAACAGGCAGAGTCCTCCTCAGATGTCGGCTATCGAAGAAGAGAGAGCGACCCTCGTGACCTCTCATCTTATACTGAATATGACGTATATGGGATGGAATATTCTGTTGGTCAGTTTTGGGTCACCTGTCTGGTTCGCTCCTCCCTGCAGGTGTGACCTTTTTCATGCTTGTGACCCTTTTCACTCCCGGCACCCCAACATGGAGCACAAGATTTAGCAGTGACCTTGATTGCTATAAGAACAAGTACAAGCAAGGGCCTCTGCACACCATTCCTGGGTATGAACTATAAACATCAGGCCTTATTCCTGCTAGAAGCAGTCACTGTCTGGGAAAACATGCTGCTGTTTCAGAAAATGCTGTTAGTTAGAGGAGACTTAACTGAAAAGTTAAAGCACTAGAACAGAATTAGTTCTGATTTAGCCCAAACCAGGACAGATACCCACAGAACCTCAGGGAGGGGAGTAAGCTGTGCTTCTGTTCCTGGTTGTGTTGCTGTCAGGTTGTTCCTGTTCCCATTCCCATTCCTTTGAGAGTGACACTCAGTGGCTTACTGTTCAGACCTGCTGGTGAGGGATGCACTAGTATCTACCCTCTTGAATGTACTTTTGCCAGAGTAGGAAGCCAGGGATGAGGACTTTCTGGGAGTCTTTGCTAATACAACTGCCTCACCTGGTTTGACTGGATGTTCTGGTCCCAGAAGAAGGGCTCTGATGGGAGGGTTCAGCACCTTTCTTAGGACGTGGCTAGACAGCAGCAGGTGCAAAACTCTCGGATGTGGTGAGTGGCCATGGCAGAACATAAAATAAGGAGTAACAGAAGAAACAAAAGTTTCAGCAGGATGGGTAGAATAACAAGAGAAAGTTAGCCAGGTAGGAAAGGGGAAGGATGCTGAGGAATGAGAAGAGGCAAGGTCATGATGCTCCTGTGAAGAAGAGCACTTGACCATTTTGTCCTCCTCCACGCCACATTATGCCCCTTCTGTTCACTCTTACTTACACAAACATTGTTGTTTTCACTGTGGATTAGGGTCAATCACACCATTTTCGGGTAAGATTATGTTATAGACACCCAGACAACAAGTACAATGTGGTCTGATTCCCTTCTGCCAGGGATGCTGCAGCTGCTCAGGAGATTTGACCTGAGATACTTAATATTTTCCTGCTATTGTAGTAACTGATATTTACAGCTCCACAAGGTAATGGCAACAAGTTGTACTTTCTTATAAGTAAAATCTCTTTATGGAAGAGGTTACATATTGATACAGGATTTCATGTTTTGCTGAACATTTTGTAGGACCCAAACTGTGGTAATTCAAATCACTCATCTTTAAAACCATTATTTTTAAGCAGGAAACTGAACAACGTCCTCAATTAAAAATATAGTGTTAAAGGCATGTAGTGATTTCACAAGAAATACTGATGGTTAAAAATCTTTTCCTGTCCCCTAAAGTGTAGGACCACTCCGCAAATGCTGAATTGCTGTTGAAGTCAATAGGCAGCGTAAAAATGCAACAGCAAAATCCTAATATGCAGAAAAGTCTACTTTGGCCACTAAGGCCCAGAGTTCCAAAGACCTCACTACCTCTCTGCTATTGATTGCAATGGGAGTGGGAGTCAGGTTCCCAAGTACCTACCAGAAACTTACCTCAAGTGACAAGATAATGCCTCTTTGTAACTCTCCAGCCTGATTTATCCACTTCTGACAGAGTTCCGTGAACGTGGTCTGGTTAAGAAATATGAATTTGTTAAACCTTGCTGAAAGGTTTGGAGAAAGGCTGCAATCTCCAGTGAGCAAAGTGCATATCTCCTAGAGCAGGCTGCATGCTGGGGCCATTCATCACGAGCCACGGGGAGGGATCTGTCAGGGAACAATTGATATGGTTTTGCCATTGAAGAGACAGTCTCCCTTTACAACATATGGAAGACAGATTACACAGGCCCATCCTAATGTGAGTGGAGCTCAGATGCAAAGAATACATGGACAAGAGAGAGACGTCTAGGAATGAATATCATCTGACACTCATTTTCTGTTTTCAATATGCAGACCTGTGTCTTGCTGCCTCTGGAAGCAGCTTCCTCTGCTTGAATTTTAGTTCTCCTTGCAGTTACAACCCCCATGTCCTAAACCCTAGGGTCTTTCATTCTGCATGGCTGGTGGCAGAAACTATGGAAGAGGCTGGCCCTCCCCACCACACCTCCACCTTTCTGTTCTCCCCTACCAGGCATGGCAGGTTTTCAAAGTGACAAATTTGGACATGAAAATTGTTGGAAGGGTATTACAGGAAGTGGTTGGGTACACAAGAGTGAGGATGGTAGGAAAATGCTTCTCCAAACATTGTATCTTTTTCCACTACAGATCTGGTTCTTCACCTTTATTTTCACCTTTCCTGACCCACATGAACCAGCTAGAACCAACCTTAACAAAGCACTGACAGTCTGTTTTTTTCATGAGGAACACATGTGCCATAATCAAGGCAGCTGAGGGGAAATAAGGAGAATCTAAGTTAAAATGTGGATTCATACTTAAAGAAGCAAAGCAACTCACAAAGCAATGTTAAAAACAAATATGCAAATTGCAATGAGAAAACAGCGAAAGAAATAGAAAGAAAAAAAAAAAAAAAAAAAAAGAAAAAAAGAAAGCCGCTTCAATAAGTTCCTTAAGGGGAAGATGAAATGTACAGCAAATGCCTCTTAAGAACACAGTCTTTCTTGGGGAAAATTTCATCAGATTTTGCAAAAGAGAAAAAGTTGGACTGATGAAGACTGTATGAAAGAAAAAAAAGATACAGCAAAGTATGTGTCAGAGCAAAACAAGCAGGGAGAGGAGCCAAGCAAATAAATGTTTATTTGGATTTCTGTTCAAAAAAGTTATATCAACACACAGTATTACCTGCCTGCCCTGCCTGGGGTAGTGCCTTGGCCTGCAGCACATTTGGTGTGATCATCAGATTAAAGATGTATGTCCTCTTTCAGACTAAGGGTGAACAGGGATCCCACATGAGTGGGATCACAGACTAGGGGAGGTGTGAGTCCACAGAAAGAAACATCCATGGCAGAAGTGGAGATTAGTCAGGGTTAGAAGATCAGAGGCATAAGAGTCTCTTGCCTTTTAATGCTGCAGAGGATAAGAGAGGCATGAAAGGAGTCAAGGAAATTTCTTAAGAGAAGTCAGTAAAAGAGAAAATGAAAGGAATAGCACTCCTATTAATTAGAAAGATTCCTTATTTGGTGAGAGAAGAGTCTGGTTCTTTACAGTCCAGATGTTTTACAGCAGTTACATGTCAAAATTAAGAGCTGTGTAGAATACCAAGCTTGAGATGCAGAAGATACCACAAGTTAACATACCTGCAAATCATCAGATGCCTTAAAGCCTCAGAAAATTGACGTAAATTGACAGATCTGCTTTCAGGTAAAGGAATAGTTTAGCTCAGAGAGACAGTAATATTTTTTTAAAAATCAGAAGCAGTGACCACCTCTTTCAGTTCAACGTACAAGAGACTACACATCATTGTTGTTATTATTACTGAAGTGGTGTGCTGGTTCTCCAATAATTCATTGGTATTTTGTGTGGGAGGTACAAAAACTGCAGCCGGTGGACCAGAGCTCACTGTTGGGGAATTCCTCCAGAGACTTAACTTTAAAAGTTATTCAGTTTGCCCTAAGTTATCAAAATATATCTGTCAGGGCCCTTAATGCACTAATAGGACTTAATGACCCTGAGCAGCAAGGTCACTCCACCCACCCACACTGCCTATGGGCCTTAGCCTCTGTTTCAGCTCAGGAACCTATGGACCTATGTTGTAGTTTCGTATCTAGTCCTAGCCCTGGCCCTTTTCTCCATCTGTTCCTCACTGAGCTCCCCAGAGGAACCCTGGACAGTATCCTTCACCTTGCCTTGGTGAGGGCTCTGAACAGAAACCGTTATCTGCCCCCCCGCGCTACCCTCCCTCTCCAGATCCTCTCCAGGTCCCTGCCTGGGCTGGGATTGCCCTTGGCTCCCCGCTTATCCTCACTGGTATGGCAGCCCCACTCTTACTGCTTCCTAACAATTTCACTGCTTTGCATGACTTTGATTTGCACTTGTGCAGGGGCAAATACCTGTCCCCTCTCTTGTCACTACGTAGTCAATATAGGAAAAGACAAGGGAGAGAAATCAAAGTTTTACAGCAGATGGAAATGTGCTGTGTAAGACAATGTCCCTGTAAAATTGCTGGAGGGCCTATTTATATTGGTCTTGGGCTATTCTCTACCTACTTGCTGAGACCACAGGGCTTCACTGAAGAAAGGTTGTTTGAGAGAGAAATTTCACTGGGGTTTTTTGGTTTTGTTTTTCAAGGAATGGTTTTGCCCCTGGGACAAGGGAAGTTATAATTGTTTGAGGCTCAATCTTACAGATCTTCCTAGGGGTAATAAAGGCTGATGAACCTACAAAGAGATGCCAAGGCCATTTATTTTTAAGATTAGCTAAAAAAATTACAAAGTCAGGGAAGGAAAGTCTGAGTCCACTGAAGAGGGCATCGTGCATTTCAGGGAGTAGCAGACATTGGGGAAATGTGGGAATGTACCGAGGAACAAGAGAAGTGGGCCCTCTTGTCTCTGAGTGGCCACAGCTTTATAACAAAATGAGGCTGTGTAACTACTTCTTTTAACAGGTTTTTTTGTATTTGATTTTTTTTTTTATCCTGTAAGTTGAGCAAACAGAACCCTTAAGCAGTTGCACCAGCTATCTTAGTCTCTCAGCCTGAGTGTGTTAGAGGAATGCTGGTGCTGACTTTTCTTACAGACGAGAAATAGATGCTCAAGGCAGGAGATTTACAGTGTCTGTAAGATTCATGAGGGATTAAAAATGAGTTGCTTGATGGAGTGAGGCTCATGATTTGGGATTAGCCTGTACGTCACATATCTCCATCTGAAATGGAGAACATTTGGCAGGAGTAGGAGGGCCTCTTCATAAAATTTAGGCAGCATGTCACTGGTTAGTGACCAAAACTATGGACCTGAAACTTATCTTTAGTGACATTGTTTTTAGTGGGGTGAAGATTGTGGGAGACTAGGCCAGAAAAAAAGGAGACTGCTGTGGTTGCAATACAAGATGAGAAAGTTCTGTGGTATAGATAAAGAAGAAAGGCAGGAACTTTTTCTCTTTCCTTTCCTCCGGACTATTTAGACAACTGCACCAGCAAAGGACAGAAGGCCTGAGAAGAAGCAAAAAGAGGCTGTGGAAGAGGGAAGATGAGGACAGAGCTTGATAATGCTTGGTTTTTCTCATTTGTGGAACAGCGTCCCTAATCTCCCTCCTCAACTATTTTGATGAGATCAGAAATGGACTCATTTTCTCCAAATGCTCAGCAAAGGTATTGCTTGCTCTTACAATCAATGATCTTACTTGCTGAGTGCTATCTTTTTCTAGGAGCATCTTCACCTAGATGCTCATTGGTGAAGAAGCTAACCATCCTCTTTACCCTAGGTGAAGAGGCAGCCCATGTGAAGCAACACAACTTTGTTAAAGTTCTCACTACCATCTCTCCTTTTCTTTTTTTACTCTTATTCATCCAGAATGCTTCTTTATACACAGTAACATGTGATGCTACAAGTTGGTATCAAACTGATTTTTCAAATTTGTCTTTTGTAGCAATCATATCTCATGAGCCTCTGTACTGATGCTTAAAAATTTTGATACATCAGTATCAATTCAAACATTAACTTCACTCCTGCTCTGTACACACATCTTAACCTTCAGCTGGCGCTTGAATTTAGGCAACTTCATTAGTGTTTTTCTCATTTCAGCATCTGGTAGATATATGAATATAGCTATAGTGCTCTCTCTTTCCTTTACTCTGTGTGTCTGTGTAGTTATATTACAGACCTTATATCAATGAGCTCATCAAAATGAATGGAAAACCAGTCACATTTATCTAAATCATCTGCTAGTTGAATTGTAAGGTCATCATCCAACTTAATTCTTTAACTTTATCCCTGCTGTTTAGCATGCATTTTATATTCAGTCATTCCAGTTTTGTTATCATAGGCTTAAGATAATGGCTTGGCCTAAAAGGCGCTTTTTCCTCCTGTGAAATCACTATCAGATAACAGGGTTTGATGTGCAATTCAGCCTGCCACTTGAGAGCTTGCCAATACAATATTATTTGCTGTCATTGGAAACTTCTGTAGTGAAGTGCAGTGCCTAGGAATGTTTGTCATTTCAAAAGGGAAGGTTCCTTTTTTATCCTCTTTCATTTGAAAGCAAGTTTTTACGATGCCTTTCAAAATAGCATTTAACATTAAAATATTCTAAAAAATCTGTTTTCAGAATCCGAAAGATGTAATGGCTTCCAATTTTGTTTCATCACATGGTACCTGATTGTTCCCTTATGCCTGAAAGTCTCAGTCTACTGCTTTATGGTACATTTTTTGCATTTAATCTCCAGAGCCACAGTGTAAATGTATCAGTGATTGCTTGTGCACTGAGCTTGGGTGTGTTTATGCAACATGCTAGATCACATAACATTTTTGTATGCATCACTAGCAGTTTTACTCTGCTAGTCTTTAAGTAACATCCCGCTGTGTATCAAGCCTGCTTTAGAGTGTCAGTGCCCATAAAACACAGAGCGAGTGTTGCATAGAGTGCTAAAGCCATGTTTGCAGTAATGTGGATGAGGAGTATTTTATTACGTTTATTCTCAGAGCCTGCATATAATGAAACCATGTATTGTGGTATTACGAAAGGAATAAGCATGTGTAAAATAATGTCACTGTAATTAATTGCCAACCATGTGATGCCAGATCTCTGCTGGTGCCAGCATTTTGCCATCACCAGTTTAATTCTTTCCCTGCTTCATCTTTATTCCCTCTCTGCTCTGTATTTGCCCAGAAATAAATTTTCTTTTCCTTCTCACCTTAGTCTTCTCACCTCCCTGTGGTCTGTGCATCCCCATATTCCTAGTGAACCTTTTCTTCTTGCCTGATGTCTGCCTCTTTGTCCTACCCTCCAGCTACTCTGTTGCCTTGTTTCAGGTCCACCAGTGAACATTGACTCTGTTCTTTTTCCTTCTCCAGTCTCTGCCCACAACTACCTTGCTCCTCCCTGCACCCTAAGTGCTTTGTATCTTTCCTCTCCCATAATTTGCTGTAGAGGAGAAAGGGAGAGAGATTTATGAAAACAGCATGCAGGAAGTTCAAGTTCTTTGTCCATCTCTCTCTGGGGACTGCCTGGGTAGAAGAAGAGGTGGCTCCAGAGCAGCCCCTCCAGCCTGAGGCAGTACCAGAGCCGTTCACCTGTTACCCTGTCTCTTAGCTACTCTGAACGCAGCATATCCAGATTATCCAGCTTTCAGCTAACATGCTTGGCTACTTTTAGACAAGGCAGTTATAGAGGCAATGGGCAAGCCATCAAACCCCTAGCCTGGATTTTGCGTCTGATATTAAGTATATGTGGCTGCAGTTAGATTGCTACTTGTACCTGTGTTAGTCAGTCTAAAGACAGCTTGGATGTGCCCTCAGCACATGACAAAATGCAAGATACCTTTTAAGGAGAGAAAAGGAGGAAGAGAGCTTTAAGTACTGCTCTTGAAACCAGCAAACTCGAAGTATCCATGATAGCAGTGTGCACCTTTGTGTGAATCAATTTGCAGGTAGCAGCAGAGCCAAAACCATGTGGAAAAGACAGGAGGGTGAGGAGACAACAAGGGACAATAGCTGGAAAATTATCCCCCTTGCCCCCCATCTTCTTCCGTGTTGTGCAGAGGTTCAAATATGATCCAAAGGGCTTTCCTGGATTCCTTGTCTTTGATATATCCCAGAATGGCCCAAGGCTCTGTTAAGTTTGGTTCCTTATTGAAAACCATAAAGTAAAACATAAGGCATCATGTCTCCTACGCCTGTCCATATGTGGCAATGGAGTGATGGACAGTAAGTTACGGATACCTGTGATCAGGAATGAAAAGCTTAATTGTGGTGACATTTAAGTTGTTATCTCCAGGCATTGGAGGGCTTATATGCATCCAAACTGTAACCAAAATAGCAACTTGGGTTTAAATCTGAACTTACCAAATAACCTTGGTGTGACAATGCTTGTTGCTTTTACACTCAGGGTGGCCTTTTCCTGTTAAGCAAATCTCTGTCAGATTTGCACAGAAGACACTGGAGCTGACATAGGGGTTTATTTGTCCCCATTTTGGCAGTGATTTAACCAAATCAGGTTAGTATGTGGATGAGCCTCCAAAATATTCAGGTACACACTTGAACTACGGGTGTGATTTATAGGGCTGGTGTTTTTTTAGTTCCATCTTATGTATAGATCAATGCTGAATTAACACCATGCTGAGATGAATGGTACAGCTCATACCTCTTAGAGCTGTTGTTCCAGTTGGCCTGAAGATAAAATAACAGCTGTTCATGACAAAGCGTGCAAAAATGTAAGTGAAAAGGGGGCGTCTTCTTTATGATAATACATGAATACTGTCCCTTGACTTGATATTTAGGATTTTTGCTGTGAATGCATTCATATGTATAAATTGACTATAGGAAAAACAAGCAGGAAGGGGCTCAAATTAAAGAATACAAATACCCAAGGGCTGTTAAAAGGCAATGGTGGAGTGATAAACTTTGAGGACCCAGTCTAGAAATGGTAGTATTTTGATATTTTTTACCCCAACAAAGGCCTGAGAGTTGGAGGACCCAAAAAGAGACTGACCCTGTGGCTTATGCAGTGGTATCCATAACTTTTTCAACAAACGGATCAGGCAATGACTCTCAATTTTTTAACGAAAGTAAAAGCTGACCCTGGCAAAAAAAAAAAAAAAAAAGAAGACACTTTTTTCAAGAAGTTGTGTAATGATATTTCTACCTGCAAGATCCATCTTGTTCCTACCGGGTCTCCCTTAATTATATAAGAGAAGTTTTGTGATCTCCTACTCTCTGGTTTCTTCTGCCTTCTGATACATGGGAATTTTTTCCTGTGATAATACTTTGCAGTCCTAACCCACAGTCCTTTACCACTGTCTTGAGGCCAAAGCATGGAAATGCAGATGATTTGGGTGTAGATTTATTGAGTGTATGCTGGGAGATAATTTGCTTGCATGAAAACTTCTTTATGGAACGAGCCTCTGATGCTCAATGTGGAGTGTTTCAAACAAGACCAGAGACTGAAGCAGTATTGTCAGAGGTAATGTATCCGGGAAAGAGTTGCTTATGAAAATTACATTTGCATTAAACCTATAGCAAACCACTTAGGACAAAGGAAGAAACTATGCTTTTAGTGGTCATTAGCTCTTGGAGAGTAATTTCTGGTGTTACTCAGGCTCACTCTGATTTGCCTTTCCATATACACAGTGATGCTGTGAAATTTCCTTTGCCATTGTGCTTTCTCAGTCCAGGGAGAAGGGAACTGCACTCTATTAAAGGATTTTTTTTCCCATCTTTACAAGGTTGTTTGTTATCTCGGAATGCAGGCCTGCACTGGAGCGTGTAATTACAACACCATGTCCTGGGTTAGAAAGAACTCAGACACTAAATTGTCCATGTCATCACCTGAATTTGACCATGAAATATAGCACAAAGGGACTGGGAAGGCAGCCTGTAAAAAGGTGAGGGCTGAATGGGCATTTTGGTGCACTGGGCAAATCCAATCTGCTGAATCCATTGCTGCAGTCCCACCGTGGCCATTTAATATTATTATCTGCTTCTTGCCCTTGAAATTGTGCTTCCACCTCTCTTTCCATGAGGTGTGTCTGAGTGGAGGAGGTCAGGGTTAGAGAAGAGTGTAATAAAACTTGACTCATTTTACATGGGTGATCAGAGTCCTATTAAGTTGCAAAGGAGTTGATTTTTTTAAAGAATGTCTTTTTTTTCCTCATTCTTTTTTTTTTTTCTGTGTGCAGAGACTAGAAAATAGAGGTCAGCTGTGCTGTTCAGGGTGTTCAAAGATACCCCCAAAGCTGGAATAAAACCACTTTTTGCGGAAATTCTTCATTTTATTCACTCAAGCATCTTATTTTTGTCACAAATCTTTAGGTTAAGGCTCTTTGTGTGTTTCCACTTTGTGTTAGAGCAGAAAAAAAAAGTCAAGTCACCTATCTCTGGGACCAGGAACCAGCTTTTGCAGGGATCTTCTCTGAACTCAGAAAGAAAGATCTGTACGAGACAGCTGTGTCAACCTGGTGACCTGTATCTGTCCAGAGAGAGAAGAAGGCCGTTCCCCATATTTCTCTTCTCTACCTACAGGTATCACTTGCTATAGTGCAAAAACAGGAAGAAAGGTTTACAGAAAAGTGGATATGAGAAATACAAGATTTGAAGGAAGGAGTCTGTGCTTCTTCAGGCTTAGGGACCAGAAGAGATCTAGGATGACAAAAATAATGGACCGCATAGAAGAGCAGGAAAATGACAGAAATATGCAGAATATAAAGATCACCTCTATCTCTCCCTTAGTAGTTATTCTCAATAACTTCATTAAAGAAAGTTTTGGTATGAGCATGTGTGGTTGTATATGCGTGAAATAAATTCCTGTGAGTTGTATTAAAATTTTTATTTTCATAAATACCACTCTTCGACAAAAAATATTTAACAAATTTCAGACGGTTGTATTTCTGACATGCAATACCTTCTGCAACAGCACTCTTGCACACAGTGCCTAGGCACCTCTCCCCTCTGGATTCCCCACATTATCTATCACACTTACTTTACAGTTTATTGGTATTAATAAGTGAATATTTTTTTTACATTGGAAAAGGCTGTGGTACATGGTTAGATTTATTGCCTTTATATACTTTCATGATTAACTGTAGGCTTTGGAATAATAAGAAAACATCTGAGAGTTACATGCTCAATGTATCAATCACTGATAACTATGTCAATGTTTTAAGCCACCACAATACTCTCTGAAATGACAATTTAGGTCATGTTATTAAACATCATTAATTAGGCATGCTAGGAAATGCTAGCGTGGAGGCCGCATCTTTGCTTATATTTTTGACTCTTAACAAAGTTTGGTAGCTTGCTTGTACACTCAATGTCTGTGAATATGAATTGGTGCCTGCAGCATCACTAATAGAAGCATGGAGAGTCTGTAGGGTCTTTGTAAGTTAAAGCCACTGCTAAGATTCAGGATAACTTTGTGGCTGTTTAAAAATAATGGCCTGTTTCAATACATGATTGTCCAATGTGATTCTGCAATGTCTTGAATGCACCAGATCTGCTCCAGCTTGTGTTTCTGATGTGAAATCAGTATGACCCTCTCAAGTTAGAAATAGATCTGATGAACTAAGTTATCTTGCTGCAAACAGTAAGCTGTGAATAATGATTGCTAGGCTGGTAAGACATTAGCTTGGTGGTAGTATCAGTAGCTGTGGAATTTCTATCTGAAGCAGAAAAATAGATGAGAAGGCAGTTGGGAATTGTCTTCTGCAACCTATGTTTTGAACGGATACAATGTTGTAAAGATGCATGTGTTCCAGTAGCCAAATTTTTGCAGATATTTTTGCTGTTAAAATCTGATTATGGTTTGTTCTTATCTATGATACAAAAATTTGTCTTTTATCCTGGCATACATAAGGAACATTTTCACTGAAGTATTGCAGTAAAAAACAAGATGCTGAAAAGGTCATGCCGATATGCTCTCATCTCAGAGGAATGCTGCAAAAGAAATGCCCTGCTTGTTGGAACTCACCTTCCCTAAGGAAGATAAACGAAGGAGGAGTGCTCCGTATGTGTTGTGATACAGACTAGTCTATCTGCTGATAGGGAGAAAGTCTTTATCTGTCTTTAGCATAGGGGTGAGTAAGTCATCTTCAATTTCCCAGCTCTTTCTTGGCCCGTTTCAAAAGCTGGACAAGTTAAGATGTAGGAGGCTTTCTAGTCTTCAGAAGCAGTTGGTACACTTCTGTGTAAACACCAAATCCTTACAAATATCTGTGCAATTTTCCTTCTAAACCCTTTGACAAAGCCATCAGCTTGCAGTGATTTAAGTCACTTGAGTTTTTAGATTGCTCTGAAACTTTTGCCTTGCAGATTGCACTTCTTATGGTTACACTAATTTCGCGTAAAAGGACCTTTGCAATAAGAATTTCCCCATTGTTTTCCATGATAAAAACTAGCAGAGAACTCACCTTTGCTGCTTCTCTGCTTCCTGGAAATTGCTCTTATGCCATCAGCTTTCCCAGACATACCTAAAGCCTTCTTGTTTCTAGTGCATCTGGCATATTTTTTAGTTTGACTCAGTGTCTCTGGGTATCTGTTCTTTCTATCAGTTTTCCCCCTTTTTACTTCAAATCTCTTTTCAACTCTAGCTAGTGCTATGTTAAGGCAAATTTTTTTAGTAAGTTTTCAAGTGCTCATAACAGAAGTATTTTTTTGCACAGGTCATGTATGCTTTCACCTACTCACTTGACCTTCTCGTAGGGCTGATACTCCCACTAACACCTAGGGAAGCATGCTGTACATACTCCATAATGGATGAGGTCCCACTTACAAAAGTAAATCTGACAATATCTGTATTAACAGAGGTTAGGCATCTAAGAGATTGAACATATCAGAGATCTGGGAGTCCTGTTGGCTTTCAGTGAGACTTAGACCAGATTTTCAGGTGCAAGCAGGTATCTACCAGCATTTTAAAAGGTTAGGTTCCTTGTGCCTCTTGCGTTCAGGGGAATTTAGGTCCTTAATGTGACAGACTGCTTCTGAAATTCTCAAGAAATGCGTTTCTGTACTCACAGGCACCTCAAAACTTCAGACAGCCAGGCTGAAAATACTCTTGAAAATGGAATGTAAGCTGCTAAGACTGAAGCACTTTTGAAAATGTCAGTGAAAGCCTTTGTTTGCCCTCAGCTTGCATCAGCCCAAGTTCTCCCATAACTCTAAAGTCCACCGTTACAAAGTTTAATATTGCTCCTCCCTCACCCCACTGGGAAATACCAGAACCACTCTGGGGCTTTTCCAGGATACAGTCTCTCTTTCTTCTCTCTTCTGTCTTGTTGAATAGAGGATAATTTTGTTGCTTAAGGTAACATTTGCTGTGCTTGTGACTTTTGAATGTGAAGTTCAGTTGGGAAGTCCATGAAATCACACCATTACAATCTTTCTTGAATGAATTGGAGATAAACATTACATTTACAGGGGAATTGACACCAAGCTGGGTGGTGCAGTCTATATACCAGAGGGACAGGATGTCATCCAGAGAGACCCGGACAGGCTGGAAAGGTGGGCCCAGGTGAACATCATGAGGTTCAACAAGGCCAAGTGCAGGGTCCTGCACCTGGGTCAGAGCAACTGCAGGTATCAATACAGGCTGGGAGAAAACATGCTAGAGAGCAGCCCTGTGGAAAAACCCTTGGGGGTACTGGTGGATGAAAAGCTGGACATAAGCCACCAATGCGCAATTGCAGCCCAGAAGGCCAATCGCATCCTGGGCTGCATCAAAAGATGTGTGGCCAGCAGCTCGAAGGAGGTGATTCTGTCCCTCTACTCTACCCTGGTGAGACTTCACCTGGAGTACTGCATCCAGCTGTGGAGCCCCCAACACAAGAAGTACATGGACCTGTTGGACCATGTCCAGAGGAGGGCCACGAAAATGATCAGAGGGGTGGAGCACCTGCCCTATGAAGACAGGCTGAGGGAGTTGTTCAGCCTGAAGAAGAGAAGGCTCCAGGGGGACCTTATAGCAGCCTTCCAATACCTGAAAATGCCTATAAGAAGGCTGCGGAAGAACTGTTCACAAGGGTTTGTAGCAATAGGACGAGGGGTAATGGTTTTAAGCTAGAAAACGGTAGATTTAGGTTGGACATTAGGAAAAAGTTCTTTAATATGAGGTTGGTGGATCACTGGAACAGGTTGCCCAGAGAGGAGACATTCAAAGTCAGGCTTGATGAGTCTCTGAGCAACCTGGCCTAGTTAAACATGTCACTAGTTATTGTAGAGAGGTTAGACTGGATGACCTTTAGAGGCCCCTTCCAATCCAATACATTCTATGATTCTGTATTCAATCTCTTCTTGAAAAGTAGGAGGCCTATTCCCTCAGGACATGTTGGAAAACACTCTTTTGAGCATTTTCACAGTGTCAGTAGTTACTGCTGATCAGTGTGTCGCCACCACCCCTGCATCTGTAAAGCAATGTAGATTGTGGAAGACAAGTCTCTCAGATAAAACTCCATTAGCTTCAATGGTACAGATTAATGGAGCTTCAGTGGTACAGATTAAAGGATTTATAAAAATCTGTAAGGTTGCAGCTGGGTGAAGTGCTGATTCAAAAACATACATACAAAAGCTTCCCTACTCAGTTCTTATTTTACTAGGATCTGTGTGAATTTCCTAATTGTAGGGAGAAACAGACTTATCTGAGTCCTCATCAATGAAATAGAAAAAGTTAGAAAAGGATGCCAGCGCAGCTGCTCTGCTGGGAGTCTCCTAACCCCTTCTTGAATGTTGTATGCAAGACCGAAAGGATGTTGCTGTCCTCTAGGAGCTCTGCACTTGATGTTGAAACACAGCCCGTAATTGTGGCTTTCTGGTTAAGAAGGTGTGAGGTATTATGAGAAAAGGACCATACAATTTGCTTGTGCAAAAAATCTGTCTGGAGGAGCTGTAATGCTCTGGCTGCCCCCCAAACCATTTCTCTTGATGCAGCAGTCAAATGTAACAGTACCAGAAGTCCCAGCAGCACATGCAAAATGAAGAGATTCACAGTTTTGGTAATCTACTTGCAGTAGCCAAACCTGAAGCATTGCCTCTCTGAAGGGAGGAGTTGTCTGGCAGAAGCCCAGGTGCAGAGACCGTTGCCCACTTTTGGACCACTGATCCAGTAGAGCAGCCCAGTGGCACAGCACTGGGGAGGATGGTCAGCAGGTGACGAGTACTTGCCATGCCAGCCATCTGGCTGTTAGCAGAACATCTGGAAAACATGCAGACAGTGCAATCAGAAGTGTAAGATCTGGCTGCAACACTCTAACCCTTGTCCACATTAGGTGTCTTTGCTAAATTGCTGGGATGGTAAGGCTGCATAAACCCAAGCTTCTTGGCAAACTGAATGCTTTAACTAACGGTCACTCTACAGACTGTAGTCAGAGCTCTCGCTTCAGAATAATTCAGATTTTTAATTTTAAAAGTTACTTCAATTCAAAAAGACTTGCTTGCCCTTTCTGTCTAGCATTCATGGGGATGTTACATACCTAAATAAGTTTTGAATTCTGGGATCTTCATTGTGTTTGCTTATAATTTATAAGTTGGCTGAGTCCCAAAAACTCATTTCCAATTCCTTCCAAAGAAGGTTTCTTAAGAAATCAGGCTATGGAAATATGAGCTTCACTGTTCTCTCTTTTCACAGAGAATTACGTGGTCTGTACACACTCCTTCACTTTCCAATCTGCGTTACCAGAACCGTTTTAAAAGAGCCAGAACCAAAGGAGTTTTATAAGTACTGAGAAAAATTTCAAAATTATTTTGATTTCATCTGTCATTTACACTCAATAATTATTTGCTTTTAAGAATGGTTACCTAAATATTAATTCCGGTTGCAATGCTCTCATTTGTTCATTTTCCACATTAAAAATATTTCAAAATTTGGGGTTTTTTTCCCCTCTAAAAATATTCCAACATGTGGCCATACTGATTAATCAACATTGTCAGCACAAAACCTCTTTTCCTACCCCCACAAAAATGAAACAGTGACTGACCACAAAAAAGGAGAAAATTGCAATAATTGAGGAAAAAGCACAGTAAGAGATTTCTAATGGATGCAGAAGGGAGGTTACAGCAACTGAGATTCAAGACTATTTTAAGAAAAATAAGTACAATAATCAGAAACAAACCAAGGAGTTACTCGTGTACAGAAAACACCACATGTACGTTTGGGATTGGAGCTTGCAAGTACTTGCTATGGCATGACTTTTAAGTGGGGACATTGTGTTCAGGGCCCTTTAGGTCCAAACCTTCTGTCAGGCTTGTAAGTATAAGTTTGAAACTCAAATGCAGGATGAATAAGAGAACAAAATATGAGCAAGAAACAAGAACAAGAAAGATCATACGGTGGTTAGTGCAGATTTGGCAAAGAAGATGATCAGGCCAGCTGCAGGTCAAACCAAGAATATCAGGAGTGAGAAAGTAAAAGGCAAAAAGGTTTACAAAACACAAATTTAAAAAAATCTAAATGCAAAAGCTGGTTATGTCTTTTAGTGCACGCCCAACAATTTGAAATAAAAAGTGAGCAGGAAAACCAGTTCATCCATTGCTTTCATAAATGCAGTACTGGAATTCTACATGCCTTCCAGGTTGGCCAGTCAAGCATACCACTATGCTAAAATGAACTGTAGAGTAAAGAGATAATTAAAGGGAAAAAGAAAGGAAAAACTGAACTGAAAAATAAATATCAAGTGAAAAAAAATTATTAAAGTGCAAAAAATACAGAAAAGAATGTAGTGTAACTTCCTTGTGTATGGTAGCATTAATTGAACTGAAAAGAAAAGCTTGTCCAAAGTTTTCAACTTGAAAATACCTGGTTTCCCCATTAGAGCACCTTTTTTTATTTGATGATTTCCATGTTGTGCTTCCTGGTTGTTCTGTTTGTTGTGTTTACTGTTTGTCTCATTGTGCTGCTCTCCTCATTGCATGCAGTTTTCTATTTAGCTCAGTATAATAAGCCATTTTAGTTCCAATAGTCAGGAAAGGTGCTTAAAGTATTGGTGCGCTGTGGTACAACAATATAGTGTTTGACTACCCCTGGTTTTGCTGACATCATTTTGGAGTGGTATTATGCACTTGTGAGGATTGCTAACTGCTCTACAAATTGTGCATTAATTTTTTTACAGATGTGCTAATATTCCACAGGCAGTAGGCACTGTAGTCCTGTCCTCCAAGCCTGATGGGATGGAAAACCTGATTTTTACACCTTTCCTAAATGTACCCTGAAAGAATGAAGTCATCCCTCAGAGAATGTCTGACTTTGGTAGTCTGCTGCCATGAAAGATTTGTCTTGTCTCAGTTGATCACAGCCAGGTTGACTTCTGAATCTCCTGAATGTCAGAAGGAAACACAGTTCAAAACTTTATTGCTGCTGCTGCTGCTGCCAGAAGACAATACATTATTTTCAAAGAACTCCTGTAACAAATCCATGGAGTACTTTGAATTCCTCTGGTTTATAATATAAGGAGCCATAAGGAAAAAACCTACCTCCTCATTTTGCCTCTTCCAAGCAGGACATTAAAGTGACAGATTTAAAGGACATTTACAACTCCATTGAGCCAGGAGGACTTGATTGCGTTTTTCCACATAGGAAGGAGGTATTGGGCATGTGTGTGTTCTGGGATGATATGTGGCTGCTGCCAGCCTTTCCAGATGGCCTGTGATGTCATTGCTAAAGATCCTGAAACTCGCTACACGAAGAAAATTGTTTCATGCCCTTCTGACACATTTTAAAATGGTCTTTGCATAAATTTAAGGGACCAAAGAGATGGAGGAGTAAACAGAAGGTGACAGAAAGGAGCAAAGAAGAGGGTATTCACATCCCTGAATAGGCAAGACAGGGGCAAAACTGCGTGTTTAGCACAGTTATCTTGTCTGTAGAACAATTTTGAAAATCTCCGTCTTACTGGCCGATTAATATTGGACCAGTTCCACAGAAGGAGTCCTTTCTCTTTTGAGAATAGCAGGATTTCTTCATGAAGATGAGATCAGGGTCACAGAAGAAGAAATGCATGTGATTCACACCTGGAGGGTGTCAGGATTGCGCCCACTCCTGCTCCTCAAAGTGAGGAAGAAGGGGCCTTAGCAGGTTTGTAGTGCTCTGCTCATCACCCTGCAGAGGTAAGCTGAGGCTGGAAACATCGGATAGAGCTAGTGAAAGGCACCTGTTCCTAGAAACAGCCTGAATGGCTCAGCTGGCAAAGCAAAGCAGCTGGCAAATTGCTCCTGTGCTGCTGCTTGACCTGAACAACCAGTCTTTCTTTGAGATGGTCTCCTGGGAGAGGGGGAAGAGCGATGTCTGTCAGCCGGGACCAAGTCTTGTTAGCAGTGCAGCAGGAGAAACCTTGGCAGATGTTCCTGCACCATGGATGACTAGAAACCTCCATCCTGTGGGGCTCTGACTCTAAACCCAGCCCATGGAACTGCACTCACTGCTTTGGGAGCAAGCAGCGATGCAGAAAGTACACCAGGATGAAATAAATATGCATCCTGCCCCGCCTGCTCTCCTTGCCCTTCGCATCCACTCAGGCAGCCAGGAGTCTTTGACAAGAACCTCTGCAGACCCCCATGAGCCTGATGACTGCACATTTACCTGTCAGAGCACAGAAATGCCAGTGATCTTGGCCAAAGATCTGGATTATACATTTTAACAGCAGGGTCTCGCTTTTGTTCCTTAAAGCCATCTGAAAAATAAAATCATCTAAAGTGCAGATACAAGGGACTTTTGTTTTCCTGTGAAGTGCACCTGCCCAGTATTTGATGAGGACAACATACGCAGCACAGCTAATGAGCCCAGACAGCATGAAACTATATCCTGAATTGAGGTTTGAGTTTTGTGGAATCCTGGTACCATTTTCAGTAGGAATTTTTTTGTTATGTATGTTTGGAAGAGGAACAGAGGCACTGAACAGTGCCAATAAATTTTTACTTGAAAATATTCTTAATTGAAAAATAATTCTTAGTTTTACTGTTGATGATGCAAATGTCCTATATATCTTCAGTTACATCTAGATCTTGCTCACAGCTGCACAGAAATTGATAGGATCATTGCACAAACTGAAACCTATTGTGTCCACCAGAAGAATGCATCTTATGAAAAATTCATTTTTCTCATGAGAATCTAACAGGTGCAGGAAAGCATTAAAGAATATGCCACAGACACGCAGCTCTAGACAAGATATGTGAGTCTTTATCAAGGGTATGGGAGTTAAATTTATAAACTCCCAAAGCAATCAGCAAAGCTGTTGAACAAGCAAAACATTTGAGAGTTTTCAGTGAAGAGGAATAAAAAAAGTACCCAAAACAGCACAGAACACACAAATATACTCCACAATAGAACTGAAGGAATGCAAATAAATGGAAACACATAAAATTGCCTTAAGAAAGCAGGTTCAACCCGTGATATAAGCATCTGGCCATGAGATAGTGAGAAGCAAACAGAAGAGTTTATTGCAGTGTTATGTATCAACAGTTGCAAAGGGAAAGACTACCCTGAGAAGAAAATGTCTTTGTAGTCAATCAAAAGGACTCAGTGCCAGTATTAGCAGAAGGGATTATCCAGTACATGAAGATGCTGAATCAAAAATGCCATGGCCTGTTGCTGTTACTGCAAAATTCTTCACTGTATTTAGTTACGATGCTGTCTGGGTACATTGTTTAAATACTTGCTTTCAAAAAGTACCAGGCTTGAGTGTATTCCGTTGGCCTCCACAGCAGTCTCCAGCCTATCAGGAAGTTCACAAACCATATTTTTGTTTCAGGCAGTGAAAATCAGGACTTCGGCTTTCAGGCTGCAGGGGTGGGATCGGTCATCCCCTAAACTGAGAACTGAAGAATATAGGTTTCTTCAACTGTGATAGTTGTCTGGACTACCTTTGTAGGCCAGGAACTGAACCAGAGAGGTGCCTGTTTCTTAGTGTAGACTCTAAAGGGAGTTGATGGTAACCAGCCCATGTGAAGTGAGCTGCTTTCTGCTGTGGAGTTGTTTGTGATCGTGACTCTGTAACTTTGCAACATCTCACACTGCTCAGAAATCCCTGATGAGCACTTTCAGATGGGAGCTGGGCCAGGCACTCCTCTGAATTTAAAGTAGCCTCAAAGCATCAACAACAAAACTGTAGATTTAATGACAGAAAGGAAGCCGGCTGACTGCAGGGCACCTTGCCAACAACTTCCATGACTCAGAAAATCCATCTGACATACCTGCAACACCAAGTACACAATAATCCTCTTGCCTCACAAGTGAATTTGTTTTGTACCTTCTGAATGAGAAAATGTTTCACCCTCCATGCATTTGCTTTCCTCTTAAAACTATGCAATATGAACCTGCTTGAGTAGACATTCAATAATTGCTTGACAAAAAAAAGACACAGTATCAAATTTTTAATCAATTATCCCTAAAGCCTTACCGGACACCTCCGCTAAAATCTTTAATGTGATCTCAGAATGTGAGATATTCTGTACCTTCTAGTCACGGTAAAATAGTGAGCACTGTACAGCTTACCACTGCACAGTATAAAACACCTATTAAATATACTGAAATTGCACTGATACCTGGATTTTTTGTTTTGACCACATGCAAAGTGACGGACCAGAAGAACTGACTTCTCATGTTTCACTGTGCTGCTTCTGACACCTGACTACACTGTTCAAAGTGAGTGTGATGTCTACTGCTGTGGACGGCTGGAAATGAAGGGGAAGGCAGCACTTTTGCATAAAATCCCTTCCCGTGGCAAGTTCGGATGCAGTTGACGGTGAGGTTCCGGTAAGCAATTGAGAGTCTGTTCCAAATTAGAAAAACTTTGCTCCTCAGAAGGTCCTATGGGAGCGGAAAGGAAGGATTGCAGATGGGCCCAGTGTGGCCATCCCTGTGTAGATAATGAATAAGAAACCTGCACAGTTGTATACACGTAAAGAAAAACACTGAAGTCTGTGATGAAAGGCCACATGAAAAAGGAAAGTCTTATAATTCAAGAGAATATAAAAGACACCAGTGGGCCATCCTTTCTTCTAAGGAGACAGGTTACTATATCACTTCCCTGAAAACATAGCAGGAATGATGGATTAGATGGAAGGGAAAATTGGTGCCTGAGGCGCTTCTGACTTCAATGTTTCAAGTTGTCCATAATCCTTCGTAGCCTTCACCCAAACATGAAACCCTGTAATGAGCATAGGGAATTACTAAGGGCAAGAAGTGCTCTCCCTAGTTATTTCCTGAAATACAAGCCTGAAAGTACCAGCTTTCCGATGCATGCCAGACTCTTTGTGTCCATTGTACCTTCGAAAGGGGGATGTCTCCGGGCTGGGCCTAAGCCCAGCTGAAGAGGTGGTCTTTTTTTTAAACTACAAGTGAGCCTGGTGAAATTACTCTCTGGTGAAGATTTGTTTCATTCTGGGTTCCGACCCAACCTATTCTGTGATTCTGTGATATGAAAAATATTCCATACTTGTTTTATAGTCTCTTTGGTTGAAAAAACCTTGAAGGAAACCTGAACTAACATCTTATTCTAACTTGTGCATGCAAAAGAGCAGAGGCAGAACTGGAAAGAAGAGGTTGGGACCATCTACCAAGACGTGAAAGGGCAGGCTTCAACATATGATTGAAACCTGCAGTAGTTTTATTGCACACAAGGTGGAAAGAGTCAGCCAGTGGAGACAGAAGGTGAGGGAAGGGTGCTATAATCTTTTGCAAGAAGCATGCTTCAGTGCACCTGTGCCTGTCTTGTTCTGCTCTACATTACCTCAGCTTGTACTGGAAAACAGGAAAGCAAGACTCTCCCAATTTCACAATTGCCAAGAAAAACTCAGAGGTAGGGTTTGAACATGTCTGAGTGGGAGATACACATAGAAGTCAGCAGCCAGTGTGCTTGGAAAGCAAATTACCTCCTTTAGCCCAGCAAAATGATACCTTACATTAAATATGATTATTTAAATGTCATGATCGTCAGTGATATCATTACTCATTTGAAAAGAAGATGGAGAATTGCAGAACTGCACAGTTTATTGAGCCATTAATTGGTGGCCTTTGGGAGGTGCTGCATCTTAGGTTTCTACACCTAGTCAAAAAGGAGCCAAGGTCAAGAGCCCCTGAGCATAGTCAGTGAAAGCCGAGCTGATGGGATCCCAGAAAGCACACGTCATACTCTAAATCTCTATAAAATCTGCGTGAGCTGCTTTTGTTTAGGTGCATGCTTAGGATTTATTTCAATATGTGGAGTTTGGAAGGATACCACATCCTCTTCTCATATGGTTCCTGGGACACCACTGGGAACAATCTAAGTTGCCTGGTAGCAAATGACGGCTTGTGATCTGGCTACAAGCTACCAAGGCTGAACCTGGCTGAGAGTGGCACCCATTGTGCCTTCAGGTTCATGGCTAGGGTGGATTAAAGCATCATAAGAAACTGCAAGATTGTCTGTCTCAGGTCAAGGAAGAAATGAGCAATGAGACATGGAAGGATATGCTTTCTGGGGCGTGCAATTGAAGATCACATGGCAAGAAATTGTGCAAACTATTGCAATCACTTCTGGAACATATCTCTAAATTTGGCTCTTTCCATGCTTTACAAAGGAAAAAGTTCAAGGTTTTAAGTAATAAAATATTTGTCTATGAATAAATAGTTGTAAGAAAAAGGATCAGGAAGAACTACTGATCAGGAGACAGAGGAAAACATCTTTTCTTTGCAACTTTTAGCATCCTCACACTCAAATATAATGGATAAGTTTCCCCTTCTTAGGGCTTCTTACAGGACCTTTCTTTCTCTTCCTTTTGCTCTTGAATACCAGTGCATTTTCAGCAGTGAAGTGGGCTGGCACCAATTCGCAGTTCATTTTTTTATCATAAAAATTAAACTGGGTATGATGAGCTTTTGTAAAAGACAGCAAGATCTGAAAATATCCAGAAAGTCACAAAGTACCGCCAAAAAGACATTTGGGAAGGGGTGGGGCAGTTTAAACTTACATTCTTCCCACTCTGGGCCAGCTGTGTTTCTCTTCTTCTCTCACACCCATCTTGTAAGCAGATGGAGTATTTTGAAGTGTTAATATGATGGAAAATAAGCCAAACTAGATTCTTAAAACAGCTCCTAATTTAGTGTAGTTTAGCATAAAGCAGCCTGGCTATACTCAATAACTGCTGAGTAATATAGCCAGACTAGGGGAGGAAAAAATTAATCTGGCTTTTTTTCACTTTCAAGGGATTTTGGTGGTGAATACTGCAGGTAGAGCTGGAAAAACTGGGTAGTGAGTGTCTCCACCTGTGGCTTACTTTTTAGATTTAAATACTTGCCAGTGGAAGTTGCACAGAAGATGCGCTGGGGAAAAAAGAAAGAAAAAGGAAAAAAAAAAACAGGACAAGAGGAGGTTACAGTTTCACTTAGACTTACTCTGTGCACGAGTCCACTAGTGAGTTTTTTGGACTCTTTCTCCCACTCCTCACATGAATAAGGACAGAGATAATGAAGATTTACTGAGATGAATACTTCTCCCTTTCCCTAAAGACCAGTAAAGCGGCATGTGGTGATGTTCTCATGGGCATAGTGTGGGTTAGAGGGCTTTTTGCCTGGACTGGTACACTTTCATGACAGATATTTGAGCTGGTGATAAGCAGAAACCTATCGATGACACTGAACTGACTTGTTATACCTTACCAGCAGTGTCCCATGATTATTCCCTGATCCAGGAAGGAGAATCCTCCCCTCTGCTAGTCCAAGTGTATTTGCTGTTAATGACACTGTGGGTTGCACCCCAGGCAGCTATGCCAGACAAAAGCAGAGCAAATCTTGTGCAAGAGCATCTGTTTCGGCTTTAATTAGGCACGGTGTCCTGATTTGCTGCTTATTCTGCTGTAAATCAGAAGTAACTTGATTAAAAAAAAACCCTGCATGAAAAGAAGATTTGTTAGGAATTTTTTCATATTTGTTGTGAATCCCACCAAAAATGCATGTGAAAGTGAAATTCTCAGTCCTGCACAGAGCTACTCCACAGCAGCCAGAGGGACATTGGGCACTCAAGATGTCACTTGCAAAATAAAGCAGTGTCTTTATTTGTGCACTAATTGCAGCAAATTTAAAGGAAACACTGAAAAAGGTGAATATCAGTTGCCTCAAAGAGACTGAAATCTTCGATACGTTTGTCTGGATGTAGTGCTTTCCTACTCTAATTTAGGCAGTGGCTTCTGAACAGTGGAAATAAGACCCTCAGATCTCGCCGAGTCTGTTCTTCAAGGAGGGTTTTTCAGTGCAGTGCTATGCCTTTAGGTCTTGATAACTCTCCATGTACCCTTTAAAAGGCTGAAGGATTTCATTTTGGCACATTTGCAAAGGACCACATGTTCAGTTATCTGCATTATCTGATTTTTTGAAGAAGGCTTCCCAGGAACATTTAAATTGTCTAAAGGTTTTCATCTGGCTGCAGGAGGATGAAACATCCAAATGTAACATGTTAAGGCCCCAGGTGCAGTATTGAGCTCTACAATACCCTAGGTGGATGGCCCTCTATACAGCCAAGACAGATACTATGAGCACATGGCCAACTGTGATAGCAGGAACAGTAGTGAGAAATGGCCTGTGTCTTCCTTCATATTACAGAGAGTTCACCCCTGCCTTTGCTTCTGCATTTGAGGTCATCTATCATACACCTGGAGAGGGGGAAGAGTTTAACTGGACGTGAACTTCCCTGGGGGCCTTTGTTGTATGTAAATCCAGACCGACAACCCTATCTGTAATGCATGTATGTCATACATGCTGTGTACGTGTATGTGTACATGATACTCGATACATGTGCATGGAGTTTCATGGCTGATTCTGGTACTCACAAGTCTGGTATTGGCTTTCCTAGTCAGGTAAATCTTAAAGTTTGGTTCTAAATGAAGGTCCAAACAAATGTCATCAGAAAATAGTGTCATCAAAACCTGTTTGCAATAGTTTATTCTAGTGTCTATTCTGAAGTTATTTTTTTGTTCTGGTGCTAAAAAGACTCTGTGTTGACTTCTATATTGGGAGTTAAAATCTAGGTCTGGCACCTCAGAGAAGCTAATTGTGAGACTAGATTTCCTAAAATAAAAGCAAAGGCTCCTTGGAAGTCAGCTTGTGGGAAATATTCTGCTCTTACAAATCTTGCAAACTGCTGCTGTTCCAGTTTTATACCAGTCTGAGACAAGATATTAGGCAGATTGGATCAAATGATAGATCCAGACACTTTCTGTGCTCAAAAGCAGACAGTAGAGCAGTGGCTGTGAGGTGAAAATCAGAGTTCAGAAAGAGAAAGAGTGGAGGCAGATGGGTGGTGGAGAAAGAAGGAAGAAGGGAGTGCAGAGATGAGGAAGTGAATCAGAGAAAGGACAACTAAAAGAAATTTAGAAAGGCATTAAAGAGATGTGGTGAGAGAAATAAGAGAGTAAAAGACAGGCAAAGGAGAACTGTGAAGATGGTGGGAAAGATAGAAGCATAAGCCAGGCTTGGTAAAAGAAACAATAAAATCAGGGTAGAGAGAGGAAGTGAGCTATAAATGGGAAAGAGGTAGTAGCTGCAGCAAGGTAATAGACGTAACAGTATGTTTTACATGAGGCTGCATAGCCAAGCTGAAGTGCTGCACAGATAGCAGATGTGCAGCTTACCCCCAGTGAAGCACGTGCTCGCAAGTTCAAACACGAGCACACGCACACCCAGCCACATGCAAACCTCTGCACACATATTCTCCAGCAAAATGAAACTCAAGGTTCTCAGTTCAGTCTAAGTTTTGTAAGCCATAAAGAAAAAATGTACAGTTTTTTTTTTACATTGACTCAGTCTGGGTTAAAGAGGAAAAGTTATTCAGTCTTCAATAAGGTCTTTTGTTCCTCCTCCCTCCAAAAGTATATTCATATATGTGTTCATATGAGTGTTAGTATGGACAGTCACAGTGGCAATAGACCTTGCCTCTTGATGTGGAAGTGTGTGATGCAGAAGCTGATGCAGCTGGGCAGGGAACAGGAAGTTGTAGCCCCTTCAGACCTCCTGTTCAGCTCACCCTCTTCCATTCTTACAAACCTAAATGAAGCAGGACCTTTGAAACCTACCTCATAGTTTTTTCTTCTCTTGTGGGTACTTCATCTTTCTCAAGCATGTTCCATGCAGAGCTCAGGTGACGGTGACACTTGGGTTATGTGATTAAAGGCTCATCTCCATAAACATAAAGGCAAGTAGAGGAATGGCCAGCATGGGAACACAAATAGCCCAATCAGAGAACGGAGCACCCTGGTCTGGCTCCTGCCAGGGCTGTCACAGGAGAATGATCAGCCCTGTTGTCCATGGCTGAAACCCATCAAACACCTCTCAAGTGGATGGGCCACAAGATGGGCGCTGGGGCAATAAAGTCCCTCCCACTGTAAAAGATCAGGTTCGTGACCACCCGAAGAACCTGAACATTCACAAGTCCATGGGACCTGAAAAGATGCATCCCAGAGTCCTGAGGGAATTGGCTGATGGAGTTGTCAAGCCACTCTCCATGATATTTGAAAAGTCGTGGCAGTCAGGTCAAGTCCCTGGTGACTGGAAAAAGGGAAATACTGCACCCATTTTCAAAAAGGGTAGAAAGGAGGACCCTGGGAACTACCAACCTGTCGGCCTCACCTCTGTGCCTAGAAAGATCGTGGAACAGACCCTGCTAGAACCTATGCTAAGGCACATGGAGGACAGGGAGGTGATTCAAGACAGCCAGCATGGCTTCACCAAGGGCAAGTCCTGCCTAACCAGCCTAGTGGCCTTCTAGGATGGAGTGACTACATCAGTGGACAAGGGAAGAGCTACGGATGTCATCTATGTAGATTTCTGTAACGCCTTTGACATGGTTCCCCCCAACATATGTCTCTCTAAATTGGAGAGATATGGATTTGGTGGGTGGACTATTCAGTGCGTGAGGAATTGATTGGATGGTCACATCCAGAGGGTAGTGGTCAATGGCTCAATGTCCAGATGGAGATTGGTGACAAGTGGCATCCCTCAGGGGTCCACATTGGGACTGGTGCTGTTTAATATCTTCATCAATGATATAGACCATGGGATCAAGGGCACCCTCATCAAGTTTGCAGATGACACCACGCTGAGTGGTGTGGTTGACATGCCTGAGGGAAGGGATGCCATCAAAAGGGACCTGGACAAGCTCAAGAAGTGGACCCATGTGAACATCATGAGGCTCAACAAGGACAAGTACAAGGTCCTGCACCTGAATCGGGACAATCCCTGGCATTAATACAGGCTGGGGGGATTAAGAGATTGAGAGCAACCCTACGGAGAAGTACTTAGTGGACTAAAAGCTAGACATGAGCCAGCAATGTGCGCTCACAGCCCAGAATGCCAACCATATCCTGGGCTGCATCAAAAGAAGCGTGTCCAGCAGGTCGAGGGAGATGATTCTGCCCCTCTACTCTGCTCTGGCGAGATCCCGCCTGGAGTCCAGATCTGGAGTCCTCAGCACAGGAAAGACATGGACCTGTTGTAGTGAATCCAGAGGAGGGCCACAAAAATGGTCAGAGGACTAGAACATGTCTCCTGTGAGGAAAGTCTGAGAGAGTTGGAGTTGTTCAGCCTGGAGAAGGCTCTGGGGAGACCTTATTGCGGTGTTTCAGTACTTAAAGGGGGCCTGTAAAAAGGTGGGGGCAAGCTTTTTAGCAGGGCCTGTTGTGGTAGGTCAAAGAGTAATGGTTTTAAACTAAAAAAGGGTAGATTTAGGCTAGATATAAGGAAGAAATTTTTTACAGTGAGGGTGGTGAAACACTGGAACGGGTTGCCCAGAGAGGTGGTAGATGCCCCATCCTTGGAAACATTCAAGGTCAGGTTAGATGGGTCTCTGATCAACCTGATCTAGTTGAAGATGGCTGTGCTTGTTGCAGAGGGGTCAGACTAGGTGACTTTTAGAGGTCCCTTCCAACCCAAACTATCCTATGATTGTACGAGTCATCATGAAAGACTGATATTTCTGACTAGGAAGGACAGAGGGTAAAGTCATTTGACACATCCTGTTGAGAAGGATATTAACTCAGCATTGGATCTCGGTACATGGCATCATGTCCCTCCTGGAGGGCACAGCTCCTTCTTCTGCACCAGCAGAGACTCATAATGTTGAAGCAGTAGTTGAGGCAGCAGGCAGACAAATATATTTCTGAAAAAATCTGACACCAAGTCACTGCACATCTGCTGTTTTTCTCCACTTCAGCTGAGGCATCAAGACTTTCAGATCCCTGAGGCTTGGGAGGCTGTTGAGATAAGTTCTCCAGGACTAGAGCTGAAGGTAGTGGCTCTGTTAAGCAGTGATAACTTCCCAGTTACAGAAGGAATTAAGGCTGATGAAATTCTGATAGTCCAAATCACAAGTTTCACCTTATCTAAGAAATTGACCTTTCTCTGTTATGCCCTGAGGTTCATTCCCGTAGGACCTGACTTGGACATCTAGATGGCTGTCTGTGTTGATAAGACTGGACCCTGTGAATGATTTCACAAACTGGCTGTGTCAGTCATCAACCTATCCAAAGGAAGAGCTATCTTCATCCAAAGATCATAAAAATAAATGGAAAGCTAAACCAGACCTTGCTATGAGACCTTCAAAAGGCCAAAGGAGTCCCTTTAGGTCACCAGAACAAACACAGCCAAGACTCAAGCTTCATCTGTGCACTCACTGAGTATGATCCTTATTGATGAGCACCAGCCATTTGGGGCTCTACTTATACCTTCATTAGTCACTATGCCACCGCAGAGGTTTTTAAAGCTGAGTGGCACTTTGTGGGTGATCTTTCAGATGCTGGTATCCAGTTGCAGGAAATTGTGAGATTAGTGAGGTCAGAGACAGTAACTGGTAAATGTGCATGTGAACCGATGGAAAAGGATTTTTTTTCATAAATCGTAACAGTTTTGATACCGTATTAGGTATGATATTTCATATAATTCACTGGAGTTCTTCAGGATGTATAGTTTTCACAGACAATCTTTGACCCCTGCTCTCTCTCTCTTCTTTACTGGAATCACTATATTTGGACCTATAGCTGAGAGGGAGAAGAAAGAAAAGTGGGAAAGAATTCCTTTGTGTGTTACTACCCAGAGCATGAGGAAGGCCATCGTGACAGTGTCCTTTAATGATACCCCCAAATTAAAAAGCTCTTTGTCTTCAGGTAACAGACATATATGCACAGCTGGAAGGTGCATGTATGCATAGATTGTACATCTTGAAGAATGTCACTAGTGTATGAGTCCATGGTTTGTTCCAGGATGTGTCAGAAAAGATTTAAACAGAAAATTAAGATATTTCAAATACATTGTACAGTCAGGATGCATGCAATTAGCATAGATTTTTTTTTAAAAGAAATAGATTAAGTGGGAGATAAAAATAATTGGGGAATGTTTGCTTTCAATGTGAGAAGTATGAGTTTTGAACACGCATCTTTCTCAACAGGCCAGTTTGGAGACATTAAACATTTTTTTTTGAGTGATTGCTTGATATTGATTTTTTAAATTACGCTGTAATAGGAACAAGGACTCTGGGAGATATCTCTCTGTATATCTGCAGACATGTCTGCTTGGGAGACTGAAAAAAGGCTGCTCTTGTGGCCTAGAAGAGCAAGTGAAATGCTGGTACGTGGACCACCTCTACACTCAAAAGTTACACCAGTTTAACTAAGTCAGGAAACAATTGAAAACATTGAAAATATCTTTTATTTGTTTAATTTGCCTTGATTCCTCACTGATTACACTGACAGTATGCAAGGGCTCCATACATTTAGCTATCTAATTTTCCTAACTGATCTGTTGGAGCTGTGTGACCTCTGTGTGCAGAGATGTCTATAAAGAGAGAAGATGGAAGACGAAAGCGGCTGGGTTGCAGGGTCTGTTAAATGTAAAATAGAACATGAGTGAGACTTTTTTAATTTCCAGCTTTATGCGCAGCGCAGACAGGAAAGAGTGCATTCTATTTATATGATTATATTAATTTTGGTTCAGAAGTTAATAGCATAATTCCCTTTGTGGGACCTGTCATGCATCGAAACGAAATCATCCTCCATGGTGTAATACGAAAGGGGGACTGTGGACTCAGGAGAGCCATTTCCCTGTCATTAGCAAATTTCATCCTTATGTCTGGATACGGAGTACACTGTCTGCAGCTCAGCTAAGTCTTTTTCCTAGCTGCAGAGAATATTGTTGTCTTTGAAGAGCACCATAATTTAGTAATTACAAGTTCTGGTTTTACTTCTTGGAGAGGATTGTCCGTGAATATTTTCATGGGTGCATCCTCCCTCCTTGAAAACCACTGCACTGTAAAGGTACCTGAAAAGGTGCCACATGGGATCTGTATACTGCCAGAGCAAACCATTGAGCTCATCCCGCTAAAAGCTATCACACTGTTTGCCAGTCCCTCCTTCCTACCTGATCTGGCAGCTTTTACATTAAGAAATATGAACACAGCTTATTTTCCTCAGCCAGAGTGCTCCACCCTGCGCACTCCCTGTCCTCAACCTGGGGGACAATTAGGGGATGCAGGTTCACTTCTGCTATGACCTAGGATAAATAGAAATGACTGTGGAGCAGTCTCCCCCGGAACCCATCAGGGCAAGATTCTCACCAGCTGCCGGCACCCTGGCAGGACTGACAGGTGTTAGGGTGCTGGTGCTGCCCCGGCTGAGTAGTCTCAGGCTCGAGCAGTGATGAGAGACAAGCAGAAAGGGCTCCATGGATGTTCATGGTAGGTAATGAATTTCCACCTGGATGGAGGTGGGAAAACACAGAAGCAGCATTGTCCTGGTCAATAAGGAACATGGGGCTTGAAACCATAATATGGGAAACACTGTATTGCAGGCAATACCTGGTGATCCTAGAATGGGTGAATGACAAAATATAGTAAGGAAACTCTTTCAGTATCATTAAACCCTGAGAAAGGAGAGTGGGAGTGTGTGTGTGTGCATGTACATGCATGAATGCTTGGGCATGCACTGTACACATGCCCAAACTGGGAAGCAAATAATTCCAGAAAGAATAGGAAATTAATTTCCAAAGCCATGAACTGAGGGACCCACTGCTGCCTGCTACGTAGCTGGGAGTGAGACTCTAAAAGCCAGATGACCTGAGCTTTATTTCTGCCTCTGTCACTAGCCTAGCCTGCACTGGCCTTCTCTGTGTCTCAGATGCCCATCTGCAACCTGAGGGTATTGACTGAAGGATCAGGTCCTACAGTGAAAGGCACTGACTGAAAAGCATTTACTGCTGGTAAGGGATACTGATGACACACTTTTTTTGTCACGGTGGCTTTCTGAATGCTGCACACGGAGAAGTGCCCAAAGTTTGTTTCTCTGTAAAGTCTCCCTCTTGTTTCTCTTTCCAGATGGCTGGGCTGGCGTCACCAATTAAAAACAAAGAGAACATTAGGGAAATGAAAGAGAGGAAAAGAAAGATATACAGAGAGCAATTAGAGAAGAGACAGCTAAAATAGGTTCATGATGGCAGAGATTCCTTCATGTTTGAGGAATGTGTCTAAGGTGAAATTTTCTACTGTAAAGGCAATTTTATGTTAATAAACAGCCCCCCAAATTCTTTCCTCCTGAAGATAATGTGATGAAACAAGTAGATCTGAAATAGTTTGGGAACAGCTGAGCAGTTACAGATGAGTCTGCTGCGAGCAGAGGAAGAAAGAAAAGGTCAGCCTATTTATGAAACTTGTGTGTTGCCGGTTCACAGAGAGTTAAATGTTTGAACTGTTGTTTGTGCCTTTGGAAATCTCAAACAAAGTCTCTCAGGAGACATGTTTGTGAGAAATTTGCATTCGCTTGGAGTAAACTGGTTTAAAACAACAATGAAAATGAATCAAAACTATTATAAACCCTTGTGTGACTATATTGCAGCTCACCAAAGCACATGGCCGTAAGGACTTTAATCCAAGGATCCCTCCATACATAAAGGCATATGATTTGTCACTGAACATGTTGACATTCTTAATGTGGTTTAGAAATTAGTTACATTGATTTACCACCATAAGCTAAACTGATTATAAAAACATTAAAATTGGAGAGTCCAACACCGAAAGTTAGGAAACACTCCATTTAAGGTGGCCAATATGATATGCATATGCTGCAGTCTTTTGTTATGAGATCACATCATCTTTCCAAAGATGCCCCCCACTCAGGGAATGGTGTTCAGTTACTGACAAGTTTTTCAGTGTTTTGGTTTAATCCTCATTGTTTGGTGTGTGGTCCCCAGCCCTGTGTTACTGATCACTCTTCAGCCCTGCATACGAAGGCAGAGCTATTAGTCCATGGGCAGGCTTTTCATGTAACACACTCTGTGAACATGCAAGAGCCAAGCTGGGGAGCCTGATGTAAAATAAATAAGTGACTTCTTTAATGGCACACTCCCATCTTCAAAGCACAACTCTCACTGACTCAGCTCTCAGCTCTGCAGACTGGGCTTGGCATCTCATCTTCAGCGCACAGAGGAGGCAAGAACACGCAATTAGTGACCACCCCTGAAAAAAACCCAGTTGGAGTGATTTGACAGGCATTGCTCAGGAGCTCTGAGGCAAAAGCAAGGCTGGACTCCGGTTCTCTCAGAATGGCTTTCAGTTGTCTAAGCCATAGCATGATCCTCTCTCCCTCTCTCATCCTCTCTCTTTTTTCCCCCAGTGTCATATTTATTTTGCAGTTTCTGTCTTCTTCAGCAGTTGTGCAAGGTCTGGTAGACAACAGCTTTTTTAATTATGCAAAACCCTTTCATCGCCAAAGCACTGTCCATCTGCATATTGCATGAGATGGGGATCCAGAGGAAAAATTGTTGTGTTTATAATTAATCATTATAGTGTACATGCGCAAGAGGACTGAACTTAAATTTCATGGCTATCTTAATTTCAGTCCCTCCTAATGTTTCCTGTTTGATTTTTCAACCCTAATGATCTTTTAATGTAGTTTTTGTGTAAATTTCCTCAGTTTTTAAAACAGCAAACTGAAAACCTGGGAGTTCCTTTGTAAGAAGCAATAACTACTCCCACGTGGACCATCAGGAGGGCTGATGCCTTTGCTCCAAGGTGGGTCTCAAAAATGGAAAAGAATCACAGGGGTAAAACAAAGTGGTTTCATTCTGGTTTTTGTTATTCATGTGACATATTAATAATTTGGATTTAAACTGAAACAAATCTCTATACAAGATGTAAATCCACATGAAAAAATAAAAATTCATCCTTTTCAAGGTGTTTGAATGAAACATTTAGATTTCTCAGGACTTTCTCATCACTGAAAATGGTTCAGCACTATCAATATATACTGGAGTCAGTGGTGGTGGTTTCTCCTCAGCAAGGCCCACGTCTCCAGAGTCCTTACTGCCTCCGGCCCCTTGAGGGAGCAGCACAACTAACTGCAGTAGGAAGGGGTCATTTTTGTATACTGGCTAGAGGACAAGGAGGCAAACACTTTGCCCAGGAGGTCTGCAGCAATTTGCTAACAGGAGATGACTCAGAAATCCTGGCTGGACCTCACTTGAGAAAGTTGGCACTGTCCCCCTTCTCAAAGTGTTCAGGGTACTCCTGCCTGTCTCCCGCTCCTGCCCCAGGCTGTGTTGCTGATCTCCAGGATGGTGGTGCAGAGGTGCCCATCCAGCCCCATGCAGAAACATCCCAGAGGTTGGCAGGACCCAGGACTCTGTGTGCAACAAGCAACATGCACCATGCAGTGGTGCCTGTGTCTCCACAGCGAAGATCACTTTCCTGGCGCGGAAGCACTGGATACCATGATTACAGATGCTTATATTTTTTTCCCCTCCCAGCTTATCCGTGACCCTCCAGCCTACCCTTGTCCTGTTCCCATCTGCCCCTACACTTCTGCCTCTCATCTCCACCTCCTCATCTCATTTTCCAGACAGTCACCAGCTGCTTCCTTCAGTCCCAGCCTCCCCGTCTATTTCTAGCCTCCTCTCTCAGTCTGTCCGCACAATGCTTCCCCAGGCCTGTATCTGCCCCTCCACCTGAGCTCTCACCACTGCTTATCCTAAACTTTGAGGCACCAACTTCTTGGTGAAAGCCCTGCCATAAATGTATACTAAAGATGAAACTATTTTTCTGGCTAATCAATTTCCTGGGACATAGCTGAACTGGTTTTTTCTTGTTCGGTATTCCAAAAAAGAACAAATGAACCTGAACAGGCCCCGCAGTGGGGCAGAAATCTGTTCAAACAACTCCAGCAGTGTCTTAGGTTCAGCACAGTTTGTTGAAACGGAAAGAAGAAATGTGTAATAGGAAGAGCAGAGCAACATTTAGTGTAGGTGTCCTTTCCAGCTCTGGCTATGGTATTCCCATGTGACCTTCATTTCCCAAGGTGAGGGAAATGGAAAGAGAGACGATATAGTTGATTATAATCTCAGTTTATGCTGCCCTATCCAAAGGGACAAAGGGCCATATCTAGAGACATATGGTCACGCCCAGCAATAATCGCTAGTCCATTCACTATTGAATAAAGATGAGCATAAACAGGCTTCTTCCATCTCAGTGTAGGAAGTTATGGGTTGCTGCCTGTGAAGCTTGTTCAGAAAGCACACGGTATTGTTACTCTCCAGCTCCACAAAAACATTTCCCTCTATATTCCATGTATACTCCTGTACTTTTCTGTAGATTTTCAAAACCCATTAATAGTGCTAGAACTAAGTTGCCCTTTCCAACAAGAGAGGAAAGAAAGGCTTTGATTCTGTTCATCCTGTCTAGTTTTTCACCTACGTTAGGAAAAGAAAAGCCTCATGTTGCCCATTTTGTGCTGTGGTTATATATCTCTGCCTATGTGCGCGCGTGTGTGTACATGCGCATGATTGTGACTGTGCATGCAAGAGTATGTGTGATAACATCATCCAGATGCCACACCATACTGTTGGATTATGTCAGTCTCACCCAATGAAGCACACTGAGCAAATGCTAATAGTTAAGAGCTAATAAACACTACACTAGAAGGTCAGTGCTGAATCGTTTGGATTGTGCACATGGTTCTCAGATACTTTCCCCCAGTATTTCCCTGTAGCTGTAGATAGGCTATGTGGCTGCAGATCTCTCTGTAGGAGGGATTTTTAAAGCCCTGCACTTTACTGAGTCGGCTCAATATGTTCAGAAAGAAACAGCCCAAATACTGTTGGACAGTATTATTGCCAGAAAACAGACTTCACAGGTTTCCAAAGGATGCTCAATGAGGGTTCCCTGTCTTTGATATTGTTGGCTCAAAGTGAAAAAGAGAGGTCATATTTACAGAGGTCAGAGATAGGAGAGCATACTATTCTTTGTCTTCTTCATTTTATTTCTCTGTACCTTCTTACCTTTGCTTTACCATGGTCTATGCATGACGTGTAATCAGAGTAGACTTCAGGCTGTGCTCCTGTCTTGACAGTGCAATCTTTATGTAAATAAAGTGAAAATGTCTTGGTTACTTGCATGATAAAGTGCTCTCTGCTTCTTTGTCTGCTATCCTTTTGGTCACCTGTAGCATTTAATAAACTGGAGCCTTTGTTGACCAAATCACTGCCCACTTCCTCCCTTCAGCTGACCCTTCTGTGAACTGCAAGGAGTTCATGTTGAGACAGTAGATGTAGTTAGAAGTTGGCCACACAGAGCAGGAGACAACTGTAGGAATAATGAAGACATTGAGAGAGTTCAAAAGAAATCTGTTGGATCAGGAAAATAATTTTGCATCAATCTCCAACTATTCATTTAACCCCAGACCTAAAATCCTTCTGCTTTAGGATTGTTTAACCTTTCAGCCTTTCTAAAGTTTGGATGAATGTCAAGAGAATTAAAATATTTTACTGCTAGGACAGTAGCAGACACTATTGAAGTTCTAGGACCAATATTGGACCAGGATTGATGTACCTTTGAATGTGTTCTGTGTTGAAAACTCAGCTACTTGGAAGTTCAAGGCAACTTCCTGACCACAGAAGCACTTTGGGACCTGCATTTGGAACAAGCTCTTCTGTTTTCTTGATGCTCCTCTAGAAGAGGTTTCCCTCCTGCCCACTGTGCGCTGCTCTGATGTGGGAATGGGGCTGGCAGCAAGCGTATTATAGAGGAACTTGGAGATGACTAGTCAGGACCAAGGTGGATGGGAGCACATACTGGAAAGACTTGAACTGAGGTTGAGAGAAGAAGAGATACTTATAGAAGGAGAAGTCTCTCAAGAAGATTGCCATGAGTTCAGACCAGGAACTCAGGACTCGAAAGGAAAGAGAGTGAACAACTGATGATGGATATTCTTCTGAAGTTTCACGATGCAGTTTTAATAGGAAGGGTCTACCTTGGCCAATGATCCAAAGGTTGAGAGTCTTTCCATCCCTTTCCAAGATTGTCCCCATTTCCAAGCAAGTTGTCCCACAATAGATCTTTCAGCCTTTATTTGTGAAGCTAAGATGACCAGCAGGGATCTGACAATAGAAGTTATCTAACCAGTCCTGGAGGTGGGAAAACACAGTGCAGCATTAATGCAGACATGTCAGTAGCCATAAATAACCCATGAGTGTGTGAAGATGCTGTTTTATCCTACAGAAGAGCCTTACTGCCTCAACACCAGTAAAGGTGCTCCGAGCAGCAAATGCAACTTGTGTTCCTTACCGGTAGATGCTCTCACTTAATCTGAACACTGTAGAGCAAGACATTTACTGCTTGTAGGGGGTCTGTCCACCTCTTGAGGAGTTATTTCACCCACTAGCAATGTGGTCAAGCTCAAAGGCTCAGGTCTTAGGTTAGTAATTTCATAGATTGTAAAGTCAGAAAGGACGTTAATGATCATATGGTCTAGCCTGGCCTGGCCTCCCACATAGCACATGCCAAATAACGTCATCAAGTAAATCCTGCCTTAACTTGAACAACTTGTAGTTGAACCACAGCATATCTTATAAAAAAAAAAAAAAAAAAGTTGTTTAACCTTGATTTTAAGACCCAAGTGATGGAGAATTTACCACATCCTATAGTAGTTTTCTTGCAAAGGTTAATTACTTGCAGGGCTTTAAACAGGCATGGCATTTCTTATTTGATTTTTTTTTTCTTGATCTTATTTTGCCTTTGTTTGCTAGATTCAACAACCTTCTCGTCCTAAAAACATTATCAACTCACCTCTGAATCAATTTTGTACTTTAAAACAGATTTTATAAGTGTGGTCTCACTTTAAAAGCTCTGGCATCTGAATCTGTCTTTTAGGAACCCTTCACCCTGTCTCAGTTCCTCCTATCCCAGCATGCCTCCAGCCCACTTCTGCAGCACAACCATGCCACTGTGGAGGCCCAAATTTGGTAGTGCCAACACCAACAGCTGGGCTTTCTGTGTTGAAGAGTGGTAGGAGGAAGAGTTATTTAGTTCTTCATATTTTATTCGTGATTCCAGTGGCCCCATTCTTCGTCTTGTCTGTGATGGGCCAGATACAGCCTGTGGGCCACTGACTGAACCATGCTGTCAGCAAAGTAGTGTTCAGATGACTCAGCATTTGGCAGAAGTATCTTGAAAGTAACCCAGAGAACAGACAGACATGACTGCTGCTGTGAATGCTGACATCTGTTTTTCAGCCCCAAAAGGGGGAGGAAAAAAAAAACAACAAATGACAAAGGTTGAGATGCTGAAATTTTGTGGGAGACAAAAAGTTCTGAAATATTCCCCTTCCGAATGAATCAAAATGTTCCATTTAATTTTGGATTAACACTGACCTGCATTTGTGGTCTGTCATGGAGCTGCACCTCCTCACTGCTGGTCTTGGCAGCCTGTGGCCCAGGACTGGCAGACTTGCACCTGCAGAGTGTCCTCAGAGCAGGATGCCAGCACTGCAACCTAGACCTGAGGCTGCAGAGGTGCCTGTAGATCAGGTACAAGATTTTGGGGACCACAACCCCAGCTCTTTAGGCTGCTTGATATACCCTCCCTATTGCTAATGTTTGATCTGTCTGGTTTGTCTAAAAAGAGAGCTGAAAAGCTCATCCCCAGCTGGCCTTATATAATGCATCATGGTCCTCCTGCAGATAGAATATCCTCCCTATATGGGGTACCATGAGACGTACAGTCCACAGGGGTAATTTAACTCATAGTAAAGACTGGTGACCTAGGTCCCCCAAACTCTAATTGTCTGAAGATTGCAGAGTTGCAGAGCTTAACCACCAGTTGTCCAAAACGAAATGAGACATCCTGGTTTTATCAAACAAAAATCAAGGATTTTCCTCCAACGTAGAGTTTTCTGGTGAAAAATACCTATTCTGCAGAGATATTCCCCTGTTCTTCCATAAAAAACAATCATCTTAGCAGAAAGGTCCCACCCATCCATACATGCACCGTGGGGGTGGGGTATATTGGGAAGGGCTGGACAGCCAGGACTTTCTGAGCTGACAATACACCTCTGCCACAAATAGACAAGGGAACTTGTGCTATTCAAGGTGTACTGCTGGGTGAGACTTCTGGTTGCTAGAAGTTCCTCCATAGTTTTTGAAGGGCAGGGATGGTCATTATTTTGTCCTCAACAAATGCCAAGTCAGGCCACTTTTTTGGCTGTACTACATTCCCATGATGTTTCAAATAGCTGTTGTTTGCTACATAAGCAGTTGCTGAGAGTACTGTCACACAGACAATTCACCATTTCTCTTCAATGTAATCTTCACCACAGGGAGCTGACTTACCGTCTTAAAGATTATCACACATTTCTGTATGATTCACAAATGACAGTATGCTCCCCTTCCATCTGCAACCAGGAGCCTGAAATAGGAAAAGAAAAAAGAAAAGAAAAGGCAAGTCTGTTAATCCACCATGACACATACACCTTGATTTTATTTTATTGGAGGGGTTTTATAAGGGCTGTTATCTCCTGGTTTACATAATCCAACACTTCCCTTAGGGCAATCAAAATTGAGATTCATATGACTTGTAGTTTACAATCCAATGCAGCTGGCAAAACTGGGATTCAGATTCATGACCGCAAATGCAATCTTGCTGCACACACACTAAGGACAAGAAAAGGGAAAAGAAAAAAAAAGAACAGAGAGAGAGACAGAGAATAAAAAAAGCCCTGGTGAAGTGATCTATCATATTGTCTGAGCAGGAGTGTTTGAGAACTGGTATCATTAAATGAGTCGAAACTTCAGCTAATTTGATTCAAAGGTTGCATGACCTCTACTGAGTGGGGGACTCCTTTTCCCTGCTGTCTTTGTCTGTTCTTAATAATTTAGCCAGCAACAAAGTAAGATCCAAGATTGACTTTTTCTGCTACAAACATGACTTCAGTCCAAGTATTTTAGCACCTGAACTCAAGTGAGGATAATAAATGTCAAAGAAATATTTATAGCTTGGTATATGGAGAATTTCCAGTTCCCTATACTGCAATAACACACATCCATCTGCTAACAGCATTAGAGCTGCAGTTTTAAAGCACATAGCACCTGAAAATAGAAGGCTGCAGTATGCACAGATAGCTGTTGCATTTAAATGTTTGCTATTAAGCTGATAATTAAATTAGAAATTAATTATCCAGCCTTGGGAGGCCATTTTCTTCCCAGATTGATGCTCACACAGAAATTCAGACTGAACTCTGTGTGTCTTCCGCTCTAGCTGAAATCCAGTCCTGAAATACCCAGCTGAGGGGAGCAAGCATACAGAAAAAGTTAAAGAGAAATAATTGAAATCTAGAAGTGGAAAAAAGACTTCTTATCCCATCTAATACATCCCTCTGGGCAGTACAAGCAAATTATTCTTTAGGGCTTTGTCAGGTCTAGCTTTAACTGACTGCAGTGATGGAAGTCTCATATCTTCCTTTGGGAGAAAGCTACACATTTGAACAAAGCTCCCTGCTAGCAAATATTTCCTGATACTAAGCCTGTATTTTCCCTCTTTTTTAAAGTGATCCCTTTAATGCTGGCTTGATCCAAGATTTTTTCCCAGTGAACTCAGCTCTGTGAGATCTGGAATGCTTACTGGAATGTATGTCTTTTCACCCCCAGATTATGGTTTGAAATCTGCCCTAAACTCACAGTGGCTGGAAGCTGCAGCTGTAGCGTATGCTTGCACAGGTTTGTGTGAAATGGGTTGAGGTGTGTAATCCCATACCTGAAGGTACACGGCACAAGCAAGTGCACAAAGCTGCTCTGCCATTCTCCATTTCTGAGCCACATGCTGGGGGGAGCTAAAAAATCCTTTTGAGACTTGCAGACACACCAGGCAGGAGATGAGGTACCCAGGTAAAGGTAGTGTGAGAGGACTTTTGCTCTTTCCGCTTTAGGTGTAACTGCAAGTATCAAAGTGCTTTGATTTTTCACTCTTGTTTACCTTATGGCACCTCTCACCAGAAGTGAAAATGTAGGCATACTGCAGGAAAATAAAGATTTTGGCAGAACTGGGGACTTCTTCATTTAGAAAACATGTCTGAATGTGGTGTTTTCCTTTGAGATCCAAGCTACATTACTGAATGACTTCCTCACTAATGAAGTGTTTAGCATCTTTGGTTGCAACAGAAATCAGAGGTGGAGAACCACATAGGAGGCTGGTTGAAGTTAAAGCACAGGTTTATAGCACTGATGTTAACCCTTATAGGACACTTGGTGCTCTGCACTGTGGATGAGGAAAATGATGGGAAGCAATAGAGGAAAATGGATTCTGCACTGTGATGGGGTGTGGATACGGTGCTTTTCAGTTGCAGGAGCAGCACCGATCTGCATCAGGGCCCCACGCTGCGCCTCTTGGGAGAGCCAGAAAGAAGGGCATCACTGGGGTCTGTGTGGTCTGAGGAGGACCAACATTTCAGCAGCACTCACTCCAGCCTAAGTTTACGGCAGTTTAGATGGAGCCTGAACGTATCAGGGCCAGTGATGATGCCCAAGGGGCTGCTCTAAACTGTGGGACCACAGGAGTTCAGTGCTGCAGCCAGTCCTTGCAGTTGATCACAGGGCTATGAACTCAATTCCGGTGTCAAACCAGTGTGATATTTGGAGAGTTCAGCTCAGCCACAGTATGTGAGATTGCACTGTGCTCAACTGTTACATGTGACACAGTTCTGGCACACTACAACATTACAGAGGCCAGGCTACATGTCTCCAGATGTTGGATGGAAGAACAATCTGTCTGTCTTTTCTCCTTCAGGTGGTGGCAGGGGACATTTGCCTAACCACCACCATCTCCCTAAAAGGAAGGGGAGAGAGAGAGGGCACAGACAAGAGAAGTTCAGTGCAGGACAGCACTCCAGAGTTCAGAGATGTCACTGGCAGGTCCCTAGTGCTGATGTGCCAGTGCTGTTCACCCTTGGGGTCAGGCTCAGCATTTCAGCCAGATAAATCAGTGATCCTTCTTTCATCTGGTGGCTTTCATCATGTCAGAAAGTCTGTGTCACCCTTGGAGTGACACCAGTGGCTCATTCTAGGGGGATGTGGCAGTCTTCTCAGAGGAATGAATGTTTCATTCTCCATTTCTCACTCCACATAGGATGAGGAAATACCAGTGGGCACTTTGTCAGTCTTTTCCCTTAGGGTCTAGGAGCGTTGGCAGCATGTCGGCTCTCTTACTCACTGGTGCCTCATCCTTAATATATGGTTGATGGTACAGGCAAAAGTCTTACGACGGAAATCTTAGCATCAACCCTTCTCCCTCCCTTCCTCATCCAAATCAGCAAAACTGCTGATACAGCTTTGGTCTGAAGTTCTTCTGGAATGAAAAAAGGTGGCTGCTGTCTCTGTCTCAAATGTCAGGAAAACCTCCTAGCCCCTGCTATAAATATAAAGAAAGGTTATTCACCCTGAGGGAGGACTGGTCACGTTAGGTCATGCAAATAAGATATTGTTCATAAAGTTACAAATGAGAGCTTAGTTGGTGACTTATCCCTGCTTCTTGCTCTATCTCTTGGTCATTTCTTCACCAACTGCAGTCCTCTTGCAAGGCAAACCTCATTCAAAATTGTCCTGTTCTTTTTTTTTTCCCTCTCTTCCTAAGAAATTGTATTCTTATGGATTATTTTGCAGTTGAAATATTGTTAATTAGCTATGTTTAGTTTCAAGGTTTATAATATACTTCTCTGTGAGCTGTGCTAATTAGCATGCCCTCATCAATGGGAGGGCTTGAACAAGCTGCTGCAGCTTGACAAAAGACAACAAAGAATTCAGATTAATTTACTGGACAATATTTTAAAAAAACCCAAACAAAAAAAATAACTCTCAGTGAGCCAGACCATACCTAAAACATCATTCCCTAGCAAACATTGCTTCAGGTGAAATTTAGCAGACAAGTGCAGCGTTTATTTTAATTTTCTCTGATTACAGTCACACGGTGTAAAAATTGTTGTGGATCCTTATTTCAAGAGGTGATTTAAGATCCTATAAGCTGAAAAGCTGCAACACCATGGCTCTAGTAAGGGGCTTCAGAAGCCTTTGCCCTGCTTTTCTTCAGCCAAGACCACTTTCATATCAGACTGTAAACTCTGGGGGCAACTTTAAAATACATCATTGCTGAGTATGTGAGGAAGCAAGCTGAAAATGTGCCTTCTGCAGGAATTTGTGCGGGTAAAATTTGATCGCTCTGATGTTCATGGGAAATGAATGAAGAAGCAGTATACGCATGGCCAAAGTGAATTAATTTGGAAAGTTACACAAATTCTAGCCAAAGTTATTTTTTCCAGCTTTTACTTAGCTTTGCTGCAAGTCCAGTTGTGTAAAACCATCTGTTCTTTTTCAGAGCAACCTTATTAAGAGCCACTGATAATATTTCATCTCCTTACTATAGAGAATGTTTTAGCCTTTATTACAGTCCCTTAAATGTGAGGACCTGCAATCTTGCTGTGCTGTTTGCACTCAGAAAATCCAATGATGTTAAATCTGACATCTCTCTGTGAGTAAAATCACTCCTTCCTCACATTGTCTCTCCTATTTGAGGCAAATTCCTGTTGCACTTTAAACAGTTACTGATTATTGACTGGCATAAATTAATGTCTATGCTGTGACTTATAGTAGGTCCCATGTTAGATTTATATGTCTGGTAATTGCTCTGGTAAAATATGTTCCTACTGTAGATGTATGGGTGAAATGTGTCCTGGAGACTGCCTGTTGCCAGCTGTACTTTGAAACATTAGCTCAAAAAGCCACTTTATATGGTGAAAAGCTCTTAAAAAAATTATTCAAAGTTCTCATACAACTTCTTCTGGAGAAAATTTGTAACCAAAATAAAATGAGATATTTTATTTCACTTCATGTTGAAGTTTTCATTTAAATTTGATTCCTAAAGAGAAACACATTTTAGTTTCTGCTCCTTGCTTCTCTTCTGTTCCCTTTCTCTCTGTAAAAAAGGAGAGAGAAAGACACATACATGAAAAATGTAAGAAAGCACTGGAGTAAACTTTCTTATGATTCTGGATTTGTCAAAGGTGAAAGCAAAAAAACACCCACATTTTTCTCTTGCTTTTCTCTTCCAAGAGAAGAAATAAATATGTCAAAATACTCATCTTCTGCTTTCTAAGGCTTCTGAATTGTTAAAAATTCTTTCTGGTGGAGAAAGGATGGGGAGGGAAGGGAGAAAATAAGGAAAGAAAAAGGAAGAAGGAAGTGACAGCTGAACTATCTAATACCTGAAAATCGCATAACAGGACACAAAAAAAAAAAAGACTGTAAAAATGGCTGTACTGAATTAATCTGGGAAGTTGCACATTAAAAATATATCTGCAAATGGAGATTGTTTCTAGGCAGAGACTTTTTTAACAAAATTATATTTTCAGCAGGAATACTTCCTCCTGCTCTGCTCCTTTGATCTGAAATGAAAGGATTTTTTTTTTTTTTTCGGAAAACCTTTTCTCTGTTGAGCTTTCTGAACCTTAAAACAACACCTTCTCTGTTTGATCTGATTATAAATATGTTGTATATTTCTGGAGTGGGTTCCTCTCAGAGGACCATTGCAGACAGCACAGCATACGCAAGTAACTATTCTGTAGGCTGGGCTGCCATAAAAAAAACCTCTGCACAGGATAGCACACAACTGCACAGAGGGGAGTCTGGAAAAAAAATTAACCAGAATCACCGAGGAAAAGTTCTGCTCTTACCACTAGCATCATGAGGTCTTTACTTTCCGCTAAGCCCAGCAATAAGCTCAGTCTCTGAGGTCTCATTGAAAAGACCTGAGTGCAGTAACTACGTGATAGGCATTTTATCTGTTCAAGGATAAACTGCTTAATGGGTTCTGCTGGGATTTGAAACTGCGGTTCCTTGAAGTCTTGCTGCCTCAAACCAGCCGCTTAGGTTGCTAAAACACCCCCAGCAGTCTTGGGGAGAGCACTGTTTTTTCTACTTACAAAGCAGTCTTGACCGAACAACAAAAACATCCCTTTGTGTGTGGAGGGATGTCTCTTGTTCACCAGTGCATCTGAAAGGACTGGGTCACAAGTTTTGCAGCTCCAGCCCATCTCTTCTCCATTGGTCCTGGCAAAAGTGAAGGAGCATTTAGCTCCTTTCCAAACAGTGGTAGTATTTTTCCACTGTTGCTGCACTGCATGGAGTGTGCAGTGTTTCATTGACTGGAAAGCATCCAGAGGATGGGAGAGGAAGATTTTTCCTCCTGTCCTTCAGGAGCAGGAAAAGCTTGTTAAATGGAGAATGTCAAGGGTATTGCAGGGTGGTGGGGTCTGACCTGGGAGTGGTGTTCATCTGCCCAAAGCTAAGGAGCTGCTGAAAAGAAACTCCCGGCTTTTCTGGAACTGGAACAAATTGCCTTCATCTTCTGACTGCTTTCCTCACTCTCTCCTGTTCACCGTGCTCAGGCAGTCTGTCCAGTTTGGAGGAGGTGTTGTCAGAGGTAGTGGTGCATAGGAGGTGGTGACTGTGCCCCCTGGTCTGACATCTCCCCAGCTGAGAAGCTTTCCTCTGCAATGACAACAATAACAGAAGATCTCCTTTCTAGTTTGGTCAAGGGTGGAAGTTGAGCTCATGTTTGTATATCCTGGCTGTTGAGATGGAAAGTGTGAACTTCACAGAAAATTAAATCTGCAGAAAAGAAGAATGGTGGAGGGGGAGGGGGTCACTCTGGAGAAAAAGAGACTTGCAGACGGAGATCCCATCATGTCCAGACCTCACAGTGTCTCCCCACTCATTCATGCCAAGTGCAATGGGCTGGGTGTGAGGCAAAAGTGGTCAGACTCAGTCATAGAAAGAGGCCTCAGCATGTGTTGCTGTGTTTAGCACTGAAGTCGGTATGGAACCTGGCCAGCTGCCAATCACACTGGCATTGCAGTTATTAGATACCATTGTGTTAAGCTTAGCACTTTTTGCAGGCCAGATAAATTCCTTTTGTGTTTTCCCATACTCCTGACTCATTTAGAGGAGTTTCAGCTTCAGAAAGAAAAGGCACAAGTAATAGGAACGAACTCCTGACATCCAGTGGGCATGGATGGAGAGAAAAGGTTGAGGCAAGACGAAATCGCCCTTGCTGAACTCAGTGCAGGTTGAGGTTTACTACCTATCAAGCTTGGGTTGACATTTTATAAATAACTGCATGGGGAAAGACATTCCCTGAATTGCCTTTTGCAGAGGGGCCAATTAGATCACTTGAGCAAATTGGAAAAGAGAAGTAGCTAATTAGAGCTATGGGGAGCTGCACAGTGGCCATGCCAGTTGGCTTGTGTTGACCTGTTTGTGACTGGAAAGTTAGTTTGGATCCATTTATTGGTGCTTCGTGATTTTTCTTTCATTAAATTATGTGATTTTATAGCCTAGAGCCAGAAATAGTGGAAGAAAAGAAATAGTAAGCACGTGTTCTTTCCAGCATTCCTCCATGAGGCCACCTTCACCTGTCCCAGCCCTCAGCCTCGAGCACCACTAGCCAGCTGCATGACATAACCTCTCAGGATACTTTCAACTCACACAGCAGAAGTTGCAGATTCTATAATCTTGAGCTTTTTTTGTTAACCTTTCTTTTCTGTTGAAGACTAAGGTGAAGTAAACTAAGACAGATGGTCTCAGAACCATATGATTGCTCATCCCTTGTGGTTAGCCTCCTCTGCTCACCCCCTCCTTTGCTCAAGCAAACTCTTACAACTCCCCTTCTTAGCTCTTGCCAGAGCTACTCTTGTGGTAATGAGTCCAGTCGACTTTTAACCCTGCTTGAGGAAACCGCTCTGTTGTTAGCTGCGTTTCTGCACTTGCTGGTGAAGGACAACTTGCCTCCTCTTTCCTGTCTTTGCATAATGCATTATTCTTCTTTGCTGCCATCTTCTCTTCCTCTGAACTAACAACACACAGTTTAGTGAGGGATATGTTACTGTATAAGTCACAACATGAGTCTTTGCAGTCAAATGAAGGGATTATGTTATGGATGCTCTGTAGTTGAAGGCATAGCAGGGCAAGCGTTTATGTAGGAGGAGGATTTGTATGGGGTCCCAAAGAGAGAACTGGAGATTTGATGGATGTAGGTGGGGTTGAGGGCACCCTACTACAGTGTCAAGTTCCTACATTGGGCAGAAATATCTTTCTTCTAGATGTGCAAATACAAGATGCAGGAGTCATATCAACAACCACACTACAGCCGTCAATGTCAATGCGTCTTAGAGGCTAAGAAATGAGGCAAGATGAGGAGGCTTTAGTCCTAGAAGTTGGTATACATTGGGAAAATCTTGGGAAACCATCCCCAGCAGTTCTATTCAAAGTTCTTTTGTTAGTTCTCTTTGTAGTCCTGAGTAAGTAAGTTTATGCTTTCAGGATCATTCCCCCCCTGCTTTGCAGATTATTCCATGAAGACCTGTGAAGCTCCTTGAATAATTTTCACAGCTCATGGCATGACACATCTCACCATTAACAATGTTCTACACTTTCCAAAGCTATACTATTTTAAAGCACTTCCCCACGAAATGCTCTGCCAAATACAAACAGTACAGATGGAAGATTTCCATGCCAAATGTCTGCCTAGTGATGACTTTGGGAGGATGGATCAACTGCTTCACCTAAAATGGAACAGCAGTTTCCAAACATGAGATTAGAGGGAGAGATATTTCATTAAGAAAAGTCAGAGCTTTGAAGTAAGGGCTTGAAATTTGGCATAGGGCTGGTGCCTTTACATATGGTATGTGCTTTTCCCTGTCCCTGTGAAAATTCTTCTAAGTTTGAACAACATATTAGCATCTAAATTAGTTAAGTCTGTGCTTTCAGAACATTAGGTTTTTCAGGCATTTGCAGCTTTGTCCCCTAAGACCCAATGTTTCCTGAGCACACTCCTGGCCTCGTAGCCCCAGTGTTGCATGTTGACTGGGACAGAGGTTTCTCCTTTTTCTTACCCTCTGTCCCACTTTCTCCCCTCTTGCCTGCTGCCAGCTTCCTTGCTTGTGTCTCCAGTGACAGGGTGCAGCAGGGCCCAGGCAGTTGTTCAGCATTGCAGTTATTCTGGGGATAGCCCTTGGTGTGCCCATGGGCTCATTCCTGCTGTGGAGACAGAACAGAGATGGTTCCAGGTGCAGGACACAGGTTGTGGAATGGGAGTGGGGAAAACAGAGGGTCAAGTGGGGACACAAATCCATACTTCAGATTATAATCTTTGGGTTTGGGTCTGGTAGATGACACAAACTTTTTCTCCTTCTTTTAATTCCTACATTGTTTCTTGTAACTTAGGAAAATCTATAATGTATAAAGGATCTTTTGTTATATTTCTCTCCTTCCTTTGCTTCATGCCTGTCAGCTCCAGCAGATGAGGTGAGCATCCTGCATAAGAAAGCTCCTTTCGCTGCTCAGCCTGGATTCCTCCTGAGGTGGGGCCTTCTTGCAAGCTGATAGAGATAGTCAACCTATCGGAAAATGAGTTTGCAATTACACTTCAATATTGCTTAAGCATTGGGGTGCTTTAAGAAGAGTGTGGCCAGCAGGTCAAGGGAGGTTGTTCTCCCCCTCTACTCTGCCCTGGTGAGGCCACATCTGGAGTACTGTGTCCAATTCTGGGACCCCAGTTCAAGAGAGACAAGGAACTACTGGAGAGTCCAGTGGAGGGATGTGAAGATGATGAGGGGACTGGACTATCTCTCCTACAAGGAAAGGCTGAGAGATCTAGGGCTCTTTAGCCTGGAGAAGAAAAGACTGAGAGGGGACCTTATCAATGTTTTAAATGTCTGAAGGGCAGGTGTCAAGGGGATGGGGCCAGGCTCTTTTCAGTGGTGCCCAGTGACAGGACAAGGGGCAAAGGGCACAAACTGGAGCACAGGAAGTTTCGCATGAACATAAGGAAAAACTTCTTTGCTCTGAGGTGTCAGAGCACTGGTACAGGCTGCCCAGAGAGGTTGTGGAGTCTCCTTCCCTGAAGATATTCAAAACCTGCCTGGACGTGATCCTGTACTACCTGCTCTAGGTGAACCTGCTTTAGCAGAGGAGTTGGACTCGATGATCTGCAGAGGTCCCTTCCATCTCTTACCATTCTGTGATTCTGTGAAGCAGCTCCCAATTTTGTGTCCTTGACTTTCTATCCTTGAAGATTTTTTTATATAGATTTAAAAGCGTGATTGTAATAATATTATGGAGTAGAGTCATGGCTTTGGGGAAGTAATTTTATGCCTCACCTGTGGCACTATTATTCAAATATACATGGTGTTTAAATGTAGATGAACAGAGGTACACAGACCTAGGAGTTCACAGCTCCAGCTTGAAGTGTATTATTAATACTATGTGTTTGAGCACAAGTAAATTTTCAAACAGAAATAATTTTGTAATTTCCCTAGAAGTTAGAAAATCAATAATCCTCATTAACAGACATGTTGCTATGCCATTTCCAAGTTTAAGGCTGATTTCCAGTTAATCTCTGCAGCACACTAGGGAAGACATGCTTCTCTTTCCTCCAAAAATAATACAAGAATAAAAAACTTCCAGTGTGAATCCTACTGAATGTAGGTATGCTTTGGTCCACTGAATGAAAATCTCAGAAACTCATACATATGTTAGAAGAGCATTATTGTAGAAATTGTTTTATAGTTCTGTCTGTCATGTTGCTACTTGCAGTCACTATTAAGTCTGTACCAACATTGAGATCATAATTCTCCTCATGTGCTCCAGGAATATCGGGGAAATTTGGAGTCATGGTTTGTAAAAAAAAAACCTGGAAATGGTGCACAGCCATCTTCACATTGTCTCAAAGTGAAATGTGGCTGGCAATGAAATCTGACAATAGGTTGGAGAGGAAGCTGTGATCAGACTGTAGACAAACTACACAGCCCACTGGAGAATGCTTCAAGCCACCAGGACATGAGGCAGGAATGCTCCAGCCATCCTACAGTACGTTGGGCAGTCTGGGAGGGATGATCAAATGTGATTCAGTTGTCTTTATTGCTGCTCAAATGTTGGAATTTAATGCCTGAATTTACCAGAATTAGAAGGGAGTCAATCTTACTATTTGACACAAATGTTACTTTGAGCTGTTTCAGGCACCATAAAGTTTTACTTAGATCTACTCAGACATGGGTATTCGCCTGCAAAAGAGCATGAAAGTCTGTGACATTGCAATATGAACGATGGCTGAGAACAAGTGAAATCAGAAGCCTTTACCCATACCTTTGCTAGCTGGTAAAGATGTAAAATCAATTAGAAATAAGCAGAGCAGTGACAAATCCCATTAGAAAAACTTAAGACAGGAACTCAGTTCAGTTTAAGTTATGATTAGAGTTTTTGCTAATTCACATGTGTTTGTACAAAAGAATAATTTCCAGACACTCAAGTAAATGCCTACCATGTTAAAAATAATCAAATTCAGCTTAAAAAAATATTTTATGCCTGGCTTTTGGTGCATTTTTTCCTTGTTTTTATACCATCTTTAAAACTTTCAAGTCAATGTAGTCATGAAGCAGAGTGATTATATGCTATAAAATTCAAGCAGATTACAAATAATCTACTCTCTGAAAGAAATAAGTTTCTCATTATTCTTCAAGGCTAGACAGAATGAGCAATAGCCATGTGGCAGCTTGTAACTAAATTACTGAATCACAGTTAGTAATCCTGTAGCTGATGTTGTCATGTTAAAAGCTAAATCAAATTTACCAAATTATTAAGAAAAAAAATGCAAGTTCCATGGTTTGATATGCTTAACAGTGGCTAATATAATTAAGACTGTAATAGATTTCAGTTACAAAACATGACAGGAAATAGGGAAGTACAATGAACGCTGAACAAAGGGCTATGCATAGCTCAGTCTGGAGCTCCTCAGAGATAAGTTACAAAGTTTAGGGAAGATCAACATGTCATGAAATTAGTTCCAAAGTGTTTTCTAGAAGCATTTGCATCTCTTCCTTGAAATTGCTTTGCTATCCTTTCTAGTTATAAAGAGTTCCGTCAACCATTCAGAGACTGGAAATACCCTTGTTAAGTGAATAAGCATAGGCTACCGAAAGTGAGTCAGCAAAGCAAATAGTTTTCAGGATGAAAAACAGCCACAGAAGTCTTTCACAAACAATTTAATACACATCAAAGGTGTTTATGAATAAAAGAGGGCTCTGTTGACTACTTTTTTTGTCGTACTTTGCCTAGATGTTTTCTGTAATGTAATTAGGCAGAGAAAGAAAACCGTATGGTAGTGTGTGGATCATCAAGCCCTCAATGAGAACTGTGCACAGGTTGATTGTTCATACTGTAGAGGTGTGTGCAGAATGATACTGGAGGGTTGTATGATGCTGGAGGGGAGGAAGGGAGGAAGATTATAAAACATGAGAGGGATTTCAACTACATTGGGGAAAAATAATGATGAGCAGAAGCAGAAAGGTGTGCAGTGTTCAGCCAGAATCAAGCAAAGCAACGTAGCAAAGTGCCCACCATGATAGTCTTTTTCTGATGGAAGAGAAAAAAGTGCAAAAGGAACAGCTCTTACCACTTTGCTAAGCGTTACATATTCCAACAGAGCATCCACAGTACGGGTAAAAAGAAAATGATAGCACTACACAGATGGCTTTTTCATAGGATCAGTGGCTGTTCTTGCTATAACTCAACATGAATAGACTTGCCAACCAATAAATGAGACTTACACATTTATACTGGACACTAACCATAAAAGATTATCTACACCTAGGTGACAGTAAAAATTCAATGATTTTACCTCCACTGAAAAGTATATATATGAGCTAGATTTTTATGTTACAGATTAGAAGTCTTGAAAAGTACAAAGAGGAACAGAAGCACTTGTTGGATTAAAGATGGACTGATCCTTCAGTCTTCCCAGAAAGGTGCCTTTATCAGAGGAGGGAGAGAGCAAGACACTGAAGAGGAGTTTGAGAATATCTTCAAGGTAATCGGGAAGCTGTCAGCACAATAAGGAAGAGGGCTGAAAGTATACAACTGTTATATGATTTGCTGCAATGGGAAAACATCTTTTGCCTTAAAACGGAGGCTTAGAGCAGTTCTTGGATAGGCTAGACATGCTAAGAATCATATTGGGGATGACAGAAGTGGAATTGTTAGCACATATGATGAACTTCGAATCCTCAAAAGAACTGAAAATGTAAAAAGGCAAGTTTTCCATTACCTGAAAGGAGAAAAATATAGGGGGATGTAGGTGCTGCCAAATATTTTCTATGCTAGATGACCCAGCAGGATTCTGGCAAGACCCTCTCAAAATACAAAGCACATATCTGTGCATGTTCAACACAGTCTTTGGGAGACACAATTTCTGCAGGGTGTGATTTGGGTTGTGTTTAGCATTCCATGTGTTTCACAAAGAGAGTGTGGTGAATTTTGGAGGTTGAGAGGGTAAGAAGTCCTGCATATCATCTTGACCTGGTGAGAAACAGCAGAAGACCATGACCAGATCCTCAGACATCTTAAGAAGGTGCTCATGTTACATGAGTAAAACTGAAAAAATACAAATACAGATTCTTTGCAGTGTAAAAAGAGTAGGGAGAGATATTAAAGCAGTAAGCCACAATGACAGATGGCAGGGTGGTCAGAAAAACACCAATATTCCTGCCCCAAGAGACGAGGAAGCCACAGAGAGATTCCTTGGACCAGTGTAGCGCATAGGAAAGCTTGCAACTAGCTCATGTACTTGAAATAGCAGCTGTAGATCACAGTCATGCAGAGTGTGACAGATCAACAAACACCTTCAATGGAAGAAGGCTCAGAGAAAGTAGTTGAGGGTGATGTGCTCATGAAGCTCAGAAAAGAATGTAGGAAGTGACCACCGAAAGACATCCAGAAGAGATAGAATGCAAACTTGCAATAGCTGGCAAAGCTCAAGGAGTTAATGAAAGAGTCTGAAGCCCCAGAAGACTATGACAGTAAATGCAAAAACAGGTTGTCCACAGATGCCTCTGAGGAGGGTATCGGTATGGCTTTCCTGTACCAGTGTGGTCAGGGTTGGAGACCAGTAGCTTATATGACACACACATCAACAAAAACAGAGCGTCAGCATGTTCAAATAGAGAAGGCAGCTTTGGCTGCAGTCCACAGGTGTAAAATTTCACTTCTTTATTTATGGAAGGCCAGCATTAGCTGAACTGACCATAAAAACCTTCCTAACGTTGCCAAAAGGGACCCGGTAACTTCTCATGTTGTACAATACATATATTTCTTTTTTAGGTACAGGAGTACAATTTGAAGATTAAAGACAAGTCTGGGAGAGATTCAGTGGTTTCAGAGAGGTTTTAGAACATTGAATCAAAAAACAGTGGATCAAAGTTCAGAACTAGATATCATATATGATATTTGGTTTAAAATAAAACTAAGTAAAAACAAAAACGTGGTAGCTCTCAGATGAAACACTAACTCTGACTGCTAGAGCTACAGCTGCAGATACTCTTCAAACTACTAGTTGAGAATGTCTAGGAGAGCCCTCTGCTAGCCCTCTGTTTGAGGGTAAGATCTCATTACAAGGTGGAATTTTGTTTACAGGTGTGAGGTTGTGGAGTCCTAATGTACCATAGGAAAAAAATCCATGCCATTAAAAAGTATAAAAGAGCAAGGAGACATTTCCCCTGGCAAAACAATAATTTCTGCATGGGGAAAAGTAATCACATGTTTATTTGTGTTATCTGCAGAAACACTTTGTACTTGTTCTGGACTACTGTTCTAACCAACATAAGATACGCTTAGTGTATGCTGCGACAACTTAAGCAGCCATCAAATCTCATTTTCTTTTACGTGGCAGTGAGGTGTAATAAATTAATGCCAATCTGTGGCCATGAGTTCAAGCAGTTGCAAGTGAATTTGGGGTTTGATATGAACTACTAATTACTGTTATTCCTAATACAACAGATAGGTGGGAAACGGTGTAAAAATAATTAAAGAAAGCTTAGTCAGACTGATCCATATTTAGCTGTGTTAAATTGGAGATTGTCAGCATGGATTGTCACCCTCTGATGTTTTGCTGACTAGAAAACGAAAGCCAAGAATGGCACAAACAATTAGAAGCTGATGTCAGAGATACTAGAGACCTGCCAAAGTGAAAAAAAAATATCAAATAAGAGGGAAAAAAAAAAAAAAAAGAGAATGGTGGGATTCATGGTGTTGGAAACTGCCTCCACTTCTTGGAAATGATGCGTTAATCCATGATGATATGGGGTCATCACCTGTGATGAGCTGAATCTATGAAAGGACAGTAGTCACCTTATCCAGTTCCCAAACAGAGTGAGGTATAGAGCACCAGGCAACAGCAGCAGCAGTCTGAGGTGTCATACCCCTTAGATTTGGAATCACTACAACAAAAGAGTTGACTGTCTCCTGAGACCAACATCACTGACATCCTGGTTAAACTTGCAGAGCCAAGTTTGAGTGCAAAGAACTTTGCCTCTGTTAATCAGCTTAGCTAACATGTTCATCATAGTATTTTTAATTATGCGTTCTATTAATGATGGGATTTAAGTCTTGTTTTCAACTTATGGCTTAGAAGGGAGTATGTGGTATTGAATGACACAAGGAAAAACTGCACTTTCAAGTCAGAGAGTCCAGGCTGTGCACTAAAGAAACACTGGTTGCTGTCGTGTACAGCTCTTGGGAACACACCCAGAATAAAGGTCTTGCATGTGGCTCCCAAACTAGGCAATGAATCAGGGACTTGGATGCAACAGTGGCATGGCACACAGGAATGAGCAAAGGCTAGCTAGATTTTGTGGATAACCGCTGGTGCCGGGTGCTGTACATACGGTTTCACCAAGCATCGGGCCCTGGTGGATCCCAGAAGAGTAGGCAGGAGGATGCCCTTTGTTACGGGACAGCAGCCACTAGATGACTTTGAAAAGGCCATCCAAGAGACATGCGGATATCTCTGGGATGTGGCTCATTCTGTGGTTCGGTGACACATGAGCTTTAGAAACATCAGTGGCTCTTTCATCATGAAACTTCATGTTCTTGAGCTTTTTCAGGCACTAAAATGGCTTTAGAAGTCTGTCGCCTTCTGCAGCTGCAGCCGGGATCTCTTCCGTATTCTCAGCCTCTGTTTTGTGGGGCATTGCAGTGCACTGAAGCTTGGCCTTTGGTTGGTGGGGTGCCTTGTGACTACTTTCCACAAGAAAGTCCTGCTGACTACTGCTCTGCTGGTGTCTTCTCACATCTCACAAGTAGGATGTTCAGCAGCTGTGAAGACTGCAAGAAAGAACCAGAGGGGCTGGACCAGGCACTTCAGAGGCAAACACTGGAGTGGGAAGCACGGCAGAGTTTGAGCATGAAAGCTGGGGAGAACGGAGGTCAAAGTCTAGACGTTTGGGAGCAAAGGTTCACTTCGAATAGAGAAGGGGCCCTGGTGGCCTCTAAAATTACCATAAATGTCTGTTTACAGGAAGTGGTTGAACAGAACAGACCAAGTTAGGGCACCCGAGGGCCTTTAAAACTTAGAGAAATCCTGTGTTTATGAGGTAGAGGGGAATTGGTCAGAGCTGGGAACATTGGAAAGCTGTTGGTGAATGGACTGGCTTCAGCCAACGAAAGCTCTGGGAAAGCAGGGCTCAGCTGACACATGCCTCTGCAGATGGCAATGCAGAGCAGTGTCCACACTGCAGAGCATATGCAATCTATGGGCAGCTTAATCTGCTTGCAAAATAAATGGAAAAATATCCCCACAGGGGAAACCTTATATATACTCAGGAGGCTCATTCCTGTTGTAGTTCGTGCTCCCTGAGCTGTTGAGCTTGTTCTTTTGAGCGCCTGAACAGCAGTGATCTAATACAAAAGGTCTTACCAAGTTGTCTGACTCTTTGCTCTCTTCAGCCATCATATGGCTAAATGAGACTGGGGAAAAGAAGGGAGGGGGGAAGAAGAAAAGCAAAGCAGAAGAAAAATGGGGCTCCCAATTACTGGCACGCACATCTCCACACAGACTAAGCAGCAAGGGCTCACAGTTAGCAAACTGCTCATTAGAGCCAAGGCATTAAGTCATTTCTCCAGGGAAGAATAAAACTGAACTCAGAGTCCAAAACTCTGCCAGAAAATGCAGGGTAGGGGGAGGGGAGGATGAGTGGCTCAAAGAAAGAGAGTAAAAAGGAGGCATAGGAGAAAAAAATACTGAGAAGAGAAAATGAATGGATGGTGGGTAAGCCAGGAGAATGAAGGGGTTGAGGGGAAGAGAAGGAAACAAAGGCAAGCAGAAATGAGAGCAGCTGAGCTGTGGGATAACTACGGTGTTAAAATGCTCGGTAATTTTTCAGACCACATTCTCTCTAGGCTGTGGTGTAAACAGTTAAACAGGGAGCAATTTCTGCCCTGATGGAGAAAACAGCAAGTGCTTAAGCAGCTTTGTAGCTACAGGCTCTGTCGGCGCTCTGGATCTTGTCTCAGCATTGCCCACTCACTCAAGCCTCCAAAGCAACTTTTTGAAGCAATGTAACAACAAAGACATGTGCAGCCCTGATTTGCTTCAGGACACATCACAGACTTGCCTTTCTGGGAACTCTGGCTCCCTGTGAGTGGCTCAATGGTCCTAATAGCAGCCCTACAGCACCGGATTCCCTGATTCCCTTCTTTACATCTTCAGCGGTTTTTCTCTTGAATGGCATGAAGGTGTAAGTTAGTTGAGAATCAGGCTCACCGTGTTTTGCCTTTCACTAGAGCCTCCATCTGGCAATCCCAAAGCATTCTTGAGAGGTGAAACCACCTAACTGGCTAGCTATCATGGTGACTGCATTGAAGTTGGAACTGTGTGGATAGGTGACGTGTGCCATCCACCGTCACCTAGCTATTCAAACAAAACTGGAACAAGGCTTCTTGCTTTGCTATTATCAGTCACAAGAAAAACTTTAGACCCAGAGTAAATGTGTGCATCAAGTGGGACCTTCAAAACCCACGTAAGTGGTGATGTTAGGTTACTGTATCTGTATCCCCTGGAGTATGCCCACACACATGGGTTAACAGGAAAGGGATTGTTTTGCAAAGCAAGCAGAATACAGAAGAGGCTGTAAATTCATACATGGATAGGGAGTATTTTATTCTTAGGAACCCAGCAAAAGTAAATGTTCTCTGCTAAGGGGAATAGGTATTTTGCGAAGGAAGAAACGTCATTTTAGGCTTTTCTAAGATCTCCACCCTTGGAGATTTTCAAAATATAGCTGGACAAGGTTTTGAGCAATCTAATATATCTTTGCACCCATGCAGCTGCTTACTGTCTACTCCAGAATGATGGTAAACCAGGTCCTTGCATCTTTGTGTGAGGGCAAAGTCAAACTGTTATGGCTGAAGTCACTGGAAAAGTAATTTTAACTAATCTGCCTGTTCTACATTGCAGCAGGTTAGCTCTGGTTAATGTTATGCCAGATGAGCTCTACCAGAAGTTTGGTTGAAGGAAATGGGTTTGATAATGTGTTCAGCTTATTCACCTATGTCCTAAAGACATCTGCCTGCTTGGCCAACCAGTGGTTGAGCCATCATCTCTGGAGATATTTAAAAGATGTGTAGATGTGGCGCTTAGGGACATGGTTTAGTGGTGGACTTGGCAGTGTTAGGTTTGCGGTTGCACTCAGTGATCTTAAAGGTCTTTTCCAACCTAAATGATTCTATGATTCTATGCCTGACTGTATCTGTTATCCAAAAGAAGTCTAAGAAGTCTAAGTAGTATATTCTGGATGAGTGGCTATGAATGGGGAAATGAGAATTTGGTTAACAATAATTATACAATTTAAAAATAATTTGTTGTATATTTCAAAAGGAACATGATATTTTGCATTGTGCTTAACTTCTGATGAGCTCTGGCAGAGCCTGGGGTTTGGGTTTGTGTGAGGTTTGCACTTTATTCTTGTGTGAATTGCATTTAGTACGTGTCTGGTAATAGAGCAAGACATTAAGCTGGTATGGATGTTTTAAATGAATCTTCCTTGGAAAATACTGGTAAACAATGATAACTCTAAAGAAGGAACTGCTATGAGAAATCCCTAACTTAAAGAAGTTATTGAAGTTGTGTAGGATTTTCCGTCTTCTGATCAGCCAGTACGTGATTTTTGCCTCAGGTTGTTTTCAAGCTAAGTGGCCTATAATTCCACACCACATGTACTCTTCAAGCATTGGCACAACACTAATATTTTCCAGTTCATTGGAGCTTCTTTGTCCTTCCAAGATGCATTAAAAGTTATGATAGCACCGAACAATGGTGTTGACCCTGTAGTGGAGACCCAGTCCCAAGTTCTGACTGTACTTTAGTCATGTACTGAGAAGTTATTATTTGCCTGTGTATATTAACATGACTCTCAAACCGCCGTAACCTAGACCAGAGGTACCAACCTTAAACACAGTGATTGAAGCTTTTTGTAATCTTGGGGGTCACCCTTTCAGCTCATGTTGGAACCACCTTATGAGGTCTCCATTTTTTTTAAGATGAGATCATTACATGTAAGCAGGTAAACAGGTTCAGGATGGGCAGCAAGACTCCCTGAAGTCTCCCATGTTCTAAAGGAAGGCATATGCAATACACAGATCTTATGCTGTCCTTATCCTCAAAATGTGGGATCAATAGGATTGTTTCTGGAAACTCCAGCTCTGGAGGCCAGACAAGCCAAATGATGTGTGATTGGAAAAGGGTAAAACTTGCCAACCTCATTTTAATTCCAGGTTTAGGAGACATTTGCAGGCAGACCTGGGAAGAAAGAAACTAGTACTAGTCTTCCTGACTCATCTTCTGCAACAAGCTAGAAAGAAAAGCAGGGTAGAAAGAAAAAAAGGAGGTCTGAGAAATCCCAACTTATTTATATTTTTCGTTGGCACAAGCCACCCTTGCTTAGCATGGGCCAGGCTGCTGCTATGGGACCCTGCTAGGAGCTCAGGGGCTCATGGCACACATGAGGCAATGGAAAAGCAGCAGGCAGGGACTAGAAATGGCTGAACTTTATTTTTCCAAAGTGAAGATCTTTGGTGGGCTGCAGATTACATTGGAAATCAGACCCTACACCCCAGGATCCTGCAGCTGTCCCTCTCCCCTCTAATTTTTCTCTGTCAGATTTCAGTTCTATAATTAACCGCAAGGCCTTAGTGATACTATGTGAAAGTGTGTGTGTGTGTGTGCCTGGGCTTCCTCACCCCAGTGGGCCTAATCCTCTGCAGAAGATTGACAGGTTCACATGGAGAGTAACTTTTTAACTAATTCACTTCTAAATACTCCTTTTGCTCTCTCTTCCCTTTACTGCCCTCTTCCCTTCAGGCTGCAAAGGGCATTGTGGTGCCGGGGAGATGGCAGGAGTTGGCTCCTCTGCTGTCCCACAGCTGTACTGAGGAACCTTGGCACTGACCTGAGGCACCCCAGTGCAGTCCCTGTTGGGGCGTCCCTCACTGCTCCCACAATGCTCTTCACAGCTGTCCAGGAAAGGGGTGCTCAGGGGCAGCTAAGAGCTCCAGGATAAGATTCAGATGCTGGAGCAGAAGAAGATGGAGTTAATTTCTCATCCTTTCTTTGATGCACTCAAGCCCAAGCTGCACTATGGCCAGGTCTGAATATCTTCTAAGCATGCCTGTGAGACAGAGCTTAGCAGTACTGCGTTCATAAATGCTTTGGGGTTTTTTCTCTTTCTAGTTGTGATAAAAAAGGTTTGGAGGAGACCTTTGCTGAAGTGTTGGCAGCGTATCAATACCCCGATCCATATGTGTGGCAATATCTGCTGGTTTCTTCTTCAAAGCCCTGCCAGTGGAGTCTCTGCACTGAACTGGTGGCCGTCATCCCAGTCCACATCCATGCACTCCTTTGTATTAGCCACAGTACAGATACCCAGCCATGGTGCTTACTGATGTGCTCCTTTCTCTAACTGAGCCAGGTTTCTTGGAGCAGGCCTCAGTATTTTTCTGGGATCAAACAATGTCAGATTAGAGCATGTTGGATATGAAGGGCTCTGACTTGGCAGTGATTTACCAAGACCTTGAAGCAGGCAAGGGGAAAAATACCTGAAGGCCAAAGCACACTTCTCTCACTCATGTGAGGAGCTATGTCTGGGGCAACACACTAATCTTCCATATTCCTTGTCTCAGCAATTCCATTACAGTCACTCGGTATTTAAACACCAAGAGGAAAGGGGAGAGCATTATTTGGCCCAAAAAAGAAAATAAACAGGATTTTTTTAAAAAGAAGACCTCATAGTATTTCAAATTATAGTGTCCACAGAAATAGTAGGAAGACACCAAACTACTACTGCAGATTGTTTCATGAAGGAAAAGGTGGTTTAAACCATGCTTGCATGGACCTGGCTTTGTTGAGGTTAATATGTGAGCTAGCAGGAGTACAGGAAATTCTAGCTCATAAAAGGACTGTCTTAGCAGTCCTACAGGAGAGGAAAAACTTTGGAGGAGTCTATAAGAAGATCACGTGATGTCTCAGTGCATGGTAACACACAGCCACAGATTCCTACAACCCTTATCACAGGTTCCTACAAACTGCAAACTCTGCTAAGTATTGCAGCCCCATTTCGTCTGTGCAAAAATGAGGCACAGTGATTACATCTGTGATACAGCTTGCATTTTTGGTGGTTTTAATAGTACTACACTGAGCTACTGCTGCTGCTGTAGCATGGACTATTCTTAACTGACTAATATTTGTTCATTTTTTTAAACAAAAAATAAAGCAACAGTTCTTTACTACCTTGAATTAGCACCACATAAACCACATTATTACCGGATCAGAATTGACGGTTTACATGGATTGGTTGATTATAAATCCCACTTTTGTCTACACCAGTATAACATGCAATATAGCCAGGGCCAGGGTCACCCTGGAACCTGCTGCTGGTTCTTTTTTCTGTCTTTGCTGCTGCAGTGACAAGTATAAGACAGGTAGTAGACAGAAAAGAGTGCAGATCCAGAGACCATGTTTTGCCAGGCTACATAAGACTTCTTTGAGTGAAAGCTCCCTGCCACTGGAAAGCCAGAGAGTGACTTGGAATAGCTTGGTCTCTCTGGCAAGGCAAGAAACCACAGGATTATTTTTTTGGTGTGTGATGGTTTTAATTTAAATGAATCATATGCATGCCTAATCCAATCTAATCTGTCTGGGTTCTTATATCCCATTAATCACTGACTTGTATTAGCACCTTGTGCTGTCATCTCTGCTGCTGCAGAAAGCTGCTGAGACCACCATCTCATTGCCGGCATTCTGATGACTTGTCACTGGATTTTGCGTAAGCAACAAAACACCTAAGAAGCCGAAATCATTCCCCATTGCAATGCTTCAGAGGAACAATACAGGCAAGAGCTGATCTAAGCTAATGGTCTTGAGCGCGAGTGACAGACACCACAAAAACATGCCATAAATCCCTTATTTCTTGGACGTTTTCACAAAACTGCATCACCTAAAAACAGTGTTATTTTTTTAAAAACAAGTTGACTTCCAATTGATCTCTTCATTTTGTATTATAAATCTTGTTTAAGAGTACATGTTTTAAACCAGTTTTATTAAAAAACAAAAGGAGACAAATAACTAAAAAATAAGTAATGAAATAATCTAGGACACATGGAGAAATGCTACGGATTATTTCATAGTTAACTGTCCCCCCACAAAGAGATTGGGAGCACAACAGGTTTAAACTTCTTAAAAGATCAGCTTTTATTAGATCAATAATCTGGGTCGTCTCAACTGTTGAACTGAATGCTTCAGGACTCTTTCACAGGCTTAAAATTTTATGAAGTCATCATCCAGGCCAGGGTCCACCTCAAGGAGGTAGATTGCCCTGAATCAAAATTGACTCCTTCCATTTCAGTTGTTATTTTTCACTCTCTGACCTCAATCACTTGCAAAATTTAAGCTACTACTATGAGCTATTGCCCAGAGGTGGAGACACTTCAGTGGTACATGAAGATCTTGTCTTTTTTAGTTCATTTTCCACAAGCTCCAAGACAAGCTACTTCAGGCCTTTGCAATCGTGAATCTTTGCAGCATATACCTTTTTCAAAATCTTTTCTTCTTTGTTCAGGGCTCCAACATATGCACAGTCACACAACTCTCCCAGGCCCAGTACTGGGAACATGAGATGGTTGGATCAGTCACTGCTGGTCAGTTATGAAGAGTTCACGGTCTGAGGTATGCTTGGGCAAAGCATCCATTGAACAATTTCAGACAAGAAAGAAATTAGTAGAAATCCCAGTCCGTCTGCAGACAATTTAGAAATAGAAATAATTTTTGAATTAATTAGTCTGGCTAGCTTTAATCACAAAAAGAGTGTGAAGGCATGGGTCTGTACAAAGCAAAAAGGCATGTACCATGTTACCTTAAAGTATGACTGAGCATCTGACTACATTTGTAATCTTGACATAGACCTCCAAAAAAAAATCAAATTAGGAATAAACAAATACAACAACAATTTAAACCTTATAGAAAATCAAAAGCTCCTTGTCATTAAATGTAACATTGTGGTTTGAGTTGAAATGTTTAAACTGTATTCTTAGTGTAGCTGGTAATCAGTTTAGAGTATATACTGTAAGAGTTTTCTTGAAATCTAAATCCAGCAGTTGCATCTTGGTTAGCTATAGCATCTATATTGTGATGTATTCAGCATGTAAATTACAGTTTTGCATGGGCAGGTCACAGGGGTATCTCGTAGGTACAGTGTTTATGTTGCATATTGAAGGTCACTTTGGATGTGACTGAAAATTACTTCCATGAAAGACAGATGTATCTGGCCATTTAGAAACAGTGAAGGGTTAAAAGCTGTTCCCTTGAACTTATTTCTGATATTGGTACGGGGTTGAAAATGCCAGCTCACTGACTGATGGGTTCACATGGGGCGACCTTCGCATTAGCAACGCGACTCTGGTTGCTGGGTAAACACAGGCAGATGGATCCAGCTCCAGTGATTTTCAGCAATGACGGATGGCGAAGGTATTTCTGATCCACATCACACCCTGCAGATCCCGTGAAAATGACCTGGCACAGGGCAGAAAGTATTAGATTCGGGTGACAAATAATTACCTGACATCAGCTGAGACTTCTTCAGAAAGGTTATGCTGCAAATAACCAGCTTTTACATAACTTTGTTTTCATGAAGTGATAGAAAGTCACATATATACAACTTATTTATTTGAAAAAATGTAATCCAGTCAGTGACTGACAAAAACTGCCCCTTGGGAATACATACTGGAGTAACTGTATTTCAGCACTGCATAGGGTTCAAGGTGGTTTTGGAGGGGTTTTGTTTGTTTGTTTAAAGCACGCATGTTTTTCTTTGTTGCCATTGTTGATGTTATGTGTACTTTTTCAGTGGCAAGAATTAGCATTCAGACAAGACATTTACTCAGAGCCATTGTGGTTTCATGAGTCTTTGCTTTTCAAGGACTTCAGTTCAAAAGTTCTTGAGTTTTATTCCTTCTTCTCTTTTCCTGAGTCTGGTGCTTCAGCAGTGAAACCAGCAATTTAAATAGGTGTGTGCTAAATAAATACTTGTCTGAGCTTCAGTCCTTTGTTTTCAAGAAGTAGCTTGTTTGTATATAAAAAACCCAGGGGCAGGCACATGTTGAGAAGGCTACAAATGCTTTATGCCTCTCCTTAGCTGATCGGTGTCCCTTCCTCATGATAACATCCTCAAAATGTGCAGTGTGTGAGTGCATGTATTTCTGTGGTGAGTTAAAATGACTGTTTGCACCTTCTGTGCTGTGTTTACCATTCCTGCCAGGATAATCCGGTGTGGTTGTATCTGATAGGACATCAATAACAAGACTAGGAGTTGGTATGTGTCATCTCCCCAAGATGGAGTGTCTTGTTTCTCTGCCTGTGTCGTGCTGTAAAGCTTCTGTCACTATTTAAACCTTCTTCACTAGACAGCAAACTTTCAGGGTGGCCCAAAGTTCTCCCCTTGTCTGTATGGTGAAGCCATTCTCCTGGTTTACAACACAAAGGGGAACAAATTAGCATAGAAGCAATGACTATAATGTAAGTTTCTGGACTAGTTGAGGAAAAGAAGAATTGTCATGACTGTGCCCATAAACAAGGAAACCTTACAATTTCTTTTTCCTTCTGGAGGGGATTACCCCTAGGCTTTTAATCAGACTTGGCCATTTATGCAAAATTTGGCACAAACCAACAAGGTTTTATGTAGTTCTGTAATCATGCTTACAGGCTTTTTTCCTAATATTTTTTACTATAATTTGTTAATCTTTCCTCTCACCATTTTTCATTTCAATTCTCCTATATCATTAGTCATCAGTTGTTGTTATCTCCTTCTTGGCTTATTTTTTTCCTTTCTCTCTATTTCTCTTTCTTTTCTTTCTTTCTTTCTTTCTTTCTTTCTTTCTTTCTTTCTTTCTTTCTTTCTTTCTTTCTTTCTGCCTGCCTGCCTGCCTGCCTGCCTGCCTGCCAACCCTGAAACTGGCTTACTTTTCTCTCAGTAAACCATACTGCTCTATCGGCACCCTACATCTCTGGTGTGTTTTCCCTTTTTGGCCTGTGGCACTCTTTTCACCATCAAACTTTACTGCAATTGATTTTCAGCCCTCTCCTTCATATCCACATGCTTGTCTCCACCAGGTAGGGATCCAGCTAAAAAATGCCAGAGGTAGTTCAGGAAATAAATGTTGGGTAGAGCTTGCTACAGACAGCAGACACATTCAATTGTAGTACACCAGGACCTCCCACACTGGCTTCCTGCAAAGGTGCAAGATTGGGAAAGAACTTCAGCAAGAAGCTCCACAGGGATCCACACTAGTGGGGAAGGGGTGGCTGTGCCACTTGTCCCTGCATAGAGGAGCTTCTGGAGCAATGATATGCAATGCCAAGCATTACCCTGGGGTTTCAAGACAAATGGTCCTTCCAGGAGCTCCCCAAACAGCCAGGCTGGATGTTGCCCTTTCTCTAGCCTCAGTGCAGGATATGGTTTATTAATCACAGGCAGATGAAATATGAGGCAATTTTTTCCTAATTTTATCTATATAATTAACTTTATTTCCTTTAAAATAGCAAACTGAAGATTGGGACACATTTATTGAGTCCTGCAAGCTCTAACAATGAGTTCTTTAATGCAGACCTTGAGTATTGTGTGCTCCAAAGAATAAATCCTGATGTTTGGAAAGGGCATATCAAACATAGATGGTGTTGTCTGAAGCTGTTTTTTGAGTATGAATGATGGTATTTACCCAGGGCTGTGTGGCAGGGGCACTCTGGTTTCACAAAGCTGTTTGTAGTCTGAAAAATTCAGCTGAGTTTTGTTTAGTGGCATCTAGTCGGAATAATCAGAAAAGCAGTGTGATGCTGGAGGGTAGTCATAACCAAAACGGATCCAGCTGTCAACACAGTGGAGAGACCTTTAATTTTGCAGGCCTTAAGCTAAAGGCCAGAGCGAGCAGCTGACTCAGTGGTGCATGTCATTCCCCATGTGTGGAGCTGAAGGAGGGTGCAGTGGCCTTGGGACTCTGTGCTCACACCACTGCAGCAAACCTGGCAGAGACAGCATGGTCCACACCAGTGCTGTGTCAGGGAGTCGGAGCAGAGCAGGAGCAGATCACAGGTCTCTCTCAAGGCCGAGGCTGCAGGGTCTTGTAGGGCTTAGTGCTGCTCTTCTGGTTACATGGCCCTATCCTGTGCAGGGTCACACCACACCATCCCAGCCACTCCCCCTGCAAATTTAAACTCATTTCTAGTTCACTGTCACCTGCAATGCTCCTTCCCACATGAGCAGATCAACAGCTAGTGTGCAGCATATGTGGACTGCTTATCTTTCCTCTTCATAGTGTGGACCATGTGCATGTGGGAGAGTAGCACGCACTGTCTAGGGAACTGACCTAGGCAGCTGTGTCATTTATAGGTCCTTTCCATTGCAAAGAGAGTGCACCACCTCCAGATGAGAGACAGTACAGAGTCAAGCCCACTATATAAATAAATGGTCTGCATGGGGTTTGAACTGGATAATCCTTATGCGTCCCTTCCAACTCAAGATATTCTATGATTCTATGAATCTATTCAGGGCTTAAAATATTGAAGATTCCATATATTTAGCAACCAGTAGTGTAAGAACTGCACAGCAAAAAATCAGGATGTAGAGAAGGCACCATTAGTTAGACCAGAGTGAACCACAACTATCTGGCGCCACAAGACAGAATGAACCAACAATTACATGTTAGCGTTAAAATCCCCGGTTGTTAAACACTGAAGTGATGCTCAGATTTATAAACACCTAGAGACACTCCGAAAAGCTTTTGGAAGACATGAGGTTTTAGTTAATTTTGAGTTTTCTGTGGCTTTTTCATTCTGATCAAATGCAAGTGAAATAATTGGAGTCATGGAAGATGGAACAGTTCCTGCTTGTCAAATTCAATACAGATATATGTTCCTTGTTTTTCCTGTCATATAGCCTTCTAGGCAAATTCACAGCAAAACTACTTACTGTGTTACAAATACTACATATTGTTGTTATAAATATCACTTCATATTGTAAGAAATGGAAGAACTTCAAGAAACTCAACTAATTCACATAAAATCAATTTTGCTCCTTGCAATGAAAATAAGCTATTTATTTTCATATTAGCATCTAACCAGTTTCTAGGCAACAAGCTGCCAGTAACCTCAAGCACAATCTTGCTGGGTCAAGTACTGTTTAGTCACTTGGGGTATTTTAAATACTAGCTGCAGGTTTATTCTGCCTTGCTTTGGCAAAACATTTGTCTGGGCCTTAGTAAGAACAATTTGAACCATATTTTTTAGCAAATCCTGGCGCTTTTTTTTTTCCCCCTTATTGTGCTCATTGTTATTACACAAAGCTTTTATTAAGTTTTTAAGTTAGTGGGTGAATTAAGGGCCTGGAACTATCAACCAGAAGCTGTGAGTGGAAGCTGGGCTTTCACAAGCCAAAGATGTTCTTGTGTGATAAAGTCGATGTTGCACTGAAGAGTTCCTTGCACTTACAGTTTCTGATTTCTTAAGGTTTCAAGGAGTAACTAAGAACCACATAATACTAAGTACTGTCTCATCATGTGAAGTGACTTGCTGGTTTTCTCAGAGGGCTTTGAATGATATAAATTCAAATTCCTGTACTCAGGAATATGTGAATAAGTGTGCCTGTACTCAGCACTGGTGAGACCACACCTTGAGTACTGCATCCAGTTTTGGGCACTAGAGTATAAGAAAGACACTGAAGTGCTAGAGCATGTCCAGAGGAGGGCAACGAAGCTGGTGAGGGGTCTGGAAAACAGGTCTTGTGAGGAGCGCCCGAGGGAGCTGGGAATGTTTAGCCTAGTGAAGAGGAGGCTGAGAAGAGACCTTATTGCTCTCTACAACTACCTAAAAGGAAGATGTAGTGATGCCAGTGTTGGTCTCTTCTCCCAAGTAACTAATGACAGGACAAGAGGTAATGGCCTCACGTTGCACCAGGGGAGATTTAGATTGGATATTAGGAAAAATTACTTTACTGAAAGAGTGGTTAGGCATCGGAACAGGCTGCCCAGGGAGGTGGTGGAGTCACCACTCCTGGAGGTGTTCAAAAGACATATAGATGTGGTGCTTAGTGACATGGTTTAGTGATGGTCTTGGCAGGGTTAGGACAATGGTTGGACCTGATGATTTAAAGGTCTTTTCCAACCAAAATTATTCTATGAGTCTGTAATTCTGAATGTGAATGAGTATGATGGATTCTCTCCTTTTAGTCACAATGGGTGGGATGCAGCTGACCAGATGTGGGCATCTTCCTCTGAGTTAGATGTCTGGATGCATAGTCTCCCTTTACAGAATGCTAGTTACCTCATTGTAATGTAGACATCTAAAATGAATTAAATGGAACAGGTCCTAAACGTGTTTATTTCTCTTTGTGACTGTAAAGAGGACCCAGGGCAAAGCACTGAGTCATAAACTGCTTCCTTGCAGATACCTGAAATCAGACATGTTAAATCCTACCCTAACAATTTGATCCAAATGCCTTTGAGGTTGGCCCTAGGAGATGCCACTGGGTGTTGGATTGGTCTCTAAAAGCATTTGCTGTGGAAGGTAGGGCAGAGGCTGTCACTCACATAAATGCAGGCAAAGGAATATTCCTGAATTTGACTGCTGCCATGCAAGATTGCTGCAGCAGGTTAGCAGTGTTGTGCACATCTGTGACTCTGAGACAGCTGACACAATGAAATTATCTCCCCTAAGCAGGCAGATGGAGACTGAGACCTAAGTCATGACCATGCTGGGAATAACATGGGTGCTGCTGGAGGTGGAGCAAAAATACAAACCGTTTTTATCACCCTGTCAGTTTTTATCTGGTGATCTTCCTTAAAACCGCAGTGTCCTTTCAACAACTTAACTTTCCAGCTGGGAGACACAAATCTCAGGGGTTCCCTTCTGCTGTATTTGATCTTTTCTTCACTCTCTTCCCCAAAACCAAAATCACATTAGTAGCTATACATATGACATGTTTTAATTCAGCTTTCAACCACTTCATGGTATGGTTAGCACTAATCGTGGCCTGTGCTTGCCACAACAGAGTGGGTTCTCAGACGTCCAAGTGGCAACTGGACAAGCTATCTGCTATGCACAAGCTTGGACTACATCTCCAAACCTGATTAATAGTTGGCCAATAACAGAGGAAGTCTGCAGCATTTTGTTTCTGCTACCAGTCTTGGACGACACATGACTGCCTTCCCATAAGTAAATCTGTGTACTATCCTTTTGCAGGGTGCAGGAAACTTTCCAATTAAGCAGATGAATCCATTTTTTCTAGCCTGCCTTCTTCCCATCACTATATAGCAGGAAACCCCAGAGTGCATTGTCCCGGGCAGTGGTCTTCTGAGGGACCAGCCAGGCAAACAGAAATGCTACCTTAGACACTGCTCTCGAAAGATCAGCTGCAGCCCTTCATTATTCTTCCCAAAACAACCTGGCCCTTTGGTTTGGCAGGCTTTTTTGCAGGATGAGAAATGATATGGCTAAAGTATTGCACTCTTGTATCTCTTAAAAAGGTTTTATGGCTATGATGATGACCAGCTGCATTCACTCCTGCTCATCCCACCACTGACCAGGAACTGAGTGTGAAAATGAAGGAATAGGTAGCAGCTGCAACAGCAATTTTATTTCTCAAACAGAGGTACCCATGACACTTGGGAGAGGATGAGAATCTCTAGGAGGCAGCATTTGCACAATACCATAAGAAGAGAAAGCAGGAGAGATGCAGGTATTTTCTTACATCCGTTTCAATAGGCCCCAATCCCTGACAACCTCCTTCTCCCTCCAGTATTGAAAAAGGACATGAAAGCACAGGGAAGAAAATTCCCACTGTTGAAATTCCCCAGGAAGAATGATTTTACAGACTGTAAAATATTGCTTGTGATCTAGCAACAATTTCTACTAAAGCTGGATGCTTTTAACAGCTAAGGTCAAATTTGTCTTTAGCCTCCTCCCATGTTAGAAACAGGCTTGAATAAACGATTCCCATCACACAAGAAAACTCTCTTGCTCATTAGAGTTGATGGGTTCTTCAGCACCCTTCGTTGGACAGTAAGAGTCTGACAATGCACGGCAGTTATTAAAACACAATGCTGTCAGCTGGCTTAGGAGTGATCTTAAAAGACAGGAGGCAGATGTATGTGGCTTAGAGCAGTGTTTCTTGCCACAGTACAGCACATTGACATTTATATTTCACCTATACTCAAAACTTCTTGTAAGCTCCCTGTCCCTGGGCATGGCTGGTTTTCCCTTCATTTATCTTCCAAGCTGTAGTGGAAACAAGGGAGCTGTTTGTTATGATGAGAAGTGTTCCCAAGCTCCAGAGAATGGGACACCCACAGAGACATGTCTTGCAGTGCAGATTTTCCTCTAATTTACTCAAGTGGTTTTGCTGAAATGTTGGGAATCCCGGCTGAGAATAACCATCCATGTGGCTCCGTACAGGGTGGAGATGGGTTGGAACCTCCTGAAGGTAACATCAAATCTGTTGCTAGTCTTGTCCGTACAGCATTGACACAGTGGCTCAGAAGCCTTACCCTGGGTAGCCCAAGGGCAGATTCTCAAATACTTGGATGCCACAGGCTGTTTTTCCATGGTGTTGCCACACCGCATCACCTTGTGCAGGGGGGTAGAGCTAGAGCATGGACATGTCCTTAGTAACCATCAGAGCTGCAAGCATCCCTTGTACGGATGTGTTGGGTTGCTGGAGAAGCCGTATGTAGGGAGAGATCACAAGCCTTGACCTGGTGCGCCCCAAGGTCTCTGAATCCTTCACACCTCCTCAAAGCCTTTTCTCTTGCTTAGCTGACATTTTTATGAAGTTCCCTGCTATTTAATCTCAGCTCACTGTGTTGTGGTTTAAATCAGTCATCACCAATCTGTTGTAGCCCTCCAGATCAATTACTCTCCTCCCAGCTTAGACCATTCTCGCAAATTATTGCCATGTCCTATAAATATGGCTGTGAGGTTGCAAAGTGTCAGTTCTCCTTGGAAAGATGATTTATTTAAATAAGTGGAGAAAGGAGATTTGAGCTATTTTTAGGTTTCTTTCTATGGTGCTGTACAAAGATTTTTCTCACCGTGTTTTCCTGTTCAGCTATGCCATCTCTTACTTTTCATGCAATGGAAGAGGTATCCACAACAGTGCTTCCATATAGCTATCAGCAACTGTTCAGTTTTGTTATTACTAATTCATTATTTATCTTGTGTTCTGCAGTAAAACCAAGGGACCTACCACAAGACTGGAGCGGCCTCCTCAGACAAGTGCAATATCTTTAATAATTTAGCCACTGACAACAAAGAGTTTACAATATGTTTTCCATTCACTTCATCGCAAAGCCCACCTACCAAATGAGACTGGTCCAAAGTGAAAGCTGTAAAATATTGTCTGGAATGGGGAAGAATACTTGAATAGAACAGCTTCTTGTCAGGAAACTACAAATTTTAGCAAGGCCAGAGTTCTTTTAAAGAAAAATCTTTCTCTGAAAGAAGAAAGGTCTCTTCCACTCTAGAGTGAGGCTGGCCTGACCTAGAATAACCAAAGGTTTGTCAGCTAATATTTAAAGAAGAAGAATTGGGCTTAGGTGTCTGAGCTAGACTTTTGACTTAGTCTTGAACCTCTCACATGCTGGGTAAATGATCCTATTATGCTGTTACCAGCTATTTCATCTACCGTCTCTGACCTTTTGTAGGTAATTTTAAAAGTTTTTGGCATGTCTTAATGCCAAGAGCACAACATATGTTGAAAGCAAAAAATATTTACAAGGTGGAAAAGCTATTTGTGTCCCAGCTGCTGCTGCTATTGCCATTTTCCAGCACAGAGGTGAAGTACAAAAAGATTCAACGACTTTCCCAAGATTACTCAAGCAGTCAGCAGCAAACTGATCTGGGACACCTCATAGTTGAGGTCCTTTGCCAGATGACAAGACTATTTACTTCTTCATTTTAGTTTAGATCCCAGAAATTACAAGCCTGATTTTTGTCCTTCCTAGAAGCCAACAAGACTTTCGTGCAGACTGAACAGAGTTATGTCACAGGAAACAGTGGGTCACTTTATTCCCTGTCAAGCCTGTCACCTTCCCATGGAGTCAAGGCATTATACTTCTGAACAAGAAGTAAAGGACAAGAAGTCCCTTCAGGCTCCTTTTGGAACTCTAAAAATAAGACTTCTCCTAATATATTCCAGTACTAATTAAGTTTTTGCTGTTCCTCGCCAGAGGGTTATCAACATAGTTTACAAAGTGTCATCTTTTAGCAACTGCTCAAGAGTTGGCTGTTTCCCATCTCGCCCCCTCTGACACATTTACATGTTCTTTTTATACAAACACACAGATAAAAAACCTCCCTGGTGTATCTAGAATATGTTCAACCGAAGAGAAAAAAAATCCCTTCCCAAGTTGTTCAGTAGCTGGAAATGACTTGTCACGTCCACAGACCAGTAATTCTTTTTATTTTTAAATGACTAACCACACTATGATAAATGGCTCACATAAATGGGCTCAAAATAAGTCTGGCACAAATATAGGGAAGGAGGGTAAATGGGATAAGGACTGGATGGGTCTGCAGCAGGACATTGGTGGCATGAATGGCATAGCGGGCACGGAGGAAGGAAAAAATGTTTCATGCTATTTGTAGCTCAAAATTGCAGTTACAGATGGTGATGCTGTCATGTAGGAAGGGCTCAGGACACTAAGAAGAGGCAACCTGCACTGCACAGACTTGTGTCTCTCTGAATGCTAGTGTCTCTCTGGAAGGTTCACAGGGCCTCGATGTCCCCATGTACATACAAGCTGATAGTACCTTTGACTGAGTACTGAAGCTATATCCATATCTGCTGGAGTGTTTTTGCCCTCTGTTTTGCAATACGATAGATTTTGCTATTCCTCTTCCAGAGGCAATATTTTCCAGCTTATTTTGTCAGCTGTTATCCTGTTTATTTTCACCTTATATTCTACAGTGATACATTTGAGTGGAAACACCAGACATGCAATCTTGGCAAACAGGGCCAAGCATGTCACTTCAGGATGCTGTGAGAAGTACAAACTCAAAGCCAATGCAGTTTGTGGGGAGGACAAAGTTGGTGGTGTGTTAAGGGACAAGGAAGAAGGGACACTCATTCAAACTGTTGATGCAGTCTCGATCACCTGGTAGAACAGGACCCTTCAAGCAAAAATAGGCTTGAATAAACCCAAATGTCAGGGCATGCATCTAACAACACCGAATAGAAAGCTCTTTCCAGTCTAGGGAGGCCGGGCACACATCCTGGAAAGCAGAGACTCTGGAAAGGTCACAGGGATGGATAATCTTGGCAGACGGCTGACACAGAGCAGCAAGTCAGGCCCTACAGCTGAATGAGCAAAACGAGGAATGGAAAATGGGCAGTCTAGTTTTGCTTATCAAGAAACAGCTCACAGTCACAAGCTGTTATGGCATAGTCATATGCCATCACAGTTGGGTGGGGTCAAGAAAGCCTTGGAGGAGATTGGACATGGCTCTCCCTGTGTGGCCCCTCCCTGAGTCTACACAGTCTTGTAAAACCCTTGCTGCTTGCAAACCCTACAGCTTAGCTGTGTCCCAGAAATATGTCATCCTACAGGACTCCTCGTTGTTGCTGGAACTAGAATCTGACTGGCAGAGGTGGCGTGGCTGTGGGCTGTCTTGCATCACAGGCCAGGTTAGCGCTGTATTTCTTACAGAAACCTCATTGCAGCTCCAAGTGGCAAACCATGTCACTGTGAGAAGAGTTACCATCAATTTCTAAAGCTGCTTTGCCATTATTTTGTGTCCAAAACAGTTTACACTGACTCATGGTTCCTGAAATAAAAATAATAAGAGTGTAATTTCATACTTTTCCCACGGTGAAATCTCATTGAAAACAGAGATGTTTGGATTTGATGCTGTTTGCACCTTTCCACCTCTGATGGCACAGATTCCTGGGGATAGGACTCTGCTTTGGGGCATAAACATAATTTTGGTCTCTAGGAAACAGAAAACCTTTTTGAAAAAAACAGGGAAATAATTTTTCTGGAAGACCAAAATGAAAGAATTTGCAGCTCCCATTAAGTTAAATCTTTCCCAATAAACAGTGCTAATACACAAGGTGTACGTAGGCCTTTGCCAGCAATACATAAACACCTGATTTCTGCCACAATGCAATAGCAGAGCTCTGTCTCAGGAAAACGAACTTCCTATTGTAAAACGGGAAACCAGAAAACTGTGCAGAAGTAATGAGATGTTTCCCAATAGCAATTGGGGTCCTGTCAGTGCTGTTAACACATCAAGGCTGAGACGAAATTCATCATCTTTTCCTCTCAGCTCTCTCTCCCTCTCTTCCCAAGAAACTACAAAAAATAGCTTCTAGTGAGCTAAGATTGCAACATATAGCTTCATCCATATAGGGATTAGAAATAAATGCTCTATGACTTCCTCTGACTTGCTACTTGGGTATTATACACCAAACAGTAATTTAAATATCACCAGCTGTATATTAAGCACATTAAGCTATATTTAACAGACCTGGCTTATATTTATTTGTGATAATATATTTATCTATATATTTATATAAATATGTGGAAATGGAGTATGTATTATAGGGGGTCAGATATTTCCCATGAATATTTTTTTCTGAATGGAAATGTAGTCTTTAAGAGCTCTGAATTTCCCCATGGCATTTTGCTGGAGATTTTTGCTCCCCATTGGGAAAAATAAAATGCTTTGTTTTGAATTAGCTCAGCCTAAATTGAAATACTTTGGTTTGTCAAACTGAATTAAAACATTTCATGATGGGGCAGTTCAGCTTTAATTTATGTCCACAAGAGTTACTATGTGCCTTGTGGACATTTTAATTTATAGACATCATACTCCCATAATGCATCATAATCATCTCTCTCATTAAATTTTTGCAATGTACTCTGAGAGTCAGATGGCCACAAAACATCACAGGATGCTGGCTGGGAACTTCATCGACTGAGAAACATGATGTATCACCCTCATGAGGCACCACAGCAGTTCCAAGGGATGCACAGTTATATCGAACCAAGCTGAAGCTAAAATTTTTCTGAGAAAAGACAAATTTGCTTTCAGTAAAAACATTACTGTTTCCACATTTCATCCAGATGTGCATCCAAAGTAAACCTTGATATCAGAACTTTATATACAAAAAAATATATAAATTTTGACAAATTTACTGTCTAATAAATAAGTCCTACCTTCAAGGTTTTAAGTGTTTTTCTCTCTCTGTAATGCAGGAGCATGCACTATAGTGTTTGATGTAACGCAAGCACCAGTAACCTGCCATCTAGGTAGAATTATTTGCCGTGACTTGGGTCAGGAGCATGAGGGGAATCTGGTGAATTTCAATAAAAGCTTGAAACCTCTCCATCTCCCCAGGGGCATGAGAAATGGTAGATCAGAGGAATCAGAGCACAGAAACAGATAGTTTGTAAAAGTTGTTTCTAATACGGAAAAAAAAAAAAAAAAAAAAAGATATAGCATGAAAGTTAAGACTTTCATTTCAAAACATTAGGAAATTCAGAGTCACAAATGCCTTAGCAAGTCTATGCCTGCTAGTTGCATTCTGGTAAGGTCTTTCATTACATCAGCACACAACGCAGGACATAAAGCTTGGAAAATATTTACACTATAGCTCTGGATTAAATCTATTCAAGCATAGAAATGTGACATATCTTGGGGTGATGCTGAAAGAAGGCAGACACTGTTATGGAGTGGGTGTTCAGGTGATGATGGAGCATATAGTTTGTTATAAGCTGAGCGTCAGAGTGCATGGCCTAAAGCCTGAAGGCAGCACCAAAGAGCTTTGACTCTAGTTGACATTGCATGGAACTACAAGAATCCAGTATGCAATTACTTGGGTTGGCCTTCAGCCAGGATGCCAAGGCTAAGACCTTCTCTATTATTAAAAATAATAAGGCAGATTTAGGATAAGATTTTCACAATGACTTCTGCTCCAGCCAGTTCTGCAAGAGAGAAGGGGCAAGAGCCTTCAGTGCTGCCAGTACAACTACGAAAATAACAAGTATGGACACCGTTTGTAGGGAGTGTGTTGAATAATAGTGCAGAGGAGATTTTTGTTTGGGTTTAGGATTTAGGGGACTTTTCACTTACATGGTTTTCATTTGTCATTAGGCTGTCAAGAGACAGGAGGATTGTGTCACTGAAATACGGACATCCAGACTTCGGACAAAAACAGATGTAGAATTATGCAAAACACCTCATTGCTGCTTCCAGAGGAAAATGCTCACATCACAGGCTGAGAATACCTTAGTCCAGTGTTTGGTTTTCTCTGTCCTTGAGGGGACAATCCTGGCTATAGAGAAGTTAACAACATGTTACTGAGAAGTGTGTCAGATCGATTGCCCCTTTAAGGTCTCCCTAAGGATTGCTGTGAGGCAGCAGGCCTATGTTTAGAAGACCTTACAGGAGACTTGTTTTGCCAGCAGAAGTGGTGAGGTTTGCTGTATCAAAATTAGTGTGTGCTCTGGATGCTGCCCTCAGCTGGCCCAGAGACAGAGTCCTATCCATGCTGCTCATGACCTTGACATAAAATACCAGCTGTTTTCCACTTCTCTCTAACTCTTCAAGATCATGAGAACGTGAGACTTAAGGAAGTTGAAGTCAATTCAGTGCAATTTCCACTTTCTCTGGTGATTTATCCAGAGCATCTAAGTTGAGCATGCCACAAAGATCCCCTCATTCAAGCCTTCATCCTTCATCTCAAAGCCTTGGCTGGTCTGTATCTGTGTTTGTTGAAAAGACTGTCTTGACATTGGCATTGCTGCCCAAAGCACATCAATGAAGATCGCTGGAAAACTACCCTGGGTATATCCCTAAAACACGGTCACTGCAGAAGAGGATCATAGAGGGTGCTAATGCAAAAACACAATAAGTCAGCTGCATATTCCTAGACTAAAGGGAGCCCAGTCCTTTCCCCTTTGTGCCATGTCATGTAAAAACAAACAGGAAAGATGATCAGTGCTAGAATCAGAAATGGCTGCAGGGAAACCTCCCTTCTCCTTTCCAAATTGTTACCACCCTGTAGCAGCCACGGGATGAAATAGTTCTGGATTTTGCATTTTAATAGTCACTTTGTATTTTATAGACTTGGAAATGTCAAAAAAGAACACCCTCTAGAGACATCCTTTTTTATGTGTCACAGTTTGTTCATGAGCTCACACCAACAGGCTCCATGTGTTTCTGTATTTGGCATCTCCACAGAAGAGGAAGAATCTCCCTTCAGTCCTCTCCCAGGAGGTGACCCCCATTCTTGAGAAATACAGGGATTAGCTGAGCTAGCAGAACATGTGCATAGTGCTGCTGGGGAGAATGGAAAGTGCTGCATGGCCCCAGAGGAGTCCTGTTACACGCACAGCACAGACAACTGCAAAAAGAAAGGAAGAGGCCGAGAGAGCATTAGAGGGACTGAAGCGTACAGGGTAGTGTTGTGGCTAGTGAACACCACCTTCGTGGTTAAAAAAGGCCCTGCACTTACTGCTTGACCCTCTCAAAGAATGCCTCAGGTGAGCCACCAGCTCCACAATTTGGCATGCTTACTATGAAAAAGGCAATTCTAAAGAATACTTTCAACAACTCCTAATTGCCAACCTTTGAAAAAGGAAGTGTTAAAAATACAGTTTTCATATTGACTCATTTGAGAAATAGTGTCTTAGCACTAAAAAAAAGAAAAGAAAAGATGAAGGACAATGAGAAAATTAAGTTGGCCATGCTGATAATACAGGCAAAATATATTGATGTTAGGTATAGTTTATATAGATGCACACACACATGCAGCAGCACATACAAAAGATATACATCCTGGATTATACACAAAATTAGTAACATTTCAGTTAGCCAGGTTGTTTTAATGAATCTAAGAAATCCAATGCAGATGAACTTGCTTGGTGTTTGTGTTGTTAATGCCAAATGCCCACATGCTGTCAGCTAATTGTAAGCAAAATGTAAACAGAAATACAACACAGAAATTTTTGGTTAGCAAAAGATGAAACACAGCTCACAGTCTGATGTGCTGCTAAAGATGTGCCTCTCAGAATGTGGACTTTCCTTGGAGAACGTTTGACTTCGTAGCTGTTAATCTGCAACAAAACGGCCATCATAAGAATCTCGGTCAAAATAGCCATAACCATCATACAGGTGCCAAAATGTGGAGAGCTCCAAAGCCTAGAAAGCACATTTTCCTCTGAAAAGGAACAAAGAGCCTATGCTATTCCTGGAGAACAAAACTTGGAAAGTAACCCAAAAAAAGATCTGTTGCATTAGAATAGTGAACTAGTAGATGTGGCACAGTCCAGCAGTAGCTAAGTAAAACAGTAACTATGAAAGTTTAAGTATCTTAAAGTTAGAAGATCTGTTCAACTTGCAGTCAGGAGTTTTTTAAAGTGGATCAAGGAGCTTTCTGAGATATTTGATTTGATTTCTCAAGTTTTGAAGAACTGTAAGGATTCCAATGAAATATTAAGAAACTAGTCTGCTGATACTTTAAAGTCATAAATGGCATAACAGGGGAAATTATAGATCAGTTAGGGTGATATTGATTCTGGGGAAAAAATAACAATCAAAAAACAGTTAAAGTACAGAAATCCAATGAGTATTGGTCAATAAGGTTTCATGGAAAAGGGATTCTACTAAAATAACTGCTCATTGTTCATTGAAAAGATTGTGTTCCTGGCTGACAAAGCTAATCCTGTTAATGTAGGGTTCAATTCTTTCAAAATGTGATTTTAAAATATTTTACATTCTGATTAAAAGCTAGGACTCTGTCAAGACACTATTGCACATATTAAAGAAATTAGAAAACAGCTAAGTGACTGAAAACTGTATTTGCTAATGGGGAATCTTCAGCAAAAAGGAGTGTGTATTTCTAATGCAGTCCGATAGAGGCCTGATTTTCATCTGCACTGAACTGAGAATTTTTACTGATAGTCTGAAAGCAAGTATAAAAGTATTTCTAATTAAGTTAGCTGATCGCACAAAATTTATGGCATAGAAAATAAGGATGGGAACATCTGATAGATGTAAAGAAAACTGGGTTACTTCTTAGGCTGAAAAGAGTTGAACATATATCCGAATATAAACAAGTATACAGTGTACATACAGCAACAAAAAGGTGCATACACTGTTTACAAGATGGGAGACCTCATTCTCAAAAAAAAAAAAAAAAAAAAAAGGCTATGAAAAGGACAGTCAAAGAGTGAGGAGGTTGAGAAATATGTCCAGGTGAAAAGACCTGCACCTGGGGGAATGCGTTTGGGTAGGTGGGCTACATCAGGGGCAATGGGTGCCTTGTTCCTTGTGAGAACAAGGTGGGTAGTGCCACTGTGAATCCAAGAGCAATAGGCATGGTGGGCCTGGGAAGTGCTCTCAGAGCAGCTGTACTGGGGCTGTTTCAGGGGGTGTTTTAGAATTACACCTTTGGAGAAACTGCTAATCTGGGAAAATTCCTGTGTTGTACAAAGTCACACAGAAATCTCATATCCCTGAAATAAGCTCTTGAACTTGTCTGCTTTCAGCCTTCTGGTAGGCTGACAGGAGCTCTGCCCAGGTTAGTTGGGAAGGATGTTGTGAGAATACCTCCCTTGAGAGACCATATGCAGTCTTAACACCACCAGACAATTTTTACCTTCTTTAGGAGGAAAGTGGCCTTTGGATGCAGCTCATGTTTTTAGGGAGAAAGCCTGGAAATTCTGAGGGAGGGAAATGGCAGCATGAGTTGAGCAAGGATATCGATTAGATTGGAAGGCTGGAAAGACTTTGCTTGTGCTTCAAAGAGCATCAGCATGGAAAGGATCTCTGTCAGAGCTGTATATGATGTCCTCTGGAAAACTGTGAAGTGGGGAGATGAGAGTTCAATGCATCAGCCACAAGCCACCTTATTCATCCTGGTGATAGGTACTAAAAGGCCAAAAAGGAACAGGCAGGTAGACTTTGTGGAAAGACTTAGGAGCAAATTTTTTTCTTGTGTATGAATCTCTGTCTCCTCACCTGTCGCAGAATAGTTAAAGGCCCTGGTGTTAGCATTGTGTCACAGTGCTGATGTAAAGTAGGAATCAGATTTATGAAACAGAAAGATTCCTGCTTGAAAAGGCAAGATAATTCAGTTTCTGATGGGAGCCTGTGTTGTTATGGGCTTTTAGGAAGGAAAAGATGATGATCTGATAACTTGACATGAAGGGCCATGCTTTCAAAGTGACCTTGACCTGCCCTTGAAACTTGCACCTGCTGTTCTGCAAGAACACAGTTGTTGGGGGAGGGTAGAGATTTACTCATTTCCATTTCTATAATTTGATTTTGCAGGCAGAGATACATCCAGGCCCTTGTTGAAAGTCAGTAACAAATTCACAAACACATAGGCCATATTGCCTGTCTGCACACAAGCTTACCGTGTTTGAATTTTATGGCATTTGCCTTGTGGTTTCAAAATAGATCATACTCCACACTTGCACATGGCTCAGATGGGCAAGTGAAAATTCACAAGCCATTTTTGAAATGTCTTCCAATGTTTGCATTTCATTCTGTCAAATAAACAATATGAGAATCTGCTGGTAATGGCATAGCTGGCAGAACAGCAGATCCAAATCTGGTAGGATGCTTTGAGTTGCATACTGCTAGGCTGCACTGTGGCCACATGGATGGAATTGTCTAGGTAAAGAACAACACCAGCTAACTGCTGGGAAAGAGTTTGTGTCCAATTGCAAAAATGGTTGTACGCATGACAGAATTCCAGATGAGTGAAGACACCAAATCTGTTTAGCATAGAAAGGAGAGATGGAGGAGCAGAAATGCTAACAAGAGCAAAAGGCATCCCTGAATTTGAGTAGCAGCACCAGATTAGAAGGTTAGCCTAAGGAGATTTTTTTTTACATATGTCATAATGAATCCATAGTGGTCACAAAAACATCTGAGGACCGTGTCAATAGTTAAATGAGATTCAAAAGTAGAAATTTTTTTAAAGCAATAGTATAAACCCCTTCTCTTCTGTTCGCTGAAACTATGAAGGAGCTTTTCACATTATTCCAATCCACAGAATTGGCTACAGACAGGACAGCAGGGCTCATTTCATTCCCATTTGGTCAGGTATGACAATAGTCATGTCCCTCTGGAAGTAACTAGAAAAGAAACAATTTTAACATGCAATGCCTAAACACTGTTTTGTGGGTCCTTAAGATACTCTTTCTGAAGTCCCCTTTTGCAAACAAGCAGAATTCTTGCTGCTTCTGCTTTATTCGTATTGTCAGGGGTGTCATCATATTGAAGTCTTATCCAAAACTTTCAAAAATTGAATATGATCCCCACAACTTTTGTTTGTCATTCCATATTAAACTCTACAATCTTCTCACCTTTCACAGCAGTTCCCATCAGCCTTTTTGTAGCATAGCTTCAGATGTTGATGTTGTTGATTGAATTCTTCAAGCCTTCCCTGAGATTAGAGTTCTTGTTTTTCCAAAACAGACACAACGCACACAGCACCTCATCAAATAGTCAACTACCCCTTTGAGCTTATGGCAAATAACAAAGCTTTTTGTGGAAAGTAATCTTGTCACATAGTAGTATGACAAGTAATTAAAAACATACGTAGATGTCCTAATTTGGAAATGCCTATGAAAATAGCATTAGAATTCTACTTGCAGAAAGGGCAACACAAAGAAATTGTGAGACCATTAAACTTCTGATGTGATTTAAACCTATTGCATGCTACATACCAGTGCAATATCTGCTTAATACTGTGGCCTTATCAAGCCCGTTTGACCATTCGCATTCTCTGGAAGCCCAGGATGACAGCAAAACGTATGTGGGCATCTTTTCTCAGTAGCCTGCCAGCCTAAGCATTAAAACCAGACAAGATTAAAAAGTTGTTAGTGCTGATACACACCTGTGTACTCTAGGCCTCTCTAAAGCTGAAAATCTGATTCGTTATGGCGCTATTGTTGTAGACTCACAGACCCTGCAGAGTGACATGTTTGAAAAAGATGAACCAAGAGCACCAGGAGCGCTAACAGAGCTGCGTATTGAAAAAGACTAAAACAGCTCAAATGTTTATGGGGCGACAGATCAGACTGTCGCACAACAGGTTGCGCCCAGCAAAGTTGTTATCAGAGTTGAACATCTTTGTATTTGGAAAGTAAAAATAAATTAAGATAACCTTATCTTTATTGTTACAAACAAATGAACAGTGTAAATGCAAGCATGTAACAGGGATATGTAGCATAATGTATAACTAGACCTACACTAACTTCATATAAAATGGATTTTAGAAGGATTTCTTTTATGTAATGCTATTGGATATCAAAAAGCAGTAGAAAATATGGTAGGGCCTCTCTTTCTGTTAGGTGGAGTAAGCCAGAAATCCTTCTGAAAACAGTCAGAATTTCAGGCAGCAGGCTGTGAAATAGAAAGAGAATACTAGCGTAAGACGAGGAAGAAAATGGCTCAATGCAAGGTAGGGAGGAAACAATTCAATGTAGATAACTTTGCCAAGTGTGGAAACAGTTTCAAAATAGTTTTGAAAGAGGAGTGAAAGATATTTATAAATTACATTTTTATCTAGGGTGCCTGTTGCTTGTCCCAAATCTGTTTAGGTATCATAGATTGGAGGTGACATGGAAAGGTTATAGGACAAACAGCTGACTTACAGGGGTGCAGGTTCTGTCATCCCTCATGAATATGTTGTCCCTTTTCTCAGCCTTCTGGTGGTATAGGAGTATTGAAAACCCCTCAGAGAGAAAAAGCTCGTTACATGAGGGCTTCCCAGAGGGGTTACACAACCCAGCTGGAGCAAGCCCTGAGCAATCTGATTTGTTCTCACAGCTGACTCTGCTTTGAGCAGGGTCTTGGGCTAAACACCTCCTTCAGGTTGGCAGGATGCTGTGGTTCTAGGTCCTGGTCACACCTTTATCATGGGATCCCAATTTACCACTTTCCAGCTCCTGACTCTTGGGGACGCTCTGACTGCATCCCGATTGCATGTCTGGATGACAGCTGGTATTCACCAACCCCTATCCAGCCTGGTTTCCTTTGGAACAAGGGACATGTGGTGTACTTTAGTAGGTCTCCTGGTCTGGATAATGCAGAGACTTTAGGGACACAGGAGTCTTTGTGGGGAGAAGCACCCAGAAATTCTCAGCACCCTCAAAAGATCTTCATAAAGGCCTCATGAGCAGTCACTGCCTGCTCTGTGTGGTGCACCATTAACTCCATAACTGACTGGAGTAAAGGTCATTTGCAGAGGCTGAATCTGTCACACTCATACTTACCAGTTTCCCTAGCAGTTCAGGCTTCAAGGGTCCCCAGGGAGCAACCTCCACTGATTTATCAGCAGCAGAAGGCAGTTGCTACCTGTGAGTGCTCATGAAGCTTAGGAAGGCCTCACACGTCAAATGGGAACAGACAATGCTCTGTTCTTTCATCCAAATGACATGCTCAGGCATCTGAGGCTTATCTCTAGTGCATTTTCTTCAGCCCCTGAGCCCCCCACACTGGCTGCCTCCCATCCTCTGGCTGCTGAGCTCCGTCGCTCCCGCGCAAAGTTGCAGCCCATTTAAATCAATTCTGACACCCAACACCTCTCTGTTTTCTCAGCCTGCCTGCCCCAAATATTTCCCTCCAGCCTTGACAGAACGGGTATTCACAGGGCAGCTCCAGAATAACAAGTTTCCATTTTTGAGACGGTTGTATGGGGAGCTTTGTGGTGTGGCAGCTGGCCAACGGGTGATCATTTAGCCAGGGGAGCTCACTACTGGGTAGTTAGTTTGACATGCAGAACAGAGTGGTTAGGCTCTCTCCAAAGTCCAGCCAGACACTTCTGGGTTTCCAGTATTAAATTATACCTGATGTGCAACTGCAAAATATCGGCACTTGAGTGCAAACCTTGACTTCAGCGAGGCTGATCAGCCCAGCAGCAGCTCATTAACTCTGACACAATCAATTTTCTCCAGCAGACTCTCACACCATTAGCTGGTTTAAAGAGAGATGCAAGTTGCACTAGGCTCTCCACAACCTCTGCATCACTAAGCTGGGAAAAATAAAAAGATTAAGACATAATGGTGACAAATAGTGGTGATGAACTCATTGATCTGTGGCTGGGAAGACCAGGCCCTCTTTCAGTGGTAACAGCCCAGGACTCTGAATTCACCCCTTTTCCCAGAAATATAGCAAGTGTACAAATGAGAGCATGGTTGCAGAGATGGATTCCCACTTTACACATGCACTTTCTCCATCTCGTTTAGGGCTTGGACTGAATAATCGTTATCACCACCTGGTAGCTATCAGGGGCTAGCTGACACGTTATGAAAGCCTCATGTAGCCAATGCACATTAGAGTTTAACCAGCACCTGAACTGTTTGCCAGAACACTTTTGAGATAGCCTGTTCTTGTGGTATTTGTATCACTGGCAAGAAGCAGAAATAGTGGAAATCTGGAAAACATTTCTCAGGAAAAAAAAAATCTGTGAAGTGTTGTGGAGTCTAGAGGCAGATAGATGGTACTTAAATTCTGATTGTTTATTCAAGCAGCTGTAAGATTTGGGAGTCTTTTGGGCTCTCAGACCAGTATTTTCCACCTTCTGATTGTGTTAGCCATTGTAATAGGCTGGTTCTTTATTTTTCCCACGAATCTTCAGCCACTCATCTTGCCCAAAGCCTGCACTTCGGTGTTGCTATCCCTTTAACTAAGCAAACAGAGAATTGTGCCTGCTGATCTCAGTTGCTTGGAGATCAAGGGAAAAATATTTAGACTATTAATAAAAAAATATGTTCTTTATTTCATGTGGCACTGACTTTTCCTGTCTCAGTGCTGTCCCCAAACTGCATGCAGCATCCTGAGGTCTTCAGGGAGCATTTGCTATCTGATTAGGGAGTTGCATATTAAGATGACAACTGAAACATAAACCAAAATAGCCATAGAGGAAGCAGAACAGTCCCTCTGGGAGAGATTTCCATTGCCATTCATACACATCTTTCACACAGAGCTAATTGTGAGAAGTGCTATAACATGACTACTAGAGCTCTGTGATGGCAAATGGAGAAAAAAAATGACCCTACATAAATACAGCTGGAATCTGTAGCACCCATTCACCAGAAAACTCTGATATTTCAAAATATTTTTCATCCTGGTGAATGAATGACAAAACATGGTTTTCCACCGCACCAGAAATACTGAGACATCCTGACTGACCTCTGCTTGACATTTCTTACTGAGATGAATTTTTTCAACAGACCAAAATTGTAGCTGGTTTATGAAAAAAAAAAACCCTCAATTGGAATGTTTCCACAGCAAGGGGGAGTTCAGGTTTTTTCCAAGGCCCCAGGAGGTGTAACAGACCTCCTGGGACTCTCTGTGTCCCCTGCGTCCTTTGTGGGCAAAGATCTGAGTTGAGCTTCCTCTTGCTGTCGCTCTACCATGATTCTCCCAGGCTTTTTCATTTTGGTGAAATAATACTTGATTTATTTGAATTGCTCCTCTTACTTTTGGGAATATTTGCATTTTCTCCACTGCCTGGGCAAAAAGAAACTCACCAAACATCTCAAGCAAATTTTGTGGGAAAGCTGATGTAAAACCCCTTTAATCACTTGTGTGGAAAGGAGCGTATTTTTCCTGTAAAGCCCTATGGTCAGATAACTTTCAATGAGAAATATGAGCCTGGCACTCCTTCAAGTCATGCTTGACAAAAAAAGAGTTGAATATTTTTTTGTCTTTTTTTTTTTCTCTAGTTTTTACCCACTTCATTAGAAATTTACAGTAGAAAATTACATCTTTATACCTTTTGCCTGGAAAATACAATGGACCACTGGAGATTTAGAAAGACTGTGCTGCAAAGAACCTAAGTAAACAGTAATGGATGAAACTTCTAATCAGACTGCTAAAAATGCCATGTGGCAGAATGTAAGGAGAAAAGAGGGAGGAAAATGCATAAGTCCCAAGAGTAAGAGGATGCCAAGCAAGAATGCTGGTGCATCCAGTCAGAAAATACATGTATTTTGCTAGAAGAATGTCAAATGCCGTGCTGAGAATTCCCACCACTCAGCCCCTCTTGAACCCACAGAGCACGCACAGTTTGGCCACAAGGTATCCAGTGATTTAAAATGTTTTGTTGTCATCTCCCCAAAAAGCAAACCCTGAAGTCTCCAGCCTCTGTCCCAGGCTTGTACAGCCACACTTATAGCAGAGTTCATGAGGAATACTGGAACAGACCCTCATCCCTTTACATGGGGATGTACCCATACCTTCTTGTGCCCATTTTAGGACTTTATAGTAATGTTGTGATTACGACTACATTAGTCTGAGGCCAGTGTTTCTCACCATTGCAGAGAGGCTGCTTTATTGCAGGGAGGCTGCTTCGGAACCAGTCCTTTCTTCCTCTCTCAAACATTTGAATGGTCTCCTTTAGCTTTCTCTGTTCACTTCTACAGAGAATATCCCATACCTTAGGATCTTCCATCTGCTATGAAGCCTGAACAGCGCTAGATTTCCCAGGAGACAGTTAACACCTCTGGTTGGTAACACAGCTGTACCTGTTAAGGCAAGAAAAATGTGAGAATGTGATATTTGGAAACAGCAGCCTTGTTTGTTCCTTGTTCTAAGCTGTGGTGGCAGCTGAAAGAGTCGTCAGAATGGATCTTCCTTGTTCTATAACATCTTTTCTTAGGATATGAATTAAATGCTGTTGTTGGTGGGAGCTAGGCTCTTGGCTTGCAGGACAACTGTTTGTGCTACTGTCTCTTACCAGGCCTGCAAAGAAAAAGATGTTGCAGTGGTCAGAAAACCCAGGAGGGAAACAAGAGCTACCTGTGCCCTAAATGACTGTCTGCAAGTGCCACTTGGGTCCCCTGCTGGGTGCTAAGTGACCACAGAAATGCACACCATGGTCATACCAAATGAGAGCTGAGAAGCTGAGGAGTGCTGTGCTGACATGGCCCTGCCCCTGTGTGGCTGGAGGCATTCGACACCTACTCTTAAAGCTTTTGTTCCAAGCAGATCACCTTTCTGAGAGGTTGCTTTGTCACTGGCAAATATGAGGGGACATAATACCAAGGGTAGGCTTCTGTTATCTTTTCATTCCCTGTAATGTGCGTAAGTCTGTCAGGTTATGAACCGTGGAGGTTAGTAGAAGAGTTGGTGTTCAGATGGCAGTGGAAGAGCTGTCTGTTTTCAGATTAAGTGCTCTTAATGAGAGATTTTTGGAGCTAGCTCTTCTTGGTGTTTCCTATGACCTCATGACCTACAAGTTTCCTTTTCCTCCTGATTAGTTTAATTTGGACATTAATGTTTGCACCTTAACCTCCCAGTCTGCAGGGAGTGCGGAAAGGACATGCATCTGAGTAAAACGCCAGCAGTGGCTGATGCCATAAATCAGAGGGATTTTAGAATCTGATGACAAACCAAATTCCTGTCAGAAAAAAGCAGAGCTGACCCCTCCCAAACTGTCATCGAAGCTGGGTCATAAAAATCACAGCTGTCACCAAAGCATGCCGGGCCTCTGGGGGACATGCCATCCTGGGGACTCATCTGCTGCCTCCACAGCCAAATTCCAAGCCCTCAGGCACATTCCACTTGACATTTTGTCACATCTCTTCCTGGTGCATCTGTTCAGGGGCATTAACTCTTCCTAAATCACTTTATCCTTTTTTTTTTTCTCTCAGAAAAAGCAAGGCTTGGGAGATGTAGAGGTCTAAGAGGTGGTCTGTGGCATGAAGCAGAGTCCAAATGTTTAAAAATTGGTAGCCTTCAGGGTAGTTAATCCTGTAGGCCGTATTGTCACAGTAATAGCATCAGAAATAAAACCTGTGTTCACATACTTTTCAAAAAATTATTTAAACTCACATTCATATATCCCAAATTATAGGAAAGCTTCCCAGTTGTGTCACCTTGAGCTTTAGCCACAGACAGAGATCTATTTCCAAAAGAGATAGGTGAGCATGAAGTCAGACCGTGATGGCTATTGTTGACCTGAGATGACTGTACACTCAGTAGTGGCATGTAAAAGTAAAGACATTGAGGCACCTTTCTCAAACCAGTTGATGGGGTCCAACTTCTAAGATGCTTCCGTGTGCATGAATGAAAGGAGTATTTCTCTGTTCCACCTGTGCATGAGATAGTTCCCAAACTGTATGACATCAATCCTAGAGCCAAAAAACTATCAGTCCTCATAATTAGGATGGGGTAAGTCTTACAACATGGGCGTTAAAATTCACATTAACAACTTGTCTAGCAGGGATAGCCACAGACAGACTGTGTCTCCAGACATCAGAGGGACTGTAAAGTACCAAAGAGTCATTGTTGTTTCAGAATCACAAAATTTTAATGTATGTGGGCTAAAGATCTAACTAGTTTCACTGAGGGTGGGGAATAACAGACATCTGGCTGAGAAGAACCTGGGGAGTATTTGCTGGACTTCTCATCTTACTAGTGACAAAATTTCTAAGAGTTTCTAAAAATAGTAGGTAGTAATTTCTTTACACACAGTATCCTGCATACAGGATGAGGTAGCTCAGTACCAACTCTTGTGCTGGACAAGGAGTTAATAACTAACCTAAAGGTCATTGGTAGACTCAACACTGGTGATGACAAAAGTGTATTTGACAAGCGCAAGCAGAATTGCATGAAACAGTAGCTTAATTTTTATTTAAAACTCCAAAGGCTGTTTCCCAATGCTTGTAGTATTTATGACTGGAAAACTTGGTAAAGCTCAGCTAAGCCTGGGAGTCCTTTGTGGATCCCCTACCAGATGAATGCTCACAAAAGATCACTATGTGCATGCGTAAAACACTATTTTGTTGGGTATGGGTGGAAATATAACTGCACGGAAACAACCCTGATTAAAGGTGATCTGAAAGCAGTGATTAAATAACAAGATATCAGATAAAAAACCAGAGAAAGTAGCAGGTTGTTGATATGATTTATAAATCAAAAATACATGTGTGAGAAGTCAAAAAAAGCAGTTTTTAAAATAAAAGTTACCAGTGTGGGGTTAAAGAGAACATTTAAAAATATATTAAGAAGACAAAAAAAAACCCCACCACCACCGTGGTCGGACAGGTAGCTTTAACAGCAAAATTACTGTAAAGTCAGAGGTGTTCCGTCCACGTTGTGTTTCAGTTCTAAAGACAAAATAAAGCAGGGGGGTGGGGTTTATTATGTGTGATACTATGGATGGAGGAACAAGTTTGCGGTCTGTAGCAAAAGGAGGTGCTAGACTGAAGCTACTTAAAGAACAAAGTTTCTTGAAGTAGTGAAGGGAACTTCCTGAATCACACTCTTTTCACAAATTTGGGAAAACTGGGAAAATTTGGAAGTCTTGGAGAATACTTACTTTTGTTCTGGGGGCTAACAAAGGATAGAGCCATGGGAAAATCTTGATACTCACAAATGCCCGTTCAATTTCCAGCGCAAGAGCCCACAGTTGGAAAGCAATGGCTCAAAGAAAGTCACTTGCATCAAAGTTCTCATTAAAAGGATGATCTCCCTTTGCCCTCAGTATGCTGAAAACCCTCTCAGTTCTGTATAACTCCCTAAACGAGCAACATCTGAAAGCAAATAGGGTTCATTAGGAATTCCTCCATGTCCCCGCAGGCATTAGAAGGGAGGTTTTCTTCGGTGTTCGGCTGACCAGACATGTCCTGGTGTGCTTTCTGGCTTTGGGGGAAAGAAGTAGCATTGGTTTTCTTGATTTGCTTTTCCCTGAGGACTGAGAAATCACCTAAAGTCAGACAGCTCTTTGAGTGGGAGCTGATCAGTGCTCCAAAGCGCTTCTGCCATAGATGCCTGGGGATGACATCCTGTGCCACTTTGTTCAAGGTCACAGTCCCCAACTTGCTTGAGGTGCAGATGAAGCTTCCCCAAGGTCACACCGGCATATACTTGGAGGGGAGTTCACGTTCTGCTGCAGTACAGAGCACACTTTGTTTGCAGGGCTATTAGTTGTGTTCATGGATCTCTTCCCTGCTCCTGCCAGGATAAGGGCATGACGCTTGTCAAAGGCTACTGCCATGCCTTGCCCTTGGCTTTGGTCAGGCTTTGGTCTTGGAACTTAATGCAAATACAGCTGGGCAACACAAGCGATACACAGGAGATTTCAGCAGACAGCCTGGTGGGCCCTTGTTCCCTGTGAATCTCTGAAAATACTTACAAGAGTAACTTAAGAAGATTCTGAACAATTACTGACATTAAACATTTTAAGGTCTACAGACCAGGTATATTTTACCAGAGAGCTTGAAAGAGACTTGCTGAAGAGCGCTCTGAGCTGTTCCTGTTGATATTTCACATGTCCTGGAACGCTGAGACAGTTCCAGATGGCTGGAAAAAAACCTAGTTGTTCCTGTGTTCAACAGGATAAATGGGATTGCTCAAGCAAACATGGACACATTAGCCTGGCACCAATCCCAGGGAAAATTATAGAAAGACTCATAGGAGACATGACTGGTAAAGAATTAAAGGATACTGATGCAATTAAAGACCATTGGTGCAATAATATGGAGAGCGGGTCCTGTTGGAAAAAATTAAGATCTCTTTTTAGAGTGATTACAATGTGACTGATGAAAGTATGTTTGCTGGCCAAAGCACTTGATTTTGTGCAATGACTTTCTGATGTAAGCTTCAGCTTGTACAAATGTCTAGGCTGTGCTTGTTGGTGAAGAATCTTCCACTGAAACTTTTCTTTCTATTTTTTTTTTATTTTTCCCAAATGGGTGCTTGTTTTATGTAGGATTTTTCCCATTTGGAGAATTGAAACGATGTGTTTTGGTTTTGGTGTATATTGAAATATTTCAGTTTCCTAAACGGAAGCAAAGCCGTACTTGCCCATGATACTGCAAAGTCTAATCACAAACGTAGGTGTAATATGCTTATGTATTTTGCTATTCCATCCTAGGGGTAGGCTTTTCAGTGGAGTAACCTCTCCATGAAATGTCCTTGTGTCCATTCTGGACTGACTGCAGCTCTGTCCCCACTCTCTGTGAGGAAGCCACAAGAACCCTCAGCACTTACCTGGACAATTTCAAGTTTATCAATCTACAACCAAGTCACTCAGACTGTGGATTCACTCAGCAGGCCTCTGGAGTTAGAACAGATCTAAAGAGGTAATCAATACCTTTGAAAGCTCCAGACCTCTGAAGCTGGAGCCTAAACCAACCTCTACCAAATGGAAAGAAAGACAACAGGTCTTACCCATAATTTTCCCCAGTATCACCTCATCTGCTAAGACTTCTGCTGCAAAAGTTGCCTTTGAAAGCAGTTGGTTCAGGCAACCAATGCAAAAGTGAGACTAGTCACACTACTGTTAGGAGTTATGACAGCACAGCGCAATGCTTCTGAGGACATTTAACGTCCTCTTTGCCTTCACCACAGTTTTGTACTGGCTCAGGCAGACTCTATCCTGCATTGCTGTGGAGGTGTCACCTCTCGCAGCACATACCGTGTGGTGGTCAGAGTACTAGGGTCCTACATAGACAAGTGGAAGTAGATCAGTGCAGGCACTCTTCCACATTAGCTTGAAGTTTGGTCTTTAATTCCCTCATGTTTTGTTGCTTTCAAATGGAAAAAGAGAGCACAAAGGTCTTTGTTCCTCTTCGTTCCCATTCCTCTCCTCGTTGTCCCTGTGGCTTTCTCAGTCTTCTTTCCTGTGCTTAGCAACCCCCAGCAGTTCTTCCTTCCCTGTTCCCTAAGGCTGCTTCTTCCCAGACTTCCTTCTCTTTTGCTCTCTTCCTTTGGTCCCTTTCATTTTCTTTCCTAGCCGCCTCTTCTCTCCAGCCTTTCTACCTCACAGACTCCCAGCTGGCACCTTTCCACATCCCCCCAACCTTGCTCCTGCTAGCTGCTGAGATTTAAGCTCTTGGAAACAATGTCTTCTCTCCCATATCCTTTAACCTGTTGCATCTGGAAGCTGGTGCTGACACAGCTGCAGCAGCAGAAGGGACCACTAGTGAACTGCCCACTCCCATGATTACCACTGCAGCCTCACAGCTGTTACTCTGCTTCCCAGCTTTTAAGTTAAAGGGTGGAGTTTTTTCTTTTTTGGGGTGGGATGGGTGTACTTTGAATTTTGCATCAATTGCCATTCATTAGTTGTTCCTGAACTGCTCCAGTCCAAAAGGAAAGGAAATCAAATGCAACTGTGTTGATCCTGGATTTGCCACTTTTATCCTTCAAAAGAAATTTAAGAAGTCACGCGCATATGGCAATGAAGAACCATCAGAGAAAAGGATAACATGTTACATAGTAAATATTGACAGATATGCAGCAGATATCTGTCTCACTCCTTGCTTTTGCTCTCTCTCTTCCTCTCTTCATTCTTCTATCTCAACAGCCAGCCCTGTTTCTGCTTTCTTCCATCTGGCAGCTCTCAGAATAATCTCACCCACCTGTTAAATGAGAGAATGTCAAGTTAAATTTACAGCAGGGCCTGGAAACAGGATGCTACAGAAAAGTATTTTAATTAAAATCCTCTAATTGAATGCATGCTTCCTTGTGAAAAGGGAGCTGCCAAGAAGGGCCTGATGTCACCACCTCTACCCCCATTTGCCATGAAAGGAGGGCAATTGAAACCAGCTCTCAAGGTGGAAAAGAGGAAAGGGCATTTCCATGGAGTTTTCCAGGGTCACCCTTGCAACGCTGTTAGATGGTTCATTAGAGGTTTGCCCCTTTACCAGAATCAGAGCTGAAGATGGTACAACAGCTCTGGTGCTTCTGGTCAGGCATTTTGTAGAGTAACAAGTGGCCCTGTATGTGTAAGGATGGGGCAATATTTATATGAAACCTGAACTCTGGATAGAAATCTGACAAATATAAAACCTGCCTCTGACTTGGAGATCACCATCACACAAACTCTCCTGGGAATGTTTTGCTCTCTGCTTTGCCAGGCAATCAAGTGGGATTTTAAGACCTGGTTTACTGCAGATGCTGGAATAGATGCATGAATGGGAAGCAACATTTTGATATGGAAAGGAAGACGGAAAGACACAGCAGGAGACAAATGTCGGGGGTTCCCATTTGGACAGTCTGGATGACCATCTCTGGTGCTTGTGGGTGGGGCAGTGGACACCCATCTGGACATAATGTCAGCCTGAGTTTTGCTGCAGAATATTAAATGCAGCATTAATATGTTAAACTGTAATTGTCCAGTAACTGCACAGTGCGTAGAGAGAGGAATAGCAGACTGGATATGTTCAAACGAACAAACAAAAGTGGGAGCCAGGAGGAAGTCTTTGGGGAGAAGAGGGAATTAGCAAGTGCTGTAGGACTGCGTCACTGCAATGTAACTCTAACTCTTCTAAATACTATGCAAATCCATCGACACCACATACTTCCTGTAAGCATGAAACCTCTGACTTTTATTTCCTTGTTAGACTGTAGTTAACTGTTACAAAAAGAGAGTTACGGAGAATAAAATGCACACTACATGCCTCTATCTAAAGACATAGTAATACTACTAACAACTCATGACATTCTGCAATATTTACAGGTTTTTCCATTAAGTTGCCCACAACACATGGAGGGGAAGTTTGGCACCACCACATTCCAGGCTGGTAAAGGTCATTTCCCGAGAGCCTCAGGTCACAGAGGAGAAAAGTTCCCGGCGCCCTCAGGTGTTTGCCAGCCCTCCTTCCTTGACAACAGAGAATCCTTTCATAAAACACACTCATTTTATGTTTCAATATTTTTATGCTTCATTGGCCTATTTAGAAATTGGAAAATCTTACATCCCCTCTTGAGAAATCTGGCAGACAGGTTTGGCTCATGCTGGGAAAGCAAACCCACTGGCAAAACTTCTAGCCTTTGCTAAAATTTAAAAGGGACAGTTCAAGTGCTAAAGGCATTTTGAACACCCTTTGGGAATGCTGGGGACTCAAGCATAAAAGAATTAAGACATAAGGAAGGGTAATATTTTTTTCTCCACAGCGAGTTCTGGGGTGCAAGAGTGACTTCCATCCCAACAGTACATCTCCCCACAACAGTAAGTAGGTCAGGTTTTTAAGGTAATGGAGAACAGAGAAGCCAAAACTTTTGTCCTTTCAGCTTTTTGAGCTTCATCTACGTGTCAAATGGAGAGTAAGCTTAGCAGCAGCTCTGAGAAATTGTTGTTGAGTGCATCAACAGTTTGCACACCAGGAGCAGTATTTGACTATTCTTCAGCGATTCACATCACCAAATGTGCACTGGAAAGTGCTCAAGCATTGCTTTGGGGAGACTGAGAGTAGGGACAGGGGTTGGAGAGAAGCTTTTAGTATGGCTTGGAAAAGAACTTTGACAGTAAAGATTACTCCTCCAGGCAGAGCTCAAAATGGGTGTTTGTATACACATAACATCTTACGTAGCCCAAGAGACTGTAAATGTCCCATGCATGTTTACCATGTTTTTTAAAGAAATACCTGATGAAGATGCTCCACTGTATGAAGAACAATTCTATAGTTGAACTAGCGCACAAAAATGGAGATATGACCTTGAGAGACTGAAAGTTTCCGTGACAACATTGCTTTATATCTGCATTAACTGTAGTGCACTACAAAAGGTATTAAACCTTTTGCAAATGTTAAGGCTTTTAATGGAAGAACCCATGTAGAGCAGGGAAGTAAGGTTCAGATCCTCAGCTGATGAAATATATCTGTAGTTTGCAAAATTGATAGTTTGGTTCCTGCTAAAAAGTCTCAGGATTTTGTGGGCATACAATGGAATATTAAGATTCTGCTTAAAATCCTTTAAGTAATCTACTGCACCGCGAGTGTTCAGTCATTCACTTAATTTGGACCATATGAACTTCATGAGTCATTTTCAGGCAATCAGAAGGTAACAGTTCAAGAGCAAAAGACAGCAAAATATATCTAGTGCTATACTACAAGCCTTGCACAGTACACACACAGGGTGCCAGGAACAGCCAATCCTGCCCAGTTGTTATCAGGCTGTTAAGCTGATATATAAAAGACAGTGAGAAGTGTTGTCACTTGCAGCAGGGATCAACAAGGCTGACTGAGCTCCAGAGCAGTGACTATAACTAGGAGAGTCAGTGTCATTTCAAAGGAAGTTTTGAAAACAGGATAGAAGATAGGAAAGAAAGAAAAAAGCAGAGGTTCAGAGATAGCAAGGCTGAAAGGAACTTCCCTGCATCCATTTAGTCTTTTTCTAATGCTAATGGTGGGGAAAAGCTAAATGTGACCACTGGTAGAGACTAGGCTGCTGATTCAATGAAGCAAGCAGTCCCCTGGTTCAAGTAGTGCTCAGGTTAGGAACTGTCTGTAAGGGAAGGTGAGTTAGGCAATGGATGGTTGTTTTGGTTAAAGCTCAGCTCTGTGCTGCTGTTGACAAAGAAAAGTAGGGGGATGTTGATGAAAGCATTTCCAGTCGGTAGATGCTCTTGAGACAAATCCTGCTGGCATGCAGTGATGCTATCTGGCTGCCTTCTCGTGGCTTTTGGCAGCCTTGGTAATCGCAGCCAACATACAAGAAAATCGTGGCGACTGAGCTCACCATTCACTTCTCAAAGCTGCCACTCCAAATTGGGTGTGAGGCCAAGCTGTGCGGCCAGAGCCCTGTGTGTGTGTGAGAAGCTGTCCTTGTCTTTTGTCAGCCTACATCTGCTCTTTGGGGACACAGCTCCCATTTTTAACACTGCCAGCCTGGTATGTCTCACTGCTCCACTGACGATTTTTAAGGAAAATGTTCGTCACATGTATTAGTTACAAAGCAAAGACTTAAAGTCCAAACCACTCAGGTTAGTAGCATTGTTACTGGCACACTCTGGAGCTTAAGGGACATCTGAGTCTTTACCATCAGCTAAACAAGTGTAATATTTTTATTGAGGGAGTGTTGCATTTTGCAAATGTTAAGGCTTTTAATGGAAGAACCCATGTAGTGTAAGCACATCTCTGAGGATACCACATTGTCATGTATGAACTGCAAAACAGAGATATGGGTGGTCCAGAAGACAATGGTGAGGCCCTGGAAGTCACCCACACTGTGAACAATCTGTGTGACACCACTGAAGGACTTGTTTGAAGATGAAAGTCTGCAAGTTGCATACAGCTGCAGCTGGATCTATGCCCACTGCTAGAAGGTATCAAAGTACTTGAACACTTTGGGGTGTTTGAGGTCTGGCGAGTGCACAAGGACTTTCTATTGCTTAGCAGTTGCCTACCCTTCTCCTAGAAGTGGATGAAAGCTCCAGAGGATTGTGCTGGACCCATCATTCCCACCCCGCAGCTGGAGCTATCCTTCTGCCTGTTCAGGACCACACCCCAGAGGGATGGTGTTTTTGAAACCTGATAGTCTAAGGGAGAATGCCAGGTGTTGTTCAGAGGAAAGGTTTGACTATTTCCCCAGTAAAAGAGGCACAGAGCTGTAATGAGGGCCCGCCTATGCTGGAAATTTTGTCACATATTCTAAGTTCCCAGACTACTTTAGTGACCAGCTGTCTGGAGCTGAGCTGTGTCACTGGGTCCTGGAAATACCTTCAGGTTTTTTGTGCTTTTGATAGGTGACAAAGAGCTATGTGCTCCCAGTGTCATCAATACTCTCAGTGACTCTTTTTCTGAGTTGGCTGTCTGCTCTGGACCCAGACTTGCTCCTTGACAATCATGGCCAAGAAAAGGGAAGTAGCATGAGCAAGGGTGGGCTAAGCCTGCAACAGAGACAGACTGAATAATCCTGGCTCCTAGGCTTATACCATTCTCAAACGGTTAATTTCACGTCTCTGCTTCTCTCTTAGGTAAGCTTTACATCAACACCCCAAAGAAAGGCAAGAACGGTGATTCATGGTGGTTTTGGAAGTGCATCCTCCACCAATGCTCCCATTTGTTGCCATTTGTCATAATCAGCTGGTGAGCGTGCTCAGCCCTATGTCAAACAGTCAAGTGGAAAGAGGTAGCAAAAAAGTCCTCTCCATTTTTAGTAGAGTGTTACTCCGTTAAGGCTTGGTGTGCTCTAGAAAATGCATTAAAACCGGGATTTCTGGGAACAGATCCTCACCCTTCCTGGAACACCAGTATGTGCAGCCTGTCCCAAAACTCTGCTAAAACTTATCTACCTTGAGTTGTGCACTCAGTTCTTTGAGGCCACAGCTAATCAAGGGAAGGAAAGGTATCCCACCCCAGGCACTACTAATCCAAGAGTCAGTACCACCCCTGCAACTCCTTCTCCAAATGTCCATTGCATTGACATTGGTTTAAGCACCGTATAACTAAACATGTGGCTTTCATTGCTTTCACCTATTTCTTCATTTTAGTGCCCAAAGGGATATTTTACCAGTGCTTGACTTGCATGTGATTGTTTCAAGTTCAAAATACAACTGTCATTCCTACATAAAACATGGGCTCCATTTCCTGCTCTTCCTCTTCCTAGAGAGTGAAGAGTTGCTGTTTGTCTCTCTGCTTTTCCCCCTCTCCAACTGCATCCCTCCCAACCTCTCCAAGGCTCTTCCCTTAACTTTCTCACAATTTCCCTCACTGCTCCCTTCCTCTCTTCTGCAGCCCTTTGCTGTTCACATCCTCACTCCTGACCACTCTGCCCTCTCTTCTTGCTAGTCCTCACATTTCTCTGTGCTCCCTCAAGCTCACCAATGTTACCTGCATTGCTTTTGTTCTCTTCCCTACTGCACCCTGGACTCCCTTGTGTGTCCTCAAGCTGTGACCTTAGCTAACTATGGCTCCCCATGTTGCTGTCACACCCTACTCCTGCTCACGAGGCTCTCTCTAATTCCATGCCTGGCTTCCTAGGAGGCTGTCCCTTCCCTCTGCCTTACTAGGCTGAGTCTGCTCTAGCTATAAGTGGTCTGCCAGACTCTTACAGGCTTTTATTTCCAGGAGTATCCAGCTTGTGGAAGACTATTGACATCTTGGCTGAGGACTGGCTCAATCCAAAGTTACTGGGAGTCACTGCTCTGTTGGTCGAGAGTCTGGTAGAGAACGTTGGAAGATGGAGCTGTTTTGGATACTGTTGATTTGTGTCAGCAGATACTGAGGGGAAAATATAAGTATCAGATAATTCAAGACTCGTTAGACGTGATTGTGTCTCTTGTTCTTTTCTCGGGCTCCTTGCTTTCTCCTGAAGGTTGTTCAGGCTTTCCTCTGTCCTCGATGACTTTTGCTTTTATTTTTTCTTATCACTTTTTCTCCCTGGAGTTCAGGATATAATGAAGGGTAAATTAATTAAATTGAAAACAAATGAAAAATAATGAGTCTCAAAAAATACCCTTAAGGCAATGTCCAACCACAAGTATAGAAAAAGCTGATCTTGAAGTGACTGTACAAATCACAGAGGAAGACTCAAAACCAAACTGCATGTGAAACCGCAAATGGGTGGAGGGGGGAGCAAAAGGAAAATGCATGACAAATCTACATGAAGTGTCCCAGACAGCTTTTGTCTGCACAGAAATGGTTTTATGGGATTCTCTGCAGAAAAAGGAACCAAAAAATTAAGGAGTTGGGTTCAAAAGATCAAGTTGCATTTTCATTGATCTCAGACTTGTAAGAGCTGCCCCATCAATCATAGTTGCTTAAAAATTCCTATTAATGGCCTCAAGTGCTGGGGCTGCCCATATGGTTCATCTTTGTAACATTTGGGCATCTCCCTGGGAGCAGTGTGAGATCTGTCAGTGTCAGAACCAGACACTCTGCACTCATCCCTACATTCCTGCAAGTGATATAAGGAAAATAAGTATCACTACAAGTCTGAGGAGCTCCATCTGATGCAGGACAAAAGTAGCAGCAGAGGATGAGAAAGGAATAAAAACCAAATTATTTCACTTTCAGAGATACTGGGGACAACTGCAGACCTGGGTAGAAATCCCAGTGAGTAGTCCAGGAGGTCTATGGGACAGCTTCAAACCAAGGTACTGCATAGCATTGCATAGAAATAGACACCTGTTTGCCCTTAAGGAGCTGAGAAAATCATGGTTGGTGTAGGCTTTCAGACTGGAAAAGGAAATTAAGAGGAGAATCCCTTAACACTATACTGAATGATGCAATGAACACCATGGTAGGCTCTAAGTCTTGTCAGGTACAGTTCAAGATTGTCTTGTCCTGAGCAACAAAATCAGCATGGCGGTAAAACACTGAAAGGTGATTTTTACATAGAGCTTTGTAGGTGTACACACAGGAGCTGTGCTCCTCACTGGTAGCTGACTCATGCTTGTGGGCGGCAGATGCGCTTTTACTGAGCTGAAGACTTTGGCTGCGGGCTTTGGCATATGGATATCCGTATTAGTATGGACAGAATATTAGGAATGTGCGTGATGCTAAGCACATGTTTAAGACTTTCCCCTATTTCAGAGGACTATCCCATCTAGCCAAACTGACTCCACGCCCTTAATGCCATCAGTTTTCCTTGGAGACAATTCCGACCCAGAGCCAAAATTCAACAAACATCTGTCTCTCTAACAGGCACAATTTTTTCTTTGTACTAAGTTCTCCTTCTTTCTCACATTGGGGAAATTGTCATGAGGACATATTGTTGAACTTGATCTTCAACTCAAGTCCACATTGGACTCAGGTACCAACAAAATAACTCAGAAATGTACGCTGAAAATAATTGTGCTGCACCCTTATTTCGGGAAGAGTTAGAGCATTCACTTTGCCATTGTTGTCCCAGAAGATGAGTTGAGTCATCAAGAGGGATGGAACACCTCTCTTGTGAGGAAAGGCTGAGAGAGTTGGGGTTGTTCAGCCTGGAGAAAAGAAGGCTCCAGGGAGACCTTATTGCACACTTTCAGTACTTACAGGTCTTATAAGAAAGATGGAAACAAACCTTTTAGCAGGGCCTGTTGCGATAGGACAAGGGGAAATGATTTTAAACTAAAAAAGGGTAGATTTAGGCTAGATATAAGGAAGAATTTTTTTACAGTGACAGTGGTGAAACACTGGAACAGGTTGCCCAGAGAGGTGGTAGATGCCCCATCCTTGGAAACATTCAAGGTCAGATTGGACAGGGCTCTAAGCAACCTGATCTAGCCGAAGATGGCTGTGCTTGTTGCAGAGGGGTTGGACTAGATGACTTTTAAAGGTCCCTTTCAACCCAAACTATTCTATGATTCTATGATAAGTATAGTTGGACAGTTTTTAGAATCTGAAATAAACACCAGGGACTAGCAGACTGCTGCTTTAACAGTTAAGCTTTAAATGTGAGCAATGTCTGTTAACATATTTGTTCACCACTCTACTCATATTGAAATGGAATGAAGCTTCATCAGGGGAAGTTCAGATTGGATAGCAGGAAGAGGCACACTAAGCTTGTGTTCACTAAGCTGGGTTGTGTACATGAAGCTGGGTTAAAAACTGGCTGGATGGCCAAGCACAGAGAGTGATGGTGAATGGAGTTAAATCCAGCTGGTGGCCAGTCACAAGTGGTGTCCCCCAGGGCTCACCACTGGGACCGGTCTTGTTTAACATCTTTATCAATGATCTGGATGAGGGGATGGAGTGCTTCCTCAGTAAGTTTGCAGATGACACTAAATTGGGTGGGAGTGTTGATCTGTTTGATGGTAGGAAGGCTCTGCAGAGGGACATGGACAGGCTGGATCGATGGGCTGAGACCAGTGCTATCAGGTTCAACAAGTGCCGGGTCCTGCACTTGGGTCACAACAACCCCATGCAGTGCTACAGGTGAATGGCTGGAAAGCTGCATGGTGGAGAAGGAACTGGGGGTACTGGTTGACAGCTGGCTGAACATGAGCCGGCGGTGTGCCCAGGTGGCCAAGAAGGCCAACATCATCCTGGCCTGTATCAGCAATAGTGTGGCCAGCAGGAGTAGGGAGGTGATCGTGCCCCTGTACTCAGCACTGGTGAGGCCACACCTTGAGTGCTGTGTGCAGTTTTGGGTCCCTCACCACAGGAAAGACATTGAGGTTCTGGAACGTGTCCAGAAAAGGGCAACAAAGCTGGTGAAGGGCCTGGAGAACAGGTCTTATGAGGAGTGGCTGAGGGAACTGGGACTGTTCAGCCTGAGGAAAAGGAGGCTGAGGGGAGACCTTATCGCTCTCTACAACTACCTGAAAGGAGGTTATAGTGAGGTGGTGGTCAGTCTCTTCCCCCAAGTAGTAAGTGATAGGATGAGAGGAAATGGCCTGAAGTTGTGCCAGGAGAGGTTTAGATTGGACATTAGGAAAAAATTTCTTTACTGGAAGAATGGTCAAATATTGGAACAGGCTGCGTCCCTGGAGGTGGTCATGAAAAGTGTAGATGTGGCACTTTGGGACATGGTGATATTAGGTCAACAGTTGGACTTGGTGATCTCAGAGGTCTATTCCAACCTAATGATCCTATGATTCTATGATTCTAAGGTTCTTTACTGAGATTGTGGTCAGTCACTGGAACAGGCTCCCTAGGGAAGTAGTGACAGCACCAAGCCTGTCAGGGTTCAAAGGGTGTCTGGACAATAGTCTTAGTCATATGGTTTATTTTTAGACAGTCCTGAGAGGTGCAGGGAGTTGGACTCAATGATCCTTAAGGGTCCCTTCCAACTCGACATATGCTATGGTTCTGAGTTGTGACAGAGCAAGTAAGAGACGTCAATACGACCAGGAGGGCCTTTGAGTTTGCAGGATCTTTCTGCAGAGGGGAGAAGAATATTAACAATCCCTACTCCCTTTATACTCTCAATTTGCCCCCAAATGGGTCACAATTTATTAAAAGAGGGGAAATACCTGTAGCTAAACAAGGCTGATGCAGTGTCAGAGAGTGATCACATCCTCTCCAGGTGGGCTGAGAGTTACATGTGATGCAAAGCTTAGGTGCTGCTCATACTGGGCAAGGGCTGAACAAAGGTTCAGCTCCTGAGATCTGAGCAGATGCAGTATGAGTATTGCTGTGAGAAAAGTTGTTTGCCGCAGAAGCAGGAGCAGAGCTGAGATGTCAACAGTGTCACCCCTCCCTCTTCAGAGAGCCAGCCTCCTGCAGTGAAGTGCTTGCAAGCAGGGTTAAAGTTAAACTTGTTGAACTGAGGTCTGCCATGCCCTGTGTGTGCAAGGACCTTCTCCTGCTTCTCATCCTTTGTACACACACATGCATGCATGCACACACAATTTCATTATAATCAAGCTGTTTACAAGCAACAATGCTGAATTTCAGTGCACATTCACATTCACTGTTTCATACATTTTCATCTAGTCTCCTTTTCCTCAAATGTTTATGCATCAAATTTTTGAGGGGAAAAAAAGATTGCCTGCACTTTCTGGATGTCTTTTTCTTGCTGATTCTACGAAGTTTCTCTCGTTGTAGCTTTGAAAAAACAACCTGATTATTTTCTCTTGGCCAGTTTGATCCTGCTTTGTGCTCAGAGGAGCAAGAACACTTTTTCTGGTGGCTGCCTCAGGGTCCCGGCAAGATGCCATAGGCTGTGAGATGAGAAATGGTGACCTCATGAATAGGGGGAGGGAAAAGAGGGGGCGAGACTGAATTTTTGGTTTTCTACATTTAAATCCCATCAGGCTTTATGTTTTCATTTCAAATTCTTTCCAAAATACTGTATCTGTTTTCCTCCAAGATACTATAATTGAAATGACTTTACACTTTGCCTCCACTGATTAATTTCCTAGATAGAAAGAAATTATGTGTCTTCAAAAGGGTTTAAAACTCATCCAATGAAAAGCACCCAGAAATAAAGAAAAAAAATGGGAAGATGCAAGTGCTGTAGAAACAGGCAAGTCAAAGAGTTAAAGTTCCTTACATGTAGCCAAGTTAAATAAGACCTGGAGGGACACATGTTTTCCCCCCAGCACCCCCTGAACTCTGGGGTGTGGGCTCATGAAACGTCTGGGAGGCAAAGTTGGCCCCCATTGTGTCTTGTTTGATTTGGCTGCTTGAAGTACTCACTTTTTTTGTAATTTGGCTCTTCCTACAGCTCTCACACCTTCCTTTAACGTAAATGTCCTTTACATTTTCAACATGCCTTTTCCCCAGCCCATATCATATTGTTTGGACAACTGTCTCTTTTTCTCTGTGCTCCTACACATGGCTGCAGGCACAGGGCTGTGTTTATCCACACACAGAGGGAGAGTAAAACCAAACTGAAGAACACTGTCAGCACAAGTACTGTGTTTCCAGGGGTGCACTTTTCAGCTCTGCATGCTGGTAAGGAGCCGGCAATTGTGCCCTGGAGATTTCTGCTGGCCAGCAGCAGGACTGCTCCGGATCAGCACGCAATGGTCAAGTTTTGCTGCCTGTGCAATACACAGCCTTTGCAGCCTCAGCTGGAAACTCTTTCACCACCACTTTGCCATGGGTTCGTGTTAAAATACTAAGCATGGTCCCGCTAAGCCTGCACGTCCGCGTAATTTTGCAACAGCAACGTCAGAAATTAAGTTCAGACTACCTGTGCTTGGTGGTGTCACTCATCACACAGCATGCCCTTCCTCCCATCTGACTTAAATTTGAAAAGATTAAATTGTGCAAAATTACCTTTAATACAGGACCAAACTGGCAAAGATGGGGACTTTGTCATCACTTCTCCAGTGGTTGCAGTTCTGCAATAAATGGAGGTGAGATTGGTGTAGAGTATGCATGGCCAAGGGCGATGCTTTTGTTCAGTTTACTGTCTGTAAAATGGGGCTACTGCCTTGACCAGCAAGGGAGGTACAGACACTGTATAGTTATTTAACTGCCTTGGCCATGGAAAGCAGAGGATAAATTTTCAAGTACCATCACAAAGAGAAGGTTGTAAGCATTTCTCTAGCTATATAAAGCAGCAAAAGGTCTCTTAAAAATTAGTCAACATAAAATAGAATTTAATGGAAAACCTGAAATTAGGTTTTGTTGCTATAGGAAGGTCTTTATTTAGACATAAATGCCCAACATGTTTGCTGAAAAGCAGTCAAATTCTCACACTGAAGGATATTAGTCTTCACTTGCAGCACTAGAAATGTATTCACCCTAAAGTATGTACCTGTCTGAAAGGGCAAGGCCCCAACTGGGTAAAAAAAAATGCAGAAACGGAAGAAATGCCATCTGTTGAGATTAGAACAGAAGGTTGTGTGACCACATCTGCCCATGACACTGCACACACTCTTTCAGGGGCTGCTGAATCAGGGGATGCCATGTACGTGTCTGAGGACAGAACTTACATTCTTTTCTCTATACACCTCCAAAATAGTCCTAGAAGAGAGACTCCTGCTGCAGTGCCCCTTTGGGGGTGGAACACCAGCAGCCAATAACATTTTCTTTCCATTATTGCTCTGAAGGAAAAAAAATCTCCAGAAGGAAATCTGAAAAAGTGCAGTGAGAAGCCAGTGAAGCCAGGAAATGGATGGCTGGACACTTTGGGATTGTTACAGGCAGCTCTGGTTCAGTGAGATTTGCTGGCCTGCCACTTTGCTGGCCTGGGAGATACATTAGAAGATGATATTTAGAAATCATAAATAAGCTTATTATATTGCAGCTGTTAACATTCTGGGAAACATGGATAAAAGTAGTGGAGAACTGGATTAAGAACCCCCCAGTGGCACAATTGTGGCAACAGCTGAAGGGAGAAAAAAACCCATATATATTATGGATGGGTAAATCTAGAGAATTTTTTAGGTTTGGATTCAAACTCAACTGAAATTATGAACTCCCTGCTTGCCTTGTAGGGGCAACTCATGGATGCTGTATGTTGCTCCCTCTGTTGTAGAAGTTTGACTTAGAAATGGAAAATAACATTAGCACTGGGCATCTAGTCCACAGCCACCCCCGGACTGATCCTGCAGGCCTTTCCCAAACTTTAGAGCTGTGTCTCTGTTCCACAGTTGAATTCAGCTTGTCAAGCTACTTTACTTGACATCCCCCTTGAATTTCCATTTTTGTGCTGTGTCTTCTCTTCACAACTTGTTGTACATGATGAAAAGTAAACCATTGCTGAAACTCTGTGTCAAGGGGTGTCAAACTGCCCTGAACATGGGTCACAATGATTTGTACATGGCTATGGCTGCATTTCATAGATATTGTTCCTTGATGCCAATACAATGAACACTGAATAGTCTACCAGCTTAGATCTGAAAGAGATAGACATCAGCAGATCCCTTCGCATCAGGTATCATGGCATGCTCATACATTCATAAGGTGAATATGACCTGTATATTAGAAAGGAGAAAGCAAAGAACTAAGGCCGTATGACCGCTCAGCCTCGCTCCCCCTCTCTGCCCCTCTCACTTTTTACTATTTATAAGCCTTAGTTGACAGCTTGAGCTATGGTCACATTAGACAGATGTTTCCAGACTTACATTTCTCCCATGCCATTACAGGACCTCCCCACCATGTCCCATGTGGTGGAAAACAGACCACAGAATTATTTGGTTCCCCAGTTTGGATTTGTGCATGAGTAGACCTGAGACAGGAGCCAGGGTCTTCATTTTTCAACAGAAACCAAGCACAATATATAAAGAATCACTATTAAACAAATTTTTAACTCTGGAAGTTCTTTGAATCAGATTGTTTCCTTCCCGGATGGTGGCAGTGATGAAAATGCTTCCCAAGTCCCCTGATACAGGGACGGACAGGCAGCTGAGATAACTCCTAACACTTATAGTGTTTGTGTCACCCTAATTAAAGAAGTAAAAACTAGGCATAGCGTAAAACCATTTATGTTTGTGTATAGACAATATAACAAATTTGATGTGCTTTTAGTTGTGAAAGTTTAGTGATTAGTTACCTGATACATTTGGTAGTTATAAACAGTGTATATACAGTGTAAACAACAAATTTAATACAGCATATTTTGTGTTTAAGGAGTGAATATGTGTCCTTTCAAAGGCTGATTTTTTTATTGATATGATTTTTATCTTTGTGGTCAGAAGCTAGAGCATTGCAAGCTCCTTTGGACAAGTTCAAATTCTCCATTCAGGAAGGAGGTCAGTTGATTTTTCTTTATCCAAAAGTATCTGAGCTATTCACAGAACATCTTCACAGAGTCTATGTTGTCCTTTTTGCTATGTATGCATGGACAGTTCTTTCTAATTTTGGACGTGTGCACTTTATTTTTCATTTTTATGTGGGTTTCTTCAGGATAGCTCAACCTCCTTTTACATAATATTTTATTCTCTTTAATTTTTTTCCTCAGTTGACCAAATTTTTGTGTTGGTTTCCTCTGGTCTTCTGTAAAGCTTGACTTCATAATATTCACAGAGTTAGGAGTCGGAGTATTTTATGGGTAACAGTACAGCTGTAGGAAGTCATGTAAAAAAAGTGCAAGACTGTATGGAAGTGGAAGTGAATTCTATTTATTTTTCTAAAAAAGATGACACTGGCAGTGCACAAACAGGACTCACACGCTCCAAAATGAATGTCCCCAGGTATTCTGAGCAGAATAACTTGCATCCAAGGAGCGATCGCCATCAAACCTTCATTTCATTTTCTGGCTTTCTTTTCACTGGTGACAAGCCATTAGCTTTTGGACGGATCTTTTATATGTTTCAGGAATCACAGGCATCGAGATTTCACCTTGGAATCTTGGTTAATTACCCACTGTAAATCTTGGGTGATATTGCTGCTCATTGTCCTCTCCTTCCTCATTTTTGGTAGCTTGCTAGTAAAGCTTGGCTTCTTGTTGGGGTTACAGTAAGAGAAACGGCACAAACAGTGTGCTGAAGCCTTGCTGCCATTCTCCTATTACTGGATTCCAGGTTTTCTACTGCGGAGTCATTCCTGATGTGATTTTGGTGAAACGAACACATTCCTCAGTGTTTATCAGTTTCATTGTTGTTGATCATGTCCCTGGTTATCAGTACAGGCCATTCTTTGATTCCTTGCTCTCATGTTCCTCTAGTGCTTTTACACACACATCTGCATTCATACTTCTTTCTAACTAATCTTAATATTTCTGTATACAGACCTTTGCATAGCAACAAAATATAAACCATGGAGTACAGTGCTGGCCCTGGTTTGGATGGTTGGCGTGCTGTACTTAAGTTTATGCTGGGTTAATTGCACTGCAACTTGTTCCAGCTTTACTGGGAGAAGCAGAGGCAGGTAACTACATCACGTCTCAAATCACTAGACCACATCATCTATTTAATACAACAAACTGACTGCAGTTTTCCTTTGCGCCTGTTCCTAGGCCAGTTACACCAGCTTAAAATGCAACTATAGTAATGTGCAATTACTTCACTGCACATTAAGGGAAATGTTATAAACCAGATCAGGTAGGAGAGACACCTTGGGCCATGTCACCCTTCCCACTGCCCCTGAGCACACCTGATTCTTACAAAGGAAGCACTGGGAAGGTAGTGGGTGCTGCAGCATGTCCCCAGGGCTGTCATCTGTGTAGTCTGGAGGTAAAAGCCCTTCCCAGGCACAGGCACTTCACTGGGAATGACTACAGGCAGCCGGTCTTTTTGGCTGAACCAGCGCCACCCTCCCCACCATCCTAAGAGAAGGGCTGATGCTCTCTGCTGTCAGTCCCACTTGGGCCAACTTGTGCCTCTGCAATACTGCTGCACCCAGCCAGCTGCAAAACAGTGCCCTGAGGTGTGTACGGTGCTTAATGAAGGGGAGACATGGCCTAGCAGAGCCTAGGATTGCTTGTGAAAGCATCCAAAAGGAGCCTGCAGAAGTCACCCTGTCTCAGCAGAGAAGGGCATTATCCAGCTGAATGTCAGAGCTTCCAAAATGCTCAACAAATTTAGAACATTACCAGAATAAGAACAGCATCTGTAGGAACTTCAACCAGTGTAAAATTATACAGGCTCCTAATCCTTCTCCTCCACAGCATGCAATGAGTTCCACATTGAGTCAGAAAAATAGACGAGCTCAGTGCTCCATAGATAGACTATTGCACAATTAACCCTGCTGTGGAGGTTTATTGCTCCTCCCTGAATCAGCCAATGCTGACCACTATCCAGCACAGAAGCCACGCTCATCACCAGGCAGTTGCAACACAACAATGTGCAGCCATGTGAACTGCTCTTTTCCAGTCTAGTCCTCTGTTCAGGCAGGCTAGAATTGTTGGAAATTTTTATCATAGAAAGGAGCTAATATTTGAAGAGTTGAGTTCCTTACACTGTTCCTGCCAGTTGTGGTCATGTTACCCTTCTGGAGTGGTAAACAAGTGTTACTGACAGGGAAAAAGCAACCATTGAAAAAAGTTCCAGGGATTTTAGTTGTATATTATACAGTTTCCTAGACAGCAATTATAGACAAATCAGAAGTAGCAGTCAGAACACTGAGCGAGCCACTTTTGCAGCAGAAATTTTGTGGGTCAGCAGCAGGCTACACAAACCCCTCCCAGCTGACCAACAGACAAGCTCTCAGAAGTGGTCCCTTCAGTGGACTCAAAATGCTGGGTTACAGACCTGGCCAAAATGCCTGGTCCTGCAGACTGCTTCTCTAAAGAAGAAAAAGTGCTGAAGGAGTCAGATGTTCCTTGAATGGGAACTGGCTTATGTATAGCAAATTATCCCTCGGCCACATCAGCACCCTCCTCACTGTCACTACTTTTATAGCTGCATTTCTAGTGCATCTGTAGCATGTAATTGGCATCCTCAGGTGTTCCTTTGCCCAGTCCTTGGATGCACTTTCATGTTGTTGTTTTTTCATTTAGAAAGATGCTCAACAAGCTACATCCAGCAAAACTCTTCTGCTAGTGCTAGTCTAACATGGGATGTGTGCTCTGAGTCAATGTGCCTGGTTGTATTGGGAAAAAACAATTGGAACACTTTTTTTTTTAGTGGCAAATGACTATCTGTCAGCCCTCACCTGCATAAGTAAAGCTTCACCCAGTATGCAATGAATCGGCCACACTAGCACATCATCTGCTGTATTTTTTGCTGTAGTATATTTAATATAATGTCACAGGCTGTGTATCTTAATTTGTATTTATGTCTGTGCCCTGAGCATTTTGCTTTAACACATGGTACTTACATTCCCTCCGAGAACACTATGTCACACTGGATTTCAGTGTCTCTGCTGCGCTGACTGTGGTCACGGTAATATTAGTGTCCTATGCCTGTCAGTGTGTTAAGGAATGAATCTAAATGAACTTTGCAAAGCTGACAAACCCACTCTGGTTATTTTTGCCCCATTCTTCTGATTTGCCTAACAAGTTGCCAGGTTTGCATCTGGAGCAGCTTGTGCTGGAAGATGAGGGATCTCCTGTCATCAAGATTTCCACTATCCTTCCTGGCATTTGGATCAGGCTTTTAAAAAAGGCTACTTCTTCAAAGAGGTTAATGATGTTTCACCTTTTACATTTGCAGCATCTAACTGGAAGATACAGAGGCTTCTCTTCTGGACTGGAAGCCAGAAGCCTGCATGGGCTAAGAGCAAATGGGTCAGCCCAGGAGTGGTGGAGTAAAGACCCTCTGGTTTCTGCAGCTCTTAGTAGGTCCTCAGGTGTCAAATAACATGCATAAGCCAGTTGAAAACGGGGAGGGAGGGGGAAGGGCATGCATACAGGATACTTGTTCCTTGTGTGGCTTCTTTGAACAAGGAAACGTCATGCCGTGGCCTTCCCTGTACTGGGAAAAGCCCTGTGGTTAGGGCAGCCATTCAAGGAAATGGAGTCTTCCAGACATAGCTGCTGTGTATGCTGCAATCCAGCTCACCCACCAGGTGAGCTGGTCCTAGATGGATCTCCCAGACTGGCCCCAGTGCATCTCTCCCATTGGTCATTGCCATTACCTCTTCTTTGGGAAGCCTCAGCAAAAAGTGGCAAATGGCTCAGAGACTTGTGTCCCTACAGGGGTGGCAGGGGGTGAAGAGCCACTGCTGTACAGGAGATACCTCTGTCATACCTGGGTCCACTTCAAATTCGATGCTCACCTCTTGTTTCTGGAGGGGTGTCAAGGCCTTCAGCAGGTTGTCTGCTCAGGGGAATATTATCCTGGTAGGATTTCACCTGTGCACCTAAGTAAGTAAATCATTTTAGCATGCTTTAGCCTGTTAGGTTTGATACTGCCCTCCAAACACTGCTCTACTTTTGCTTTGCACAATGACAAATGAGGAAAAATTTTGCTATTTTTTTCCTATTTCACTGATAGCTTGTTTCTAATCCTCATACACTGTCAGTGTAACTTTCACACCAAGTCATATTTGTGTACTTACAACTTCACATTTTGGGACAGGGAAGCCTCTCTCAGGTTATTTTCCTGTTATTTTTCAGCCTTGATGCTGAATGTTCTGATCTGGAATCAACAAAACAGTTAAACATATGCTAAGATGGAGGAATAACTGTCTAGCAAACTAAGCTCTCTCATTTTATATATGTGCCATGTAAGAGCTAGATAAATATGCCTATAAATACGGTCAATAAATGCTCACACTAAGGTAAATAAGTCTCATATGGAAGGCAACTGGATGGAGTAAAATTATCACAGTATGCTGAAGAGCTTTATTGAATCAGGAGCAGGGTGCTCGTTACTTTGAAGGATCACATTGCTGAAGAGCCTGGGTGACGATTTCAAAGACAATCCATGACTTTTCCCCATGGATTCCTACTAAAATGCACGGTAACTGGGATTCCAATTCTTCACACTAGTATTGATGGTTGTGCCCTACATGCATCTTTCACTTTCTTCAAGATTCGAAACGTACTTTGATACTGAGAATGATTTTGACTTTGTTGAATCACATTCTCTTCTTAGCTGAAATACAGAGTCATTCACAAAGAATTAAACGGAATAAATAAGAAAAAGGATCTAATGCAAATAGCCAGCAGAAGGTAATACTGATTCATACAACATACTGTTAACCTGTAGAAATCATTGCCATAGGATGGAGTCAATCCCAAAAGCATGGCAAACCTTAAACCACAGATTGAAGAGCATTTGTGAAAGATTCTGAAAGGACTTTAGAAAGGCTATAAAACTCCCTGTTTCAAGATTAAATGAAGAATTAATTATTAGGGGTAAACAAAGGTCAACAAGGGGAGGGACAGATTCTCTCCTATCTGTAGTCCCTCCAATTCTTTTTGGCAGCATCCACGGCTAGGCACAGTAAAAGCCAGAATACGGTCAGACAGACTAGTCACAGAACTGGGAATGGTATTGTTATATATACCTGCCCCTGCAAAAATAAAAATTTAGAAATCCTTGCAGAACTTATCTTTCAAGGTCTTCCTACCTTCCTGCAGTTTTTTCAGCTCAGAAAATGAAAAGTGTGTTGAGACAAGGAAAGCTGTAAACTCTGCAGCTAGGTTTGGGAGTGTTTCAGCTTCCCCACTGCTTTCAGTGTCTCAGTCTCATGATAGAAATGTAGTGCAAATGAAAAACTGGCGCATACCCCGAAATAACATTTAAAAATGAGAAACAAATTATACTGTTATTCGTAAGTATTATTTTCTATGTTGACTGTGAAAAATCATTCTGAAGACATTTTTATTGATTTTAGCAATCAAAATACCAACTGTAGCTATCTGTAAGATACACTTCCTGTGAAGACAGGCACCTTACAGTTCCCAGGCACTCAGTTTTTAAAATTTCTTAAGACAGAATTTTTATTTTTATTGTTATATTGCCTGGACTTCACAATTTAGCACCATGTCTTCATGTTCTCTGCTGTGCAAACATACATGACAGTATTTCGAAAATGTCTGTCTCTAGAAGACCACTGAAGAAGAAAAACACAGAGGGAACAATTGCAAAGATTTATTTAGCGCATTCTGTGCTTGGCACTTAGAAACAGAGTTCCGTGCATAGGGCAAATCTTTATACACCTTTTTCTTCATACATATTTTACATATCATTTTTATTGCCCTCTTTTATATTCATAATATTGAATCCCTCACTAGGCATATAAATACATTTATCTACAACACCTCACAACAAATCTCAATAATATCTGTATTCTGTTAGTTGGTATTTGCATTTTCACACAACTTAAATGCATAGCTTGCCCCAAGCTACAATTGTTTTCTTATTTTAAAACAATTTGAAGGAAAGGAAAAAAAAAAAAAAAAAGAGAAAAAAAAAGAAAATAAAGATGTCAAAAGGCGATGATCTATTTGGTTAAACAGAGATCATGTGGCAGGCAGGAGGTTGGCAAATACTCGACCTCACTGTTACTGAAATGCTAATGGTTTTCTATGGCAACTCTTGCATGCAAGGTGAGGGAGGCCGGCTGCACTTCTGTAGAGCAGAGCTCTCTTTTCTCATTGTTCTTCCTTGTGAGCTCAGTCTGGACAGTTTCTCCCCATTGGGTTGAGAGCTATGGGACACATGTTCTCCACAAAGCCTGTCATCTGCTCGGTTTAGGTACATCACTTTGGGTCACGTCAACAGGAGCTGAGCCCCCCTCTCCCCCATGCATCTTTCCGAAGATCAGTCCCTGCTTATGTCTAAGGCTCACTTGTGGGTTAAAACTTTTGTCTCTCTTCTCTCTCTCCCATCTCCATCTGCAGGCTGGGTGCTGGTAAGCTTGACCCTTGCAAAGAAACCACCAGTCTGGCAGAGTTGTGGTGAAAATGCAGAAACCTGTTTGAGAGGAGAAGCTCCAGCTCAGCACTGCCATTCCTGTGCTACAGTGGGAGAAGAACCCAAGGGCACTGTTGGCTTCAGAAATGGGCTGAGGTGCTCCAGCAGTGAGGAACAGTCTGTGAAGGGGGAGGTTTTTAAAGCTGTGGGCAGTGCAGCTTCAGAGGACGAAGCCTTGGGAGACTGCCTTTCTTCAACACCTGGAGGAGACAGCACAGGGGCACAGGCCCGTCCACACTGAGAGCTCACACTAGCTGAGAGTTAATGCATAAACGGTGTATTCAGCTGCTTCTCTCCAGCTCCTCGCTAAAGTCATGCCCTTCTCTCTGCAATGTCCAGAAAGAGCAGACACTCCGCACCAGGTCTGGAGGCCCTGGGCTACAACAAGCTGCGATGGCTGTCAGTCAAAACTTTCCACAAGATTCTATGGCGCATACCTAGATGACTTGTGTTCTTATTTATCATTACAATACTAGTTCCTATATAAGTTTGAAGGCAAAAAGGTACTGGGATGGGTTTACCCCTAGAAATGATGAAGGTCCAGCTGCCTTCGGTGCCAAGGAGAGGCACAGCTTGTTAGACCATGTGCACAGACATCTGTGAGGAGGAGCCCTGTACCGCACTGTACTGTCTGTTGTCACAGGCATTGGCCGTCTGCTGGTTGCTGGAGGGAGGGCTGATCATGTGCATCCCGTGATCCATCCCTGTGGAAAGATATTGCCTCTCTCCGAAGGCCCCACTGGACGGGGAAGAGCAGAGTAAAGTGCTTTGGGAGGTGGTGAGTTTCTCTGGGCTTGCTGCCAGCCTGGGGGAAGCAGGGAAATTGTATCCATAGAGGTTGTAGGGATTGTGCAGGGAGAAGGCATTGTAGGAGCTCTGCTGCATGTGGCCACCACCAAACATGTGTGAAGAAGAGGAGGTGGAGGCAGGGTTGCCTGCTTGCATAACATACTGAAATTGGGAGCTGGGGAAGGATCCCAGCTGGCCACTGTACGCCTCCATCTTGCTGTTGCTGGGCAGGGAGGAAGGAGTCGGCATTCCTGAGATCAAGGATGGAGTCCTCTGAGGCATGAAGGTTTCAGAGGGCTGCGAGGCAGAAGCAGTGCCACTCTGCAGCCGGTTGTAGCCGCTGTCACCCAGCCCTGGGTAGCTCTGCAAGGCGGCCATGTTGCTTCTGGCACACGGGGGATAATCAGACAGGTTGAGGTTGCAAAGCTGACTTTCCCGGCAGCCAACGTTGAAAGTGTTGGGAGCCAGATGAAAGGCTGGAGGGGAGCAGGATGGAGAGAGAAGGTGAGAGGAAGCAGAGGGCGACGGGGTCCCTGTGCTGGAGGTGGTTGGGGAGGTGCCTGTGCTGCCTCCTGCAAAACAAAACACAAGGTAGGATGTTCAGAGCCCAGGATCACATCTGCAAAATGAGATGGTCTCATTAAAAAACAGCTTAGTTTAATAAAGAAACAAGGGTGGTAAAATGGCCGCTGGAAAACTCAGCCTTTCTTGGCAAGGGCCTTCACTTTATTAATAGCATCCCTTGGTCTTTCCTGCTGCTTTTTTGTTATGACTTTGTTCTTCAGCAGAGGTTTTCTTCCCTTTTAAAATAGGAGAGAGAAGCAAGCCTTCCTGCAGTGGGAAAGCTGCAACAAAGCATCACTCCATCAGTCAAGAGATCTACCATTTTGAGCTATGTTTGTCTAGTCCGTTTTTTTGGAGGAAAAAAAAAAAGTCTTTTCTCCTCTCTCCTGATCTTCAGGAAGACTACCAGCCAGTGAGCTATACGGCCCCACTGCAAACATGCTTTATCTTTCACTCAGGGGGCTTGCGGCAGGAAGTGGCTGAAAGCATGTTAGGCTTCTGCACCATTCAACAGTTTTTTCGGACGGCTCGTGGTATAGTGGTACTGATTTAAGCCAGAAGTAACACTAAAATAAAGGAACACAGTTTCAAGCTATAGCCTGTTCCACTGAGCAGAGAAAGGGGATGTGTCAGGATTTTCAATCATGTGCTTTAACTTCAAAAGGGATATTCCATATGCTATATTACTGGCATTAACAAAATGTTGAGATATATGCACCTCAGTAATATCAATGTATTATACAATATTTATGCTATGAATGATAGCCTTGGGTAAGCACAGTGCGGAGCGGCTGCTGTCGACCCAGACAGCATCAAGAATATCATAGAATCACGGAATCATTTTGGTTGGAAAAGACCTTTAAGATCATCAGGTCCAACCATTATCCTAACACTGCCAAGCCCACCACTAAACCATGTCCCTAGGCACCAAATCTATACTTCTTTTGAACACCTCCGGGGATGGTGACTCCACCACCTCACTGGGCAGCCTGTTCCAATGTCTAACCACTCTTTCAGCAAAGAAATTTTTCCTAATATTCAATCTAAATCTCCCCTGGCACAACTTGAGGCCATTTCCTCTTGTCCTGTCATTAGTTACTTGGGAGAAGAGACCAACACCAGGCTCACTACATCTTCCTTTTAGGTAGTTGTAGAGAGCAATAACATCTCCTCTCAGCTTTCTCTTCAATATGCCTGTTTCTGTGTTGCTAAGTCAAAGCAGTTATACCCATTACCAGCTATGGGGAAGAATCTTATTGCTAAGCCACTGACTCCTTTTGTCATTCATTCAAAAGCGTCAAAGAGAAACATTGTGTCAGATCTCTATTAAAAATCAACGAGAAAATTTGAAGTTTCAAATGGCATCATGGACTTATATTCTCTTCCTGACAACACTGAAATGCTCAAACTTGCTAGTGCATTTTAGCTCCAGAGTTCAAAGACTTTTTGTGTAAATTTGTTATTTAGCATTTCTTTTAAAAGGTATGTTTCCCTGGTTCATTTAAAGCCTCTGACAGACAATCTCTGGCTGATTTTTTTGTGGTAAGTTAAGATGGTACCTCCTCCAGCCTTTCTCCCTGTCTCTGTCACAGGTTGTCAATATTGCAGCAGGGTCAGTAGAAGGGAACCTCTGCCTCTACATAAGTAGTTTCATTGCAATGTCTAAAATAGTAGCTGAAATTGCTGATAAAGGTGAGATTGAAATGAGGTACACAGCTACAGACACGCATTTTCCTGTTAGCCCTGCACTAAAGAGGGTGACCTCTGACAGAAAGGGCAGGCAGACAGCTGAGTTTGCACATCATCACTTATCTATTAAAGCCCAAAATACAGAGGTCACATAATCACAAAGCAAATACAGCATAAAGTGAGATGTATTTAACCCACAGTAATCCTGCATTTGATTCCTTACACCACATATTTCATGAACAAACTTCAGATGATGACTTACTTGCTGACAGTGTCTGGAGAATAAGTAAAAATACATATGTATATATGTATGAGCATTTAATGATCTGTTTGAAATAAAATACGTAGAATAAATTATTAACTGCAACGTCTTCATTTCAGCCTTCTTTTATCCCATAGTTAACTTTTAAAAACTACGCAGGAGAAGAGCAAACACACCAGTTACCTTGAGCATTAGGCTTTAAACATCTGCTAAGGAGTTATGATCTAGTCATACCCATAACTAAGGCTTTGGCTACACACAGTAAGAGTAAGTAAATATCTCTGACTAGCAATTGCCAGGGTCATTTAATGGTTCCAAAACTGAGAACTGCACATTTCAGGTTACCCCCAAAGAAGGACTGAAGTGATTCTGCTCTGAATTATTCCTATTTACAGGCAAACAGAAAAACCCTGAAGTGACAACACAGCAACTAGGAAACAAAGTGAAAAATATTTCTTTTTCTCTGTGACTTTAAAATGATGAGGAGGTGAGAGATCTATCAATGGGAGCAAACACCCAACCCAACGACTCTCAAGAGCGCTTTCTGCCAATGCCAGCCACAAGCATAGGACACACCATGCTTCTGCTACAACAGAGCGTAACGCAGAAGCCTGAAGTTCCTGATCATTTGTAGAATAATCCTTACACCTTTAAGCGCAACGGGAAACAATACAAAGCAAGGCCCATCTCAGCTCACTCTCTTTAGAAAGTAGACAGCTCCATTCTGCTCTGAACAATACTTCTTATCCATCTTTGCTGGCAGCACTAAGTATGGACCAAACACAACCTAGACTTTTCTGAAGTTATAACTTGGACTTTAGTTGTTACAATGTCAGCCAAATACCCCTAGAGATGGCAGCAAGCCCAGCAAGTGTATCCACACCACACTACAGTCTCAGATACACAGATGTGTATGTCGTTTAATGGAAGGCATGGATACAAACCAATCCAGTTAAACTGACACACAAGGCTATGTTTAGGTCTGGTTTAAGTCAATTGAAACCGCATTTAAGCAAGAACAAAATTAATCCCTCAATAATTCTCTTCTGTTGCTTTTCTCTACCCACTGTTCCGCCTGGAAACAGTTGCCAGCACCAACAGCATTTACCAGTAATGTCACAGTATCTCTCAGCGCCATACTTACCATGATTCCAAAGTGATTAATTGGTTTTGTGTCCGGTCTCCAGAAGATCATTTCTGGCCCTGCATACATCAGTCCCACATACGTGCGTTTAGCAAGTCACATTTTTATAAAATACAAGGTTCATAACTTCAAAGCCCTCTCCTTTGTATCTGAACCCTGCCCTGCATGGCAGATGAAAGTGTCCATCTTCACAGTATCCTGCCATTATGTCCAGGGCTTAGGGAAGCACTGGTGCCACCCTGGAAAGAGCCTGCTCTCTGTCTGGGCATACAAGTGATAACTAAATTGACCTTATCAAAGGGACAGGACCATTTCCAAAGAGGGGAAGTGGAGAATGATCTAGTGCAAGAAAGGTCAAAATTACAAACTAGGCCAAGAACTAAGAATTCGTTGGTAAGGAAGAATGAAAAAAGAAGAATGAAATCATGGTGGAAGACAGGGAAACCCTGTGAAGAGTGTGCGATGTAAAGGCAAACCTTCTTCCTCATGCCAGCGTTCCCTTTTGTGACACCATATAGAAACACTGGCTGTGCAACAGTGTCAAATATCTGCCCACAAAAATTAGGAAAGAAACTACAGTTTCTCATCTGGGTGCAAATAAGAACTGCCATTAAAATTTCACCTCGAGTAGCTTATGACTGGTCTTTCCTTCCTGTCACCTGTGTCCTTCTAAGCCTTGGTAACAGTGCCGTCTCTATGTTCCCAATAGACCCTTGCTTTTGCTTTTACTTAGACTGAACTTGTGTTAAGGACAATTTCAGATCAAACTGCAAGCCCAAACATACCCAGTCCATGGGTATGATGTGCCTTAAAACAAGGAGCTGGAGTATTCTTGAAATATTGAGCATGCCAGGGCATCTGAAAGGCAACGGGGACCTCTTCCACACAGGACAGATCACGCAGAGGATTTCTAACACTGCAATGTAAATGGAAAACACATCTGCCAGCAGCCAACGTTAGCCAAGGAAGCTTTCTGGCAACAGGCAGATAGAGGGGAGAGCATCAGTGCCAAGGGAGTCTGAAGCAATTGTGCATGGAAAATTTTCTGGGATGTCTCTTATGAATACCACCACATTAGTCAGTTGACCCACAACTTATCCCAACCTTTTTTATCTGAAAGGTGCACACAAATCACACTTTGGACTCCACTGGAGTATATTTTCCTTGCTAATGTTTCCAGACATCGTTGCTACTATCACCTGCAGTACCTCTGTACAAAACTCTCAGTCCTTGAAGACCTTGTTTAGTGCAGAGGAGGACATCAATTGCAAGATGAAGCTACAGTCAGCACAAGATATCCGAACATGAGTGCCATGCCCTGTGCAACATCAAAGTCTCATCAGACAGGCAAGAGTTTTATAGTAGTTTGGGCAACTTCTTTACTACCATTATCTGACCACATTAGCAGCCTGCAGCTCTTAGCATGGTTGGGCTCAGACAGTGATAACCTGATATTCACTGTCTCGTTAAGAACAGATGTGGCTGAGTTTCCTCGGAGGTTATGCCTCAGCTTTCTAACAAGGATGGGAATCTCAAGGTGATTTGTCTTAAGATTTTACATTTTGATGTGTCAGTCAGTACAAAGTTACTATTCTTTGAGTGCAAACACTTCTTAAACAGCTCAGCCCACTTCAACCTACAAGTTGAAGCTTAGCTTAGCTTAGTTTAGCTTATCATGGCCACAGATATGAGCTGCAGGTTCAGCATAGCCAGCTTATGGCCCAGAAGATGTACTCACCAGGACAGAATAGTCTCTGGCAATAGCCTCAGCCCAGTCACCTTCTCCTAGTTGTTCATCTGGCTAACGGCTCTCCTCCTGGCACTTAACTTGAGAAAATAAGCCCTCCTGAGAGGCAGTTTATGTTCACTTGGGCACAGAGCCATGCTAACGTAGCTTTCCAGCTTTTCAAAAGGAGCTGGCCAAGAGCTGGCATGTGTTTGGCCAGCACAGAGCACAGACAGAGGAGCCTGTCCATGCAGTTGTACTCTAAGTCACTCCTGAATGGTCTGTTTTTTGTGAAGACTCTACAGACATGTACATATATGTAAAGCTACTTTCTAAAGGATGGGAGAGACCAAGCCTTACCAGTTTTTTGCAGTGTTCTACCCTTTACAACAGTAAATAAAAAAATGTGACAGTGTGCATGCAGGAAAATTAATTAGAACAAAAAGCTGAAATCCCATTCCCGTTCTGTGCACTCATACGTGCATGAACCCTAAGTATGGCTTATGAAACTTACTCCCTGTCTTCCAAGTTACGGCACTTTTGGTCACAGAACAAAAATTAAATACTTGTCCAAAGATGGAAATCTGAGACAGTAACGAAGGAGGATTTGTGCAGATTCTCAAGTGATCCGACTGATAGATTATCAGGCCAGAGAGTGCCACCATAATCATCTGCTCTCATGTCCTTGAAGAGCCAGGCCTAGCACAAACCTGGATTCATTTCTGCTTCAAACACCACATGCTTCAGTCCAGGCATCTAAATGTCACAAAATCAAGTGTCATTCCTGCTCTCAGATATCATGACAACTTTTACCTCGCAAGTATAACTGACAGACCAAGGTCTCTCTTCCCATTCCTAGCTTCCAAAACTCAAGCCTAAAACCTTCAGAAGGACTGAAAGATTCTTCATCACATCCTTCTTGCACAATTACTACCCCTTTGAGTTCCCTTTTCACCACCTTGGAAAACTGAATAACTTTGATGCCTCTTCCTCGTCTTCTCACCAAGCAAGAGCAGGTCCGCCTGGTCTGTGATGTGCTGGACTCTCTCTTCATTCTCTCCTCATTTCTAGGAATGAAAACTTCCCACTTTCATGGGAATGAGAGACATTTCTGTCTTCACAGAGTGTAGCTGCCTGTTTTCTTCCTAGAGCCCTTGGTCAATTATCAAATTATGAATCCATTGGTAAAATGTTTAAAAGGCCCAAATCAGACCAGAAATCTACCACGTGCCAAATTGCTGAGTTGGTAGGGGAAACATAAAGAGTGCTTTGTAGTTCTTTGAGATACACCTCAAAGAGGGCAAAAAAGATGATCACAGCAACAGATTTAAGGGGAAAGCATGTACTGTATGGTATAAAAGTGAGGAATGAAAGGAAATTTTATTTAAGATTAGAAAATTATAGAGAAGGACCTTTTTTATAAGTTTGCCTCAAATTACAAGAACACTGGACTTAATGGTAAATCTAGAACAACTCAGAATTAGCACTCTACTTCCCTTTGGTGCTCACAGATTTCTGCAACATAAATGGAGCAGTCAGAAAGTTAGAAATAAAACTTGCCTCAGTCATCCTCCAAGATAAAATATTTGCAAGATCTAATGGTAAAAAACAACCCTCTTTTTCTAATGTGGACAAAAAGTACAATTCAGGATTTCTGATTTCCATTCCCACCTATATCCAGAGCACCAAGAGAACTTTCCCAAAAATACAAGACAACATCCCCTTCCCAGTCCCTCCAGACTGTCTTTAATACAAGGGTTTCTGCTCCTCATATAAACACACGATATTCTTGGGCCAGCTCCATGCTGTCTCAGGAGAAGGCCTGTTGGATGTGACTTTCTGTCTTGTGTGCAGATAGTTGTAACGTAACATACACAACAATTCCATGAGCTGTACATCAGCTCCTACAGAAATGTCTCCTCTTTCCCTACTTCAAGTACAGATAGATCAAATCAATTCATGCTTGAAGGATGATGAGCACTCCATTTTAGTGGAGAAACTTGCTCATCAGTGATAATTATGCACTGTCCCTCACATTTACAACTATCAGCTGGGCACAGACAAGGGAGTCACATAACGAAAGCTCCCGCAGGAGCTGACACTGAGTGAAAACAGGATGCATAAAAGGACTCCACGTGGCACAAATCCTTCAGAAAGTCGCAGCAGAAGGTGCTGCAACTTTGCAGCTGAGATTAACTGAAATTGTGGCAATTTTTTTGGCAGTGACAGGAGTAAACTGAATTGCAAACCTCTCCTGCCATTCTTGATGAAGACTGCTTTGGTCCAACACAGCCCCTGGAAGCTCCAGCACTTTAAACAATAAAAAACACGATAAGCAACTATAAACCACCAGAGGCACTGTGGTTCAAAATTTCTGAACTAAGGAAAAATGTCACAGTACTGTAGCAAGCTCAAAGCACATGCCACTTTCTACTTGGAAGAAAACAACGTACTGCTCTGAGGAAATTGTGCAAATCTTCGAAGTATCATTGCTCCCCTTAGTTCATTCATGTGAAATCTGATCACCACCCATGAGATAACAGAGATTTAGGCTTCAGTAATTAGACTTTGGGGTAAACACTTCTCTGGAGTAACAAAGTGCTTCAGGCTCCTTTCAGGTCGTCAGGGAGGGGCAGAGACTTTGACTCTCAGCCCCTCATATCACATCTGGGAGGGTATTTTAGATTTTCACTGTGAAAGATGAGACCTTGAAGCTCCAGAAATACACCTTCTCTAAAGAAAATCTGTCTGCGGCTCAACCAAGAAGAAGCCGGAACAATTTGTTCCCTGTTGCTTCGTTTAAATGAGGCGATCTATGAGCCATTTGAAGTATGCAGCAGAAACCATCGCTTGATCCCAATAACTCTGGCAACAGCTGCTCTGTTTCCAATCTCCCCTTCAAGGTCAAAAGAACCAAGAAGATAATTGAGACCAAACCCAGATATCTGACCTCTGCCAATAGCCTAGACTGTCCATAATTGATTTCAAAAGGGAAGCAGCACCCAGATTATTCTGGTGGCATTGCTGAGAGAAGCGATGGCTGCCATTGGGAGGCAAATGGCTAAGCAGATGTATTTGTAGGTTGTTCAGCCTCCTTTGACATAAGCAGCTCCACTCTTTTGGAGGACACTATTTTGGGGCTCTGGCATCTCAGATAAAGCCAAAAAGATCTTAATAGTTATTTGTTTCTATCTGCCTCAAAGCACCTGTGATGCCTTCAGATGAAGTTCTGGAGGGCTGTCTTCCCTCCACTTGATACCAATACACCTTTGTACATTCACAATACTGTTTTCAGATAGGTGCAGTAAGGGCTGCTCTCTGAGTATGACCCCCAACACAGAGAAGAGAAATATATCAAAGAAGAAATGAGGAGCAAGGAACAAGCAGTACAGACAAACTTTGACAAGACGGAGTTGATACCTGCCTGAAAAGGGTAATGTTTACAGACATGGAAGATGGAAAAGCAGCAACACCTCAGCTCAGAGTATCTGTCTCCCATCTGCTGATACATCATGCAGCCCTAGGGACTGTCTGGACTCATTGTTACTACAAGAAAACATTGTTCCTTTCCAGCAGTAAATGAGAAGATTGAACCACTTCCACACAGAGGAGAGGAAGCCTTTTGTGCATATCATTGTCAACACAAGACTGCAGGGTTGCGATGTTCCCTTTTAGAGGAAGACAGCAGGAGCTGTACTCAATCACCAGTTCATACATGCATGCTGCTCTAGAGATAGCAGCATACCTGCTGCTACCAGAGGTATCTGCTTATACTAGAGATAGCAACAGCACACCCTTCTTTGCCTCCAGTACCCTTTTGGACAAATTTCAAGCCCTTTTTGCTAATCTCAGCAACCATTAACAACTATTTTGCAGACTTTCTAATAGGTAGCCTCTCTACCTCAGTTCTCCAGTCCAAGATCACAGAATCACAGAATGTTAGCAGTTGGAAGGGACCTCAAAAGATCATCTAGCCCAACCTCTCTGCCAAAGCAGGACCACCTAAATCAGATCACACAGGAACGTGTCCAGGTGGGTTTTGAATGTCTCCAGAGAAGGAGACTCCACCACCTCTCTGGGCAGCCTGTTCCAGTGCTCTGTCATGCTCACAGGGAAAATGTTTTTCCTTATGGTAATGTGGAACTTCCTGTGCTCCCCTTGTCCTATCATGGGCCATCACCGAGAAGAGCCCAGCTCCATCCTTCTGACACTCACCCTTTACGTATTTATAAACATTAATGAGGTCACCCCTCAGTCTCCTCTTCTCCAGGCTAAAGAGACCCAGCTCCCTCAGCCTTTCATCATAAGGGAGATATTCCACCCCCTCAATCATCTCTGTGGCTCTGCACTGGACTCCTTCAAGCAGTTCCCTGTCCTTCTTGGACTGAGGAGCCTAGAACTGGACACACTATTCCAGAGGCGGTCTCACCAGGGCAGAGTAGAGAGGGACGAGAACCTCTCTTGACCTACTGACCACAACCCTTCTAACACACCCCAGGATGCCATTGGCCTTCTTGGCCACGAGGGCACACTGCTGGCTCATGGCCAACCTGCTGTCCCTTTCCCCTACACTACTCTCTAACAGCTCAATGCAGATGCTCAGGTTGATGGAGAATGCGTTTAATCTACTGAAAGCAATTGGTAGAATCCTCAGCAAAGGCATTTACTCAAGCAAAGAAACCCTATTTGAAAGGAAAGCTGCCTTGAGAACTCACCAGTCAAAGCTAAGACATTTGCCTCTTGCGGATTTGGTATGCATGTATCAAAACAGTAGTTTAATGGTGAAGTAAAATTTTATGTGCTGCAAATTTGCTGATATACCACATCATGTGACTTTCATACTGGTCCTCAAACTCTGCTTAGGAGGCAATGCTTTTTACCAGCTGCCAGGGTACCTTCAGTCTTACATCTTGCATAAGTCATCAGTTTTTGCAGGACAGATCAGATACTGATTACTATTCTAGTATTGTCATAGTGCCTTTCCAGTCTCTATGTCCTGGCAGAGCTTACAGTCACTGATAGTGATCCGTTCATCACAGTATCCTGTGGGAAACTATATATCACATAGGAGCCACCAATGGCTCTTTTTACTCTTGGAAAGCGACAAAATCCAGAGTTACTGGAACTCTTATTTTCTTTTTCCTCTTTTTTTTTTTTTTTTTTTTTTAATGTTCCCTGTTAAAATCAAGAAACTGAGCCACATATTTTTAATAATGAGAATCTGGATGAGGTTCAATCTAAATTTTGAAAATATATTCCAATTAAAGACTTTAATAGATTCTTGGCTTTCCCCACATCTCATTGCCATGTGCTTTCAATAATCCCAAGCTCCCTTTTTCACTAGTAATAAGTAGAATGCAGAGCATGTGACATTCTCCAGAAGGTCAGCCTCTTCTGGACTGCTGTTTTCTGAGCATTTCTTGCAAAGGGTTTGTTCAGCGGGGACTTCTTTTTTCCAAACTTGCTGCAGATCTGCTGTGATTGTATCAAACATGGTGCTTGCCCTTGTAAAGCTGCAATGACTTTTGGATTGTGTGCTCCAAAATAGAGGTTTTATTCTCAGGCCAGAGGGTTTCACTGACAGAAATGGCGTGTTCTTCTCCTTGGTAAGACAAAATGACGACCACTCAGGTCACAGACCTGCAGAGACTTACTGATGTGCTTTACTTCAGCAGCAACACGTGCAAATAAAGCTCATGGACTGCTAGAGTCAGTTGCACCAGGCATCTGTGTGACTGGTCATGATATCAGGCTCTCCCATTTGTGTGGCAGCTGAAACCTATCATTGTGTAGATTAGAAAGTTATTTAATCCTTGTATGAAACAGCTGCATCCAGCGCACTGAGTATTAATTTGATGTGTCACTGTGGCCCCTGCTCAACATACAGCTTGGGCCAAACAAATGAGCAAAGCACTAGGATGTATGTTGAATGGCAGAATAGATAATGTGGAAAAAAATTATAATACCTTTAGAGAATTGTGTTATGTGGATGCATCTGGAATACTCCGTGCAGAATTGTTTTTAAAGAAACAATTAAGGACCTGGGAAACTTCCCACTTGAAGAGAAATTAAATGACTGACGCGATTCACTGTAAGAAGCATAGAAGAGGGACATAAAAACCTGTAAAACAATTAAATGTATGAAGGTGGATGAGGGGGAACTTCTGTTCTCCTTATCTCTTATCCCACAAAAAATGATGAACATTCAGTTAGAGTAGAAATATCAGAGCCACTTGAATGAAGCGTATTCCACATGATTGTCTCATAAAAACATGGAAATTGCAGTCACAAGAGCCTGTTGAGGATGGATGACACAAAGCTACTGTGTATTCTTCTCTCTGCAAGATAGTATAGGCTGTAAAGATGTGGTACTTGGTCTTTTTGTTTAACTATGCAAACTAAGTTTTCATTCTCAGGCACCTTCTCCATCCAACAAAACATTCTACTTTTTTTTCCCTGAATCTTCTTCAGTCTCTTTAAAAATACATACGATAGAAGACCATATTGTAATGTCAGTTTGCAGATAGGAAATTGTCTCCCCATTGCTTACCACTATTTTTTTTTCTACACCAGATATTGCATGTCTTTTTATCACAGTATTACGTACATTGTCCCTTGCCTGTGCAGTGGCTTATCCACTGAGACCTCCAAATTCTTGTCAGTGCCAACACTTTCCAGCACACTTGGTGTTTATGTGTGTCCTAATTTTTTTTTCTAGACACATGGTATTGTATCTGGCTGAAGTAAAACTCACACTTCATTTGAATGCATGTAGGTTACCAAGCAATCTCTATTGCTCTTCATACCTTTGTCCCCATCATTACTGACCACTTTGCAGTCTTTATGAGATTTATACCTTTTGGTAACTGCACTGTTTCATTTAGTTCTGGGCAAGTACTGGAACCAGTCTCTACAGAGCAGCACTGGAACTGTCCTCACTGGATTGTGTATTCACGGTTATCATGTCATCTTTGAGACAGTCAGCTACTCATTTCTTAATACATGCTAATCCTAACTTTTCCAAGCTGGCACATGTGGCAATAAGTTAAATGGTCTCCAAAAATCCATCACACCTATATAGTTATTTCTATCAGTCAAATCGCTAACCTAACCAAATCATTCAGTTGGATTTGTTTGACAAAACTGTTTTGGAAAAGGCAGATAACACTTTTATTTCATGAAAAGATTACTAAGTGATAAAAGAAAAGCTAGGAATCCATAGTAACCCATAGTACAGAAAAGTCTAGCTGGAAAGCAGCAAAGGTGTCATATTTATGCTGCTGAAGCCCCAAGCTTATGCCCTCAAAAGCATCATTTTTCCTGCCACAGTAAGGGGGATTCATCTCTAGAAAATCAAGGCTGAATTCCACAGTACCTACAGGGAATCTATTCCAGCACTTCACTAGATTTCATATAACTGGACCCTATTGCTTTTTTCCTATCCACCACAGACAGCATCTTATTTCAGTACTATTACGTACTCTCTCCCTCACCAGGCTGAACAACCATAACTCGCTCATCAATGACATTTCTTCCTAGGCATGTGGCCACTTTTTCTGCACTCATCTTGTCTCTCTGCAGTAAATATGCACTCCTCTTAAGCTCCAGTGGACACATCTAATCCTAAAAGTCTCCTGTAGCACCAGTGCAGTTTCCCAGCTAACAATTCAAGGGATAAAATGGAGGCTTGCAATTCCTCAACTGTTTGTTCAGAAATGCCACATATTCACCCAGCTTTGGAGACAACAACAAGACCTAGAATCAAAGTGTCTGTTTATTAAAATAATACCCTGAAAACCTCTAATTCATAAATATGCAAGGATATGAAATAATAGCATGCAGCTCAGACAACTGAAGCTTCAAGTGAGAGAGAGGAGTAGAGTCCCAGGCATGTTACTTTCGTGAAAAGACTGGCTAAGGCTCAGAGGAGCTGATGTGTAATAACTTATGCTGAACTCAGCTGTTAAATACCAGTGATTTACTCACCTGTCATACAGTTCATGTGCTTGAAAGCAAGATGAAGAGGTATGGGCACTGTACATCCTGGTTATCTTAGGTTTGGAGGGAAGAATCATATGTGGCTTAAAGCCACCTGGGCATTCCTTGCTCTTTCTGACAGCAATTCCAAGGCCTCCAGACCAGCATATTTGTGCTGGCCCTTACGGGCTGGCCTAGCAGCCAGAAATTAAAACAGAGTGTGTGTGTACCTTGTCTTTGCACCTATTGCTGAAATCAGGGGTCAGCTTGTTACAGCAACCACTGGAGAGATGAGCACTATGATGGAGGGAGTATTTCTTATTATCTTGGGTTTGTTTCACATGGCTAAATGCAGAGCTCAAGAACACTGTTTTATAGTGAGTTTTAAGTTTTGAGACTGACTTGTGGACTTCAGTTAAGGGCTGCCCTAAACCTAGCAGTCTGTGATGCAGTGGTGGTGGTCTGCACAGAGCTAGCTGGTCATAGGGTACTGGCTTACTTCCTGATTTTTCAGCTGCCAAACTATATTAAAACAAGCTAAAAATATATTAAATATTTTCCTTTCCTAATATTACCTTACCACGTAAGCAATAGCTGGACTTGCCACTAGGATGTTATCTGATAACCGAGGGGAGGGGAGGGGAGGGGTGCAAGCCCAAATAGGGGCTGAGATGGAGGAGGGAGCCTGCTTCAGCAACCGTGACCAGGAGTCTGTTATGTTTCTATTTAGGTGGGTGATGAAAACGTTTCTGAGTTCCTGTTTTAACCCATCTCTGACCACCTGCCCCTCCACAAGTGCTCCTCAACACAAGCCCCTGAGTTTGTGCAAAATCTCTCCTGCTCTATGCTGCGCTGTTTAAGAAGGGTTGGGTGGTTGCGTAAAGACCACACATGGCGAGTCTAACAAAGCCGACAGGAGTGTGCTCTGTCCTCCTCTGGTGCCGTGCCATCAGAAAAATGGTTTAGCAGGTGACCTGGGCTCTGAGATGTTGCACAGAGAACTGGTGTGGGGGACGGATGGACAGAAGAAATTCCTGCACTACATCCCCTTCTGAGTCTGCCCTGGTGATGGACAGCCCTGGCAACCACTGCTGCTCCCCTCCCTCTGGAGGGAACCATGCCGTCCCCAGATGGATTGAAAGTCTAGAGGGAAGTTTTGGGTTGATGTCAAGCTCAAGTGTGAGAGTCTGGAGAATCTGCTACACATGGTATGCATTTGGTTTTGATTGTTTAACCTCATAGGTGTCGCATTTGAACATAGTTTTGAATTGTTTCTTTTCTTGCATGTATGTTGGAATAAAAAACGTACCAGGTTGCCCTGATACCTCTATTCCAAGTGATCACTGTGTTTTTTACCAGAAATAGTTGCAATGAAGTGAATGGGGAAGGCCTATCCCTGCAAAAAAAAAAATAGTAACACAGCCTGAAACTAGAGATGAAGCCCTACTTAACAAATGAGAGACGTAAAGGGCAGAAGCTATGAAAAGACACAGCATGAACAAGCAGAAAACACTTGGCCTGACCAATAATTCCTCCCAGACTCATACTAATGGAAAGTCTCTGCAGCAAAGCCACGAGGTTTTGAAAGCAAGGCAGCATGATCCTGGGGGGAGGCGCATTTCTGGTCTCCTAAAGCTTCCAGAGGACATACACCCCTTTCCCCTTGTGTTTTCACACAAATGACAAGCATTAACTGTAAATGGAGAACAATGTGTCTGATATGCTGGAGCATTTCTTCAGTCTCTCTGAGCTCTCTTCATGCTTAACTCATGCCATGTACTTAGGCTTGTTCACCTAACCCTGTGCTTCTTCCTGCTCCTCCTTATAGCTCTTAGGACGCTAGCTCTAGCACTGGGGACACCAGGGAGATGAGGCGGCTCCAATGCACCTCATAAGGCATGGCCTGTCCACTGTTTCCATCCATCCTCTCTGCTCTGTGTCCTTTCACAGCAGTCAAGACCTCAACAAGGTGTGTGACATCCACATCCCAGCTGCTGGATGCACAGCAAAGTGTGTTACTGCTCTTGCACCCTCTTCTCCTGCTCTTTCTACAGTTCTTTGCACGCCCTTTTTACACTCACCTTGCTGCTTCTGCATGGTAGTGAAGTCTTCAAAGGTGAGAGTGCGCACAGGGGGCCTCCAGAAGGCATAGGTCTCCATAATGGCCTCCAGCCCCGTCCTGTGCAACGAAAAAAAACAAGGAGAGAAGAATGTCAGTCAGCTGCCAAGAGTATCTGCACTGGGCGAAGAGGGCTCCGACCTCACTTGACAGGCTGCCAGCAGCCACCGAAAGGTCACCTTGGCATCTGTGAATTCCTCAAGCAAGCCTTCCCGCACAGGTGCTGGCCAATGCAGTAAAATTAAATTTCCCCAGCCCAGGATTACAAAAGCTCCTAACAGTCTCTCAGAGCCTTTTGCTTTTTTAACAAGGATCCCAAACTTTCTGACTGCTTTGCAGGGGACACATGACTGTCAGATCCTCAAGGCATGCTTTAGCATATAGCAGGCTTCCACACTTTGTGGATGCAAGCTGTTATGAGAATGAGGTAGGTCTGGGTTTCAGCCTACAGAATCAGAAAGATTTTGTGAACTGCTTTCCCTGCCACTTCGTAGTTTTGGACACTGTTCTGAAGTGCTTTGGGAAGCCATCAAAAATGGAATCTCCTTGGTTTTGGACTTCAACTAGAAATTCATAAGAGGCTTTTTATAAAATATCAGTGGCATCTCTGCTTTGAGTCCCTAACTCACCTCAAAGACAGTACCAAAGAGAAAAAGCCAAAAATGAAGTGAGAACTTTTCCTCTTGAAGGGCTGGGGTTTCACATTTGTTCTTATTTTCACCGCAGAATGCTAGCTCTGCTGAAAGCCTCTAACTCTACAGGCTCAGTGAGGACATAAGTACATTATCAGGAAAAGACCCTCATGTTCTTTATGGGACAACCCCCTGGAGTTTCTTCCCAGGAAAGGCTCTCCTCTGTGGAAGCTGCACATTGCTCTGTTCTCCACTCCTCACCTTCCCCTGACTCTTTTCCAGCAGTAGGTTATAGCTCACACTGACTGAACACGACTAGAGATGCTTCGTCAAAAGCGAGAACATATCCCCTTTCAATGCAAAAGGCTCTAACATCCCCAGAGCCTCTCATCAGATGTTGAGCTGATACTGGAGCTGCCCTTCACTTCTGAAAATGTCTTTCTGCACGTGCCTCCACTCACTCAGTTAACTTTCCAAAGTCTCCCCGGAAGCTCGGATGCTTTAAATACATTGGAGTTGGCAAACCAAACTCTGTATTTTAAGAGGAGGTTTAGAAGAGAGGTTGTTGCATGGTGTTTATTAGCTGCTAAGCTGTTAGAAGTAGAAACAGAAGACATCTCTGCATAGCAGTCTCACACTAGTGCTGAGCACATTACAACGAAACTATTTGGTTAATACAGTGGCCTCTGCCAGCTCATGGAGCTCAGAGACAACAAGGCAGCACAGAATGTGAACCCATCTGCTAAGCTAGGCTCTATATGCAAAAGTAGCACTCTGACTACCAGTACCACCCCGAGGATTTCCTCCACTCCTCGTGTAAGAAAGCCACATATGTTCAGATTCCATCTGCTTCTTGACATACGCAGCCAGGAAGGGAACAATACCTTTTTGCAGCCTCGTTAAATGATCCCCAAGACCAACACTGATGGAGGACTTTCTGGTACCCTATATCCAAGGGGCATAAAATGCCCTGAGCAAGTTGCAATGCAACAAGACCTCCTGTTGAAAGGACCTGCCTTGGTGATTAAAACCAGGTAATACATCCATCCAGAAATGCAGACTGAAAGTTCCAGCTGTGCTAATCCAGCTGCTCTGCATCTGCCACAAGGATCATGTGGGGAAATAGGGAGGCCAGCTCACTAAAACCAGTGTTCACACACTCTGGCTCAGTCATTAGTTCCTCGTGCATAGAACCCCATTCTGCACCAGCACTTGACTTCTAGTTCTGCTCTTATTACTCCCTTCCAGTAAAATCCAACCCCTAATGGGAAGTGGTTCAGGTAAAGAGTAAAGGCGGGTTAAATCTATTACCCCTGCCTCTGCCTGGAGCCTGCATCATTCTTGGCTCAGCTTGACTCATAGTTCAAAGTTTCTAGCTCTCTGTGTACCTCTTTCCACTGTATCAACACAGTTCTCACAAGTATTGTATAATATGTACTTCTAAAAGAAAAGGAAAAATAGAATAGTTGGGAGATCATAAAAAGAGTAAAAGAGTAAATCAGGAATAATATACTGCTTTCAAGGGTTGGACTCCACTGTGCCTGAGTTGACAGATGGTAAATGGCAGCACTGAGTGTACCAGGGCATCTTGCAAAGTTGTTCTACTCCTGCCCTGTATGCCAGGGAAAGGAGGGATGCCACCAGGGACCCGCCTCCTCCTGCTCCAGGGAAATAGGTCTAGAACAGCCCCTTTGCTGTGGACACGGCTCCTCTCACTCTCCCCTTTCCACACTGCAACTGCCGGCAGCAACACTGTGGCTTCACCAGATTCACAGATTGCCCTGTAATGCTGAAGGCAGCACTGCAGCTACAAGTACCTGAAGAATGGATGCCGAACTCCACAGCTGGCTTAAAGCCACCTCTTTCCTCTTTCTGCCCGAGATGAAAGTCCTTTACTCCCTGAGAGGTTTGGACATGTTTAACATGCATTATAAAATGCCCTCTCTAAGCATGTGGGTGACAGATCTCAAAGCTATGTCCAGTTCTCTTCTGCACAGATTTAGGTCCCTATATACGAAATCATCCTTTTTTCCCATTTTTTTTTTCCTTTGTGCAGAACAAGTGTTGTGGGTGTTTTTGAAATAGCGTCTAGGCAGAACACTGAATTTTCACATCCTTCCATGCATCAGACAAGATCCAGGAGATAGCCGTCTCATGTGCTAACCTGCTAGGCACCTACCACCCCACATATGGAGTCTTGCAGAAAAAGAATGTGCATCCATGGAAAAAACAGCTTTGGTGAGAATCACAGAATGGTAGGGGTCAGAAAGGACCTCTGGAAATCATTTAGTCCAACCACCCTGCTAAAGCAGGTTCGCCTACAACAGATTGCACTGGACTGTGTCCAGGTGGGTTTTTAATATCTCCAGGGAAGGAGACTCCACAACCTCCCTGGGAAGCCTGTTCCAGTGCTCTGACACCCTTAATGTAAAGAAGCTTTCCCTCACATTCAGGTGGAACTTCCTGTGCTTCAGTTTGTGCCCGTTGCCCCTTGACCTGTCACTGGGCACCACTGAAAAGAGTCTGGCCCCATCCTCTTGACACTCGCCCTTTAGATATTTATAAACGTTGATAAGGTCCCCTCTCAGTCTTCTCTTCTCCAGGCTAAAGAGTCCCAGGTCTCTCAGCCTTTCCTCATAGAAGAGATGCAACAGTCCCCTAATCATCTTCATATGATGAGCCCTCTGCTAGAGTCTCTCCAGTATTTCCCTGTCCCGCTTGAACTGGGAGGCCCAGAAGTGGACACAGTACTCCAGATGTGGCCTCACCAGGGTAAAGTAGAGGTCGGGGGAGAACCTCCATCGACCTGCTGGCCACAGTCTGCTTAATGCACCCCAGGATACCATTTGCCTTCTTGGTCACAAGGGCACATTGCTGGCTCATAGTTACCTTGCTGTCCACCAGAACTCCCAGGTTCTCTCTGGGAGACCAGCAGGAGTAGGGAAGGGATTTTACTCCTGTACTCAGCACTGATGAGACCACACCTTGAGTACTGTGTCCAGTTTTGGGTGCCACAGTATAGGAAAGATGTTGGGGTCCTGGAGCAGGTCCAGAGAAGGGCAACGAAGCTGGTGAGGGGTCTGGAAAACATGTCTTATGAGGAGCGCCTGAGGGAACAGGGATTGTTTAGCCTAGAGAAGAGGAGGCTGAGAGGAGACCTTACTGCTCTCTAAAAGGAAGATGTAGTGAGGCCGGTGTTGGTCTCTTCTCCCGAGTAACTAATGACAAGACAAGATGTAATGGCCTTCAGTTATGCCAGGGGAGATTTAGATTGGATATTTGGAAAAATTTCTTTGCTGAAAGAGTGGTTAGGCATTGGAACAGGCTGCCCAGGGAGGTGGTGGAGTCACCATCCCCGGAGGTGTTCAAAAGAGGTATAGATGTGGTTCTTACAGACATGGTTTAGTGGTGGGCTTGGTAGTGTTAGGATAATGGTTGGACCTGATGATCTTAAAGGTTTTTTCCAACCAAAATGATTCTATGGTTCTCTGCAGGGCTGCTCTCCAGGAAGTCAACCTCTAACCTGTATTGGTGCATGGGGTTATTCCTCCCCAGATGCAGGACCCTACACTTGCCTTTATTGAACATCATTATGTTCCTCTCCGCCCAGCTCTCCAGCCTGTCTAGGTCTCTCTGAATGGCAGCACAGCCTTCTGGTGTGTCAGCCACTCCTCACAGTTTTGTATTAGCAAACTTGCTGAGGGTGCACTCTGTCCCTTCATTCAGGTCGTTGATGAATGTGTTGAACAAGACTGGAGCCGGTACTGATCCCTGGAGAACACCACTAGTCACAGGCCTCCAACTAGACTCAGCACCACTGATCACAACGCTCTGAGCTCTGTCCTTCAGTCAGTTCTCAATCCACCTCACTATCCTCTCACCTATCATACACTTCCTAAGCTTACCCATGAGGATGTGTTGGGAGACAGTGTCAAAAGCCTTGCTGAAGTCAAGGCAGACAACATCCACTGTTTCCCCCTCATCAACCCAGGCAGTCAGGCCATCATAGAAGGCTATCAGGTTGTTCAGGCATGATTCCCCGTTGAGAAATCCATGCTGACTACTCATGAGAAGGCACACCACCTTTGTGTGACTGATTTTACAACTCTATCCCCAGCTCTTCAATATATTTTTTCTTCTGTCTGATGTATTCCTATTTTTGAAAGAAAATGTTGAGGTAAAGAGGTGGGAATCAAGAAACTCCATTGCTGTTCCAACTCTTTCTCCCATAGCAGTTTATGACATTTGTGTGGTATCAAGATGTCCAGAGCCACATCACAGACCTCCAGCACAGGGCAGAAAGGTAGTGCTCTCCTAGTCAGCAAAAATACTGTAGTGCTATTCTGTGTGTGTTCCAGCCCCTAACAGGGAAAAAAAAAAAAACACCTGGCCAATGAAGAGACATTTTGGGACAGCAATAAATGCTGACAAAGGAAAAGAATTGTTTTCAGCATTTCTGGAATCTCAGCAACTTCTTTTGGTCTTTGGTAAGGGCTGCTGGTACCAAGTGTGCTGAACATTATCCATGTGGCATCCACTTTCTCTTCCAAAGAGCTGCACAGAAAAATTGACTTCAAACTGTCTATCAGGCCATAAACCCTCCCCTCTCACACCATCTTTATAAGGAAGTAAAAAAAAAAAAAGTATCAGAAAAGGACTGACTGCCAGCTTTATTTTAATAAGGTCAGTCCTTTAAAAGGTATCCAAAATTCACTCTCTCTTTTTCATTCATTCTTTTATTTTTAGTGCTATAAAGTTTTAATAATAGGCAATAAACTAAACAGTTCTATTGTCTGAAAAATGAAAAAAGATGTACAAGCTATCTGTGCACCTCCATAATCCATGCCATATGGCTGACCTTGCCATTCCCACTGCACACAGGATTCAGGTCATTGTTTCATTGTTCACTGGGGAAGCCAAACTATTGCCTCCAAGCACCCTCCTGACTTTCTTACCCTAGACAAGAGCTCAAAGAGCATTTCCAACACAAACAATTTTTATTCACCTCAGCTGCCCACATCTGAAAGGAAAGTGCTGTTGCTTGCCTTCAGCTTGGGGTTTTTTTCCTTCCGTCACCCTGCTGGGTTTCCTGACTGTTGTCCCTTCTGGCTTCCTCCTGGATAAGCAGCTCCCATAAGCATCCCACTGTCAAATGAACTTTACTCAGTCTCCAAAAATAGGCTCTGTGGCATTAAACCTGCACCCTCACTATCCAAACATTTGGCTAGCTGAGCTCCATATGTCCAAAATTCTGGTTCTCAATTTCTTGAAGTTCAGGAAAGCAACAGAGTAGTACCTGCCTTGTATATACATTACATAGGTACCCTTTCACCACCAGCACCGAATTTTGTTTCTCTTGCTCTTGCAGATAAAGCAAAGAGGGACCAAAAATCATGTAGAGGGAATCTCTAATAAGCAGGAACTAAGACTCAGCCTTCTAACAGAGGCTAACTCCCTAATCCATCAAGGCTAATGGCTAGATTTCTGAACACTATTAGTTAACACGGTTTGAGCGCTCCAAGACTACAAAACAATGTCCAGCTGCTGAGCTGTTTGCATCCTTCCCTCTGAAATACCTCATTGCTCCTTCTCCCAGTGAAAGGACTGAGGCAGCTGTAAAGGAAGACAACCATGAAAGCAACTGAAGGAGATCCAAGAAGGGATCCATGAAAAGATTGCTCCCCAGATGGATATAGGCAGTTATATGGTCATGGGGTGTCCCCAGGGCAGCAGGATTTTAACAGTCTGTTGTACTAACGAAGGCAGAGCACACTCATAAGGAAACATATGGGAAGGTTGTGAGCTGATGGAAGTGAAAGATTTAAAAGGGAAACTAGTTATAAAAACAAGTCAACCCCATAATTTCTGCAGGAGGCAACAACGGTGAAACAATAACAGAATAAGAAATAAATGAAGGAAAAACATCCATCTCCATTTCATAGAAAAGCCTCAACACAAAGCAAAAAGGAAACGTCCTAGGGAAGAAGTGGCCTGAGAGTTCCTCTTCTCCCACCATGCTCTGGTTTTTTCCAGTGGGTTTTCTTTACCTCCATCATTTGCTGGGAAACTCTAACCAAGGATCTGATTCGGTATCCCAATGTCACTGGGATATGATGCCCTGGAGCAGCATCAAATATTCTGTGGGCCCTGCTGCTGCCACACTATTTTTATTTTCTTTTTCCAGAAAACCTCTTGGACATATACTACACTTGCCTGCTTCACAAATGGCCCCTTTTTCAAATTACTCTGTTTCTTTTTCAAAGGAGGCTTGCATTTTCAGTGGGACACTCTCCAGCTACAGCCTGATGCACTGTACCTGACCAAAGTTGTTGTGGGGATGTGGGAAGCTACAGAGCATCACAATCGTCACTCCAGTTGACCAGTGACCCTGATGAGGTTAGAAAGTCACAAGGGGAAGGGGAGCCAACCAGCACAGTTAAGTCCCATTTGGAGAGTCCTTTCCACACACAGCTTGGACCTTAATGCTTTAGTCCCTCCTATATGTACATCTATGTACGTGCCCTCTTTAAAGGGAGCAGCTGAGCACTTGAGAGTCCTCCACTAGTTGACAACAGCAGTGCAACCTTAGCCAGACCACTGCTTGTGAGGCAGGCGTCTGACTGCTATATATGCTTGCAAATACCTTTGCCTGTTTTTTCTTCCTAAAGCCTCAGGCTGATCTCTTTGATGTGTAATACCTTAAAGATTTTAATTCCTCTTTACATCAGCAGAGAGCCTTACTGAGCTCTCCCCACAGCTGCAGCAGTGTAGCAATTTCCTGCCCTTTCTTAAATCAACGAGCTACAAAGATCAGTAATTCCCAACCTTTTCAGGAAACTGTCCAAATTCACTGGGCTAGGACCTTATTAATGCCTTCCACATTAATCTGGCCCACCATGTACCTGGAACTGCATCAGTCCCTATTCTAAGCCCAGACTCCAGTGCAGCTGTATCTTTGCACACAGGGAAGATGTTGTACTCTGGTCACATACTACTTCCCCTAAGCAGGAGAAAAGAGCAGAGTAAAAGTCACACATGCCTCAAGTACTAGAACTGATGCTCACAGTGGGAATTAAATAAGGAAGGTAAAATCTTTTCACATAGCTACATTAAGATGAGAACAGAGGAGCTGAGCTAGGAAGCCACTAGGTCAGTAAGATGTCTTCTTTATGGTCATGGAGACTGTAGCATTTACAGGGGTGATGGGAAACACGGGCAGTTGTCCATTTACTGAATGCCTCCCATACCAAACCATGAATGAGGTCCTGGTGAACACACAAGAGGAGCATGCAAGTAAAAACTGAATTATAGTGCCCATGGGGACAATGAGGGCCGTGCACATGAATTTCACTCTGTTCTGCACACTCAGAGCCTTGCTTTACAACCCTAGGGTTCTTGTAACGTGGTCATATATGTCTAATTCTGTAATTAATTTAGTGTTTAAAGCCTTTGTCAAGCTGATTTAAAGGTTACCCTCATCATTTAGATCTGAAAAATTTAGATCTGCTGCACACTCTGCTGGATTCATGGATGGCAGAAAAAGTTGACTTTTGTCAAAAAACTTTTTGTTTGGACTTTCTTATTCTTTTTTGATAACTCTGTAACACTTTTTACTAATAGAAAGGGGAGTTTAACTAAAGTTCCTGATTTACTATTACATTATTCTGAATAATATTTAAGATGTTCTACTTAATCCTTTCGTTAAAACCCTGACAAAATTAAGCAGCACGGTCAAAGTGAAACAATTTGACATCACTAGAGAAAAAATGAAATTCTTTGAAACTAGAACACTTTTGAACTTTTATCCTGCAAACCTCTCTGAAACTCAATTTTTTCTTCCAATGTAAAGCAAGCGTTTGTGCTCCAAGTTTGGGAATTTCCTGTGAAAATTAAAATTTAAAAATGCCCCTCAGCCAGCTCTACATTGTGTCCAGTTCTGGGTTCCCCAGTTCAAGAGAGACAGGGAAATACTGGAGAGACTCTAGCAGAGGTCTACTAAGATGATGAGGGGACAGGAGCATCTCTCCTATGAGGAAAGGCTGAGAGACCTGGGGCTCTTTAGCCTCGAGAAGGGCAGACTGAGAGGGGACCTTATCAACACTTACAAATGTCTAAAGGGCAGGTGTCAAGAGCATGGGGCCAGGCTCTTCTCAGTGGTGCCCAGTGCCAGGACAAGGGACAATGGGCACAAACTGGAGCACAGGAAGTTCCGCATGAACATGAGGAAAAACTTTATGTTAAGGGTGTCAGAGCACTGGAACAGGCTTCCCAGGGAGGTTATGGAGTCTCCTACTCTGGAGATATTAAAAACCCACCTGGATGTGATCCTGTGTGACCTGCTCTAGGTGAACCTGCTTTAGCAGGGGGAGTTGGACTAGATGATCTCCAGAGGTCCCTTCCAACCTCTACCATTCTGTGATGTAATAATGAACAAACAAAAGCATCTAGATCCCCTTTCTTAGAACTTTCATTATTTTGCAGAGTGTTAGCCTGTGACCTACTTGTCTGTTTCACAACCTGCAATCCTCCGTTTTTCTATCTCTCTTCTTCATTCTAGGTGAAAAAAAAAATTTAAGAAACTCTGCAGTATCTTTACAAGTTCATTTATTTTACCAAATTCTTTGATATGGTGGCATCATATCAGCAATACACGAACAGTTTACTGATAACTTATCAGAGATGTTAAAGAACATATCAATTGTGTTTCTCAACAATAAACTGAGAAGCTCAAAAGAATACAAAAATAGTAGAAATGAGCATAAATAAATTAATAATGCAGCAGGAAAAAAAAAAAAAAAAACAGCAAAGCACACGTACAGAAGAAAACAACCTTGAAAGTAATGCTAACAGAATGGGTACTGAGGTAGCAGTGAATGGGGAATTAAACATATGACAGCAAAAACATACGGCCATAGAAAAAAAATGTTGTTGAGGAGGAAAGTGATAAGCTGCATTTACAGGTATGTTGTTTAAGAATATCTAAACCCCTCTGTAAGGGTTTAACACTGCATGATCCAGGCAGAGGTAGGAGCATCACTGGAGAAGACTTCTGAAAAGAAATGGGGTCAGTCTAGCTGGCTAACCTGGAAAGTATTTTCTAAGGAAACCATCATTATACATTGGATCTGTTTAGGCAAAGTAAAACAGTCTTCCTAATTCCTCTAAGAACTAGTCTACAGCAAACTTCTCCTATAAAAAATAATTAGGATCACAAACCATCTTCCTCAGCCTTAGACACATGCCCTGTGCACATATCAGGGGAAGGAGACAGGAGATCAGAGAAGGAAATGCAAACAAGCTCTGCTTACCTGTTTCTCCCGGAATCTCTGAAACCTTTGGCAAAGGGGTTTCTGTCAATTTTTAATCTGGTGATCTACAAAGGAAGAAAAAGAGAATTAGTTGATCTCTCAAAATTTTTTTTCTTTCAACAAACGAAAATGGCTGACGATAACCACTCTTGCCCAAACCGCCTGTACAATGATCTTTCATACTTATTTCCCCGGACTTATATTAAAGTTGCCCTTATGTTGTCCATGAACAGATTATCTGCTTAGCAAATGAACGGTGCCGGAGGCAGAAACTTGGCAGCATTGAAAAACCAGGCACAATGCTGGGGCTGAGAAGCTGTTCCCAAAGGAGAAGAACGCCTTGGATGCAAGTGCAAAACCCCAAGAGCTATAATTCATCAGTGGCAGTGTGGTTCAGGACGCAGGCATACTGCTCACCTTGGGCTGGTGTCTAGGTTATCCCAGCCTCAACACTCTAGATATCCAGCAGCTGGATGCACTCATGGACCTTCAAACAATGCTGAGGAGAAAAAGCCAAGCCAAGCACAGGCTGCAACCTCCAAAGACAGCAGCTGGCCACCCAGTCATGTGCACAAGGTGCTGTTGTTCTGGTCAGCACCTGGGTGGCCCTTGAAGGGTTTTCTGGTATGGAAACCATTTGGGTTTTTTGGATTTTTTTTTTTCTTTTTTTTCCTCCTCTAAACAAAGAAGATGACATCCAGACTGAGTGCTTTGGGGGAGTCTTCCTTCCTGCTTTATTTTTAGGCATGAATTCCATGTTGGTAAATATGGAAAAGAATACTGGGATTTTGACCTTGCAGCCCATGGTATCATACTCCCTGTCAGCTATTCCCCAGCCTGGTGCAGCACAAGAGCTTCCCTCTGTCAGCCTTACCTTATCCCTGTCTCTGGAGTGAAAAGAGAGCAAGATCTCCAGATCTTATAGAATTTGAAGTGTTTTTTCTGAAACTGCTCAAAAGGGACTAGTTTAATATAGACTGATCTGAAGCGGATTTGCAGGTCTTTTGCTTCTGTCAGAACCAAGCCCTCACTCTGGATATTAACCTCAGATATGGAATGCAGCTCCTATTTTTGCAGAAGCTTAATTTGTGAACTTAATTTCCGCTAGCCTGACTTTGCAGCTGTCCTGGGACTTGTGTGTACAGAGACAGATATGTTCTGTGGAGGATGGAATTACAGCAGAGGGAATCCCTGTGGTGGGTTTGCTAACATTTTACAATTGTTTCCAGAGACGCTTCTCCCAGTAAGGCAAAGTTTTACAGCCACTGGAGGGCATGAAGGCAGATTCAGGGTTTTTAAAATTATTTTTCATGAGAAGATTTCTCCAACCCATCAAAAATCTCCTTTACTTGTATTATAAAAAAACACCCTCCAATTTTTCTGGGGGAAAAAATGCCCAAATGTTTGGAATTCAGAGAGACGAGGAAATTTCAGTGCCTCTTTACAGGGAGGAGACTTATAGAGCTACTGTCTGATAGACATCCCTCCCTTAGCACCTCCCTTACCTGCAAAATTATGACTTATAAGTGGTCATTAGGGAAGAACGATAGGCTTCTTTCCAGTCATTTCTTCTCCTTTCTCTATCCTCTTTCCACATCTGGTCTACACTTAAAAGTTTGTGGAGTACATGTATTTGGACAAGGGTGGCAGGAAATTTCAAATACTGCAGTGACAGCAAACCCACAATTGTGTTGCAGTATTTTTTTCTGCTGGAATAGTTAATCCGTTCTGGGTCCTGATTTAAGTCAATTCAAGGGGACCAGACAGAGAAAAAGTTAGGAGTGGGCATCCAGCAGCAGTCCTGGGAGCACTGTAAGCAGGTATGCTCTCCCTTATATGTTGCAAAATATAAACTCTAACAATTCACTGAATTGTTACAATTCACAGTTGTTACAAATTGGCTAAATATTACAGTCTTCCTTGAGCTGACTTCACATGGGTCTGTCTTTCAAGTCCAAGAATAGTAAATATAATGACGTCCACTGAGTCCATGAAATCATTCTCCAGAAGCACAGATGTTGTCATGGTAAAAATAGTTACTTCACCGTTTCTGATTCAAGACTCCTCTGCAATTTGTGGCAGAAGATTGTATAACTTATTTCCCTAACAGGCTTGATAACAGATTATTTTTCTTCCAAGCCTGTTTGTACCTTCATTCTAGCTTATAACAGTACCTTGCGCTAAGTGGCCACACTATTAACACAGCGAAAGGGTTCATCAACTAAGATTCTGTTTCACGTGGCTGGGAAAAAATTACCTTACGCAGATGTTTTAATGACATCAAAATCCCCACCCCAGTAGGGAGGAGAATGGCAGGAAAGGGAAATGGGATGTGCCCAGTACCACTCACCCGAGAATAAAATAGGGATTATGTGTACATGAACAACAGAAAGAGCACACTAACCCCAAAGCATGACAGAAGTGGTATGAAGGCTAATGGGAATCCCCGAGGCAGAGGTACCTGACAGATGGGAGATGCATAAGGAGCTGGAAGATGAGCAATACATAGGAGACTACAAAGGGAATTAGTAGATATAAGGAGCTCTCAATATGTGCAATGAACATGCCTGCAGAAGCAATGAAGCAGGCCACCTCCTCAAAGACCAGGACACTGTCTTTCACTGGCCACTGAAGGAGAAGGGGGAGCAAATGTTTGTAATACACAGCAAGGCCTTTCCAAATCTTCCTTTTTTGCTGCTGTCTCATATGCTTACATTCTCAAATGCTCACATTTTCCTAGTAATTAATTTGCTCTTAAAGATATCATATCTTTGGGGAAAATAAGGATAGACGGGGAAATGTGTATTCAAACGCTAGTGTGCACGGAGATTACATTTCTTAGTGTCGTGAAGTCTAGTTTAAGAAAAAGGGCAGATGAGTAACAAAGCTCAGTAGTCAAGGTCTCTACGGATAGAATCCCACTGTGGCAACATCTTTTCTTTATGATTTCTGGAGTCAATGGCAGCACTCTTCACTGGGAACTGTGCATGATCTGAATCAAACATGAATTATGCATGAGAATTTCAGTTCATATGCAATACATGGACTGCTGCTGCTTATGTTCAAAGGCTTCTTTTGTCAGCAAATTGATGACATTGTCCTTCTCTAAAACTTCTCCCTTCACTGCTAAAAAAAGAAAAACAACTATGTGTTTTATCTGAGAGATAACAGATCCGGACTAGTTGTACTGTCTTAAAATTACAGTGCAGACAGAACACTATAGTTTGCACAATGAGACAGCAAGGAAATATGAACACAATACATCTCTTTATAGTTGATCTCATCTACTTACTTTACAATAAAAACTGCAGGCACCTTATCTGCAAGGTGGTTTTCTGCCTAGATACTTCATGTCCACACACCACTCTATTGCAAGAACTCTCTTTTTGTGCCGAAAAAAAAAACAGTGAGCCTGTAAAGCATACACTCCTCTTGAGCTATGTTTCTTAGCTAAGTTAATGTCTCAGACATGAAGAGCACACTGATATTTTTATGAACATCAAACACAAAAGGAGCCTGAAGGCACTCAGCTTTACCTGTTGATTTTGGTAGGCTGTCACTGTGGTGAAAACTGTCTCAGGGAAGTTGAAGGTTTTCACCCCATCTCCTGAAGGAACTGGCTTTGTAGGAGAAAGATCACTGCTGAAATCCTTGCGGATGACATGAACACGGGGCTGGTACTTATGCATTGAATGTAAGATTATCTGAAGAGAAAATAAAAGGAGAAGGAAAAGGATTATTTTCTTCCCCAAATATTCTACATTACAATCACATGCACAAGGAAGCAGGGATGGAGTAAGGGCTAACATGAAGAAAATTACTCTTTTCTTACAAGCACATATGAGACAAAGTTTGTGCTACGTGAGGAGAGAAAGGGGCTTTATTGCTTCATAGTGTCAACATCAGGCAACATTTTGAGGAAAAGCACTGAAGTAGGGAAAAAATGCTTCCTAACTCTGGAGAGTGACTACAGACACATGTGCCTGGCAGGACATAGGAGCATCAAAGCAGCAGCAGCAGCACTCTTTTGAGTCTGAGAGGAGCAAAGCTAGGGCAGCAGGCACCAGGTCTAGCTTTTAACTTACATGGCCTTGATCATCAAGCTCGTTGTTGGTCAGCTTGAGCTTGTCAAAACTGACAACCTGCCTCATCCAGGTGTCTCCAGAAGCCAGGGAGTCAGGGTGGATGTAAACCCTCGGGGGCACTGGGGAGTCAGCATTACCAGCCACCATCCACTTGGAGCTGTGATACACATACCTGAAAAGGAATGGGAGATGACTAAGGGAAGTCATCACTCACTCACTCACACTCACACTCACTCTCACTCTCTCACTCACTGGAGAAACATTTGCAGGGTTCCTCCTCCCCTGCAACCCTACCACACACACCCCAAGCTCTCATTTGCAGTCAGGGGAGAATGTGCTTTATTGCAACCTCCTACCTTCTAAATGAAAGCCAGATTACCCCTAAGCCACTTGTTCAGACTTGATTCCTTATTAAAACCACCTTTGCAGTTATTTTCTCTGTAAAACTCTGCCACATGTGCCTTCTCAACTCCTTAACCCTCTCTGAGCCAGAGTAAGAGGCTAGAAAATATGGGTAAATAAAGCCCTCTGAAAATACTAACAAACGCCCTGTAATTTCTGGAAATCTGCACTGGCTCCCATGCTAGATTGTGCAAAACACATGTCTCTTCACCCAGAAAGGGCAAAATCTAATGGACACCACTAGAAAAATTAATAAAACAGAATTTCTGGTTTGAAATATTGTAAAATAGGAAATTCCATATAGTATTACGAATGTTGGGATTAAAAGGAAAAAATAATTTTTTGTGTTCCTGATCTTTTGTGTTCCTGATCTAGTCATCCTATATCTGCCATAAATTTCTCCACAACAGCTTTGCCTAGACACTTTTTTCTTTCTGTCCTGTGGCTTCTTCAGCCTAAGGCATTTCACACACAGTCCTGCTAACACCTCTGAGTTCTGCCCTGTGCTGCCCCTCACTGGGTCTCTACTTAGCTCTGTTAAGCTGTTTCAGTCCTTACCTACAAACAGTGATTCATTTCCTGTATTTTCACAAGAAATGCAAAAAAAATGAAACTGTTCCTTTCGCTGCTAGTTTACTCTATGTAGCTGCACAAGCTAACAAGGACAGAAACAACGTGTAAGACAATATATTTATTGCGGTCAGAACCACACTCAAAGAAAGGGGAAAAACCTCTAGCTGAGTATCAAACACTACCTTGATGCTTCCCAGGAAAAGCATTTTCCTGAGAAACACTCTCCACAATGTGAGAGCAAAAACGTAGAATTTAGCATTTGAAAGAGAGGATCAGTTCTAATCCTTGAAATGTGGTGCAGTCAAAACTATTTGGGAAAAAGACTTGGTCCAGGGGTCTTTTAATGAATATTAATAAATCAGCTCTGTCTGGATAGTTTTCTGGGATGCAGAGGACCATGAGTTTTCCAGACTACTTTCTAAGATCAGAAGACCTTTAATATCAGAGGAATCTCTTCCTGTCTCTCAGGTCAGTGGTGGAGATTCACCAGAGTGTTTCTCAATGGCTCCAGGCTTTAGGTCAGGGCCCATATCCCCTGTGGCTGCTATGCTGGACAGTGAACGCTTTTAAAACAAAAGTCGTCCAATTCAGTTCAGGCCAGACCTGAGGTGCCCATCTTAGTTCAGCTGCTGTTTGTCCATTCCTTTCTTGCTGAAGTAGTTCTAGAGGCTCCAGAGTCCTCATTGATAACTCCAGTTATTGGTTCCCTCAGACAGTCGCTGCTAGTCGTGTCAATTGTGAAATGCATGCTAGGGATCTCCCTAGTTAAAAACTGTTATTTGGAAAGAGCAAGACTTCAATCCAGAAGTGCAAGAGAGTATGTTAAACCTCTGGGTTTGTGTCTCATGATTCTGATCAAATCAACTATGTTGGTGTAAATCAAAATGGTCTCCTCCAGCATATGTTTGCAATGGTGTATAATGGCATCTGTCTTTCCTAGGCTGTTACTGACAGTAAATTATCACAAAGTTCCTACCTCTGCACCTAAAAAGCTTACCTGTATCTCTTGTTATCCACAGGCACAATGTCCATGGCAATATAATATTGCTGGTGGGGATCCAAGCCTGTAATTTTCACTCTCATGGCTGGAAACATTCTCCTGAGAATATAAGAGTAGAAATGAGGAAGAAAATGGTGAATAAGGAAGCTGATGGGGCTCCTTAGACCTCTCTCTGACACTAGGAGCATGCTACTTTACATAGCCAATTTCTTGGCATGACTTCTCTGGGCTTGGCATGGGTAGCAAAGACTGTGCTGGCAGTGGTTTGAATTTTCAAATTGTTCCCACTTAAGAAAAGGGAGAACAGGATAACAATCTGTGGGTAACAATAAAACACTCTCAGCTGAGCACTCTATCTGTTCCAGCTCCTAGCAGACACTTCTCCTATGCTCCACACAAATTGTGCTCCCTAGGCTTTTCCAGGGTGTGCAGTGTACCTCCTTGCAGATGACAGCAAGCTGGGTGGAAGTGTCAATCTGCTTGAGGGTAGAGAAGCTCTACAGCAGGATCTAGACAGGCTGGATTGCTGGGCCAAGGCCAATCCCATGAGTTTCAACAGGGCCAAGTGCCGGGTCCTGCACTTCAGCCACAACAACCCCCAACAGCGCTACAGGCTTGGGGAGGAGTGGCTGGAGAGCTGCCAGGCAGAGAGGGACCTGGGAGCGTTGATTGACAGCCGGCTGAACACGAGCCAGCAGTGTGCTCAGGTGGCCAAGAAGGCCAATGGCATCCTGGTCTGTGTTGTCAGCAGGAGCAGGGAGGTGATCATTCCCCTGTACTTGGCTTTGATGAGGCCACACCTCGAGTGCTGTGTCCAGTTTTGGGCCCCTCTCTACAAGAAGGACATTGAGATGCTGGAGAGGGTACAGAGCCGGGCTACCAAGCTAGTAAAGGATTTGGAGCATGTCTTGTATAAGGAACGACTGAGGGATCTGGGGCTGTTTAGTCTGGAGAAGAGAAGGCTGAGGGGAGACCTTATTGCTCTGTACAACTACCTGAGAGGAAGTTGTAGTGAGGCGGGGGTCGGTCTCTTCTCCCTAGTAACAAGTGATGGTACAAGGGGAAATGGCCTTAAGCTGCACCAGGGGAGGTTCAGGCTGGATATTAGGAAGAATTTCTTTACCGAAAGGGTTGTCAGGCATTGGAACAGCCTGCGCAGGAAGGTGATGGAGTCACCATTCCTGGAGGTGTTTAAGAGACAGGTAGATGTTGTACTTAGGGACATGGTTTGGTGGTGTTGACAGAATTAGGACAAAGGTTGAACTCGTTAATCTTGAAGATTTCTTCCAGCTGAAACTGTTCTATGATTCTATGATTCTGTGATTCTTGGTACTGCTTTTCCTGCTGGCCGTCCATCTATAATTATTCTCTCATATTCCATTAAATGCAGGATCACTTCAGTTCTCTTTTTTGAGAAAATCATATTTCAGTATAGAGTTTGATAGTACTGCAGTAATATTTAAAGCAGATCCATCATCCTGAAAGATCCTCTTACCCTTATGCTTGTAGTTATTTAAGAAAAAATGTCCCTCAGTCTACTTATTAAGCATGTATTTCACATTTAACAGAAACACTGGCATTGTCATCATGGTTTCCTTGAAGTCCTGGTAGTATTTTGTGCAATCTTTTTCATAAGTGTTGTCTTTTCTACATCGTATGATCCAGATCTGTCTTATGCGTTTTCTCTTGATAGGCAAGTTAGGAAACTCTACACCAGCAAGAATCAATTCCCAGCCTTTGTTTTCTTGTCTGATCACAAGTTTAGCTCTGCCGTGCACTAGTCACTGTTCTGGAGGTGTTGGTAGCTAGACAATTATTTCATAAAAGAACAGCTCAGTACAATTTTAACCTCAAAGCATGTCAGTGTTAGTATGGCTATGGTGTAATTACTCCTGAAAAAATTTCTGATTGCCAGCAGTCCAGTTGCCATTCTACGCTTCCTTCAAACAGCATGCTGAGTGAATTGTTTATGCCATATTATATTTGCAACTAACGTGGTATTTTAATATCTTCATAAAATCTGAGGAGCAGAACTGGGTGAAGCGCAAAAGGAAACGAGCAGCAGAGCAGAGCACTGAAAGAAATCCTGTGTTTTGCTGTTAACTCAAACCTGAGCTTTACTTGAGTGGCTTCTCAACCCTTATCTGAGAAAACCTTGAGCTGAGGTCCTACGAGATGGTGTTACTCTATTGCATGACTTCTGCCCAGAAGATACAGAGCTTTGGTAGGACACACTCTGAAAGTACTGGATGCTCACATGGAATTACATTCTGCTTCTCTGAGAAGTAAACATATACTTATGGAATGAGTCTAGTTTGGATGGGACAATATTAAAGGGGAATTTAAAACCACAACGACAAAATCATGGAAAAGTGTACAAGAAATGTTTGCCTGCTGTTTCTAGGGGCCATCCCTAGAAACTATCATGAAACTTTGCTTTCTATTTAGTGAGGAGCAGTCAAATGTCAGAGAAGATTTAGATGTCCTCCCAAAATTTCTGTATCTCAAAATATCACCAGTGGACACAACCTGGAGGAGGAAGAAAACAGGAATGTTTATGTCAACATCTCCAAACATGTAGCTCAAACTTTGCACTGAAGGGACACAACCACAAGAAGCTATTTTATTCTTTCTCATCCAGGCCACATATATCCACTTGCAGAAAAGCATGGGAAGGAAGAGGTTGGTGCTCAGCCTTTGTCCTACCTGCAGCTCTTCCGTTTCAGGTCACTGAGAAGGAAAGCTCTGACAACTGCATCTACCTCAGAAAAGGACATTTGTCGTGGGGGGCGGGGTCAGCACCACCCCACAGCTGCAGGAGCGCAGCTAACCCAAGTTACGAGAGATATAAAACTATCAGAAAAATTGTCTGCAGAAACCCTTCAAGGAGAGAGCAGATTTGTCCAACTGATGGTGTAAGTTTGCTAGCTGAACGACTGGGGGGGGGGGGGGGGGCGGGGGGGGGGGGAATAATGGGTTAGTCTTTAGTGGCTTGAGAGCATTGCCTTTTTTCTACCACAATGGCTCATTAAATCTGCCAAGCCAAATGGGTACAGGATGTGGCATTTTACACTCCAGCTCTCCTTAATTGGAGAGAGGTGGCTTGGGAGCAGCTTAAGAAGTAGATCATGTTTCAGAGGGTGGATGAGAAACCCAGGATTAAATCTGAGTCCCTTTGTGTCTAAATCTGCACCCTGTATTGGGAAAATTGAATGCTGTGTGTCCCAAGAAGCTCTGTCCACATCTGCAGCCCCATGTAAAGTTGCCGTATAGCCTGTGGGGTTGTTTGCTTATGAAATACCTTGTAAAAGATTACCGCAGACCATTCAACAGGCTTAGAGGCTAATCTCTAAAATGATCGGAGAGAGCTCGGCTGATCCCACTGCTTTCTCTAAGGTTTAAGTGTACTTTTAAAGTTTTGTAAATTATTACTGGTTTTCTTTTTCTGTGGGTGTAAAAGTAACTCAGATTTCTTTGGCATAAGAATGTGGCCTGGAACTATCACAGCAGGTCTCCAGCAGCACTGCTGTTTGGAAAGGGGAAAATGGAAAAGTCAGAGACAAACAGTGCTGACTTAGGGATGTATTCAGTGTAATCCTGGTTAAGTCCCTGTGCTCTGTGTTTCCTCTCAGCTGGCTCTTGGCCCCACAGAGACACCAGCCCTATAGAAAATGTGAGACTCGAAAGTTTGGAAGGAATTCAGGCTATTTGAATATGGCTGTATTAATAAACAGGCAAGAACCTTTCATCCAGAAAGATATCAGCTAGCCTTATAGTCAACAGCTACAGACACAAAAGCAGTCTGTTTTCATAGGAAACATGATGACATCTGATATATTTTAGGAGGAGGTTTCATATCAGCAGCAGTTTGGGATGATCAAGTTATTTATATGTTAGCTTTACCACTCCACAAGAAAACAGTCTCCCTAAACTTAGACTGTGAACTTACACACAGAACCCTTTTAGGGGAAATATGATGCTACAAGAAATAAGTTATTACAGTTATTTTAGGACCACTTAAAAGTGTTTCAAAATGCGTGTTTGTAACAACTATGTGCCTCAGTCTACTCAATTCCTGTCTCCTTCCATAAGGAGAATGAGGATTATGAAACTCTGAATGTGAAGAAAGTTTATCATATACAAAGATCTATAAAATGTGATTAAAATATTATTTGCCAGCATAGTAGTGTACTGATATTAAGAACCACGTTTGGGAACTTTCAGCAACAGAAAGAAGTAGTTGGATTGTGGTAGCCAGGATTATTTTGTTGTTGTTTAAAATTTTTATTTAACATAAAATCTAGCTCAATTTTCCTTTGTGAAAACTGTTCAAAGAAGGAGGATCACAAGTATATTCACAAACTGGACTTTTTTTCCAATAGCATAAAGCTTCAGGTTCTAACCCTTAGGAGTCCTAAGGTGCCAACTCTTATCCCTGCCCTTTGAACTAGCTTGTGTCAAGTTGCATCTGTCTTCAAAGTTGTCGTGCTCTGAGTGGAGACATGGGCCAGATGACCCCAAAAGATCCCTTCCAACATAAATTTGGTCTCTGTTTCACAGCTTAGTTTTAGAGAGGGCAATTCCCCATTAGGGGATAGGAAATTAAAAGGTACCTGGCAGCTTGTCTCAAAACACAAATGCAATTCCTTGAAGCTCTTCAGACATTGGAAATACTCCTGTACAGACAGCTTAGCGAGCAGAAGTCTGATGAGAGTTTAAAAGGATTGACACAATTTACTGTACAATTTTCATGACTGTTTAGTGTGATGATTTATACACTGCGTAAACAACAAATTAATTTAAACAAGATTAAACTTGCTTAAGGATGACATCTGCTAAATGTAAACCCCAAAATGAAGGGGTGTGCTCTTCAATTGTAGCAAAAGACAATTTGTCTATTGACAGTAACAGATAGAGTAGTCATTTCTCAGTCATAAAAAAATCTGATTGAGTAACTCCACAAAGTAATCTGGTTTAGGTGTGCAGATTAAGTGTGCTCAATATTTACAATGTGCATGAGTTTACATCGCTATTTTATACTTCATATTTCCTTTCATTTAAGACTGGTGCCAAATGTGTATTTCATTTAAAAAAAAAAAATCCTGTGGGGAGTGAAAGTGAGGCAAGGCAAGAGAAGGCAAGGCAAGAGAAGGCAAGGCAAGAGAAGGCAAGGCAAGAGAAGGCAAGGCAAGGGAGGAATGTCTTTCTGTTTGCCTCTGCAGCACAGGATCATGTAGAGATGTTTGTGCTGAGAGGAAAGGCTGAGGGCAGGATTTGGGAGCAAAAGGGTTTATTACTTATGAGGGAGAAGTAGCCCAACAGATCTTCTCAGCAGCTCCCAAAGTGGTCATTTTTCTGGAAACTGGAGAAAGTTTATCTGTCCCACTGGACCAGGACCTCTGGGCAGCAGTTTGGTAGTTGTAGCCTGCCAGCCCTCACTCTGAGAAGTCCTCTCCGTGGGTCCCTTCAGCATCAACAGAGCTTTGCAACAAAATCCCTGCTACTGTCTCTAACTGAAGAGCACTCTAGGGCCTTTCCTTCCTTCCACTGGAAATAAAATAAAAAAAAACCAACAACCAAAAAAAAAAAAAAAAAAGACCCAGAACCATTTGGTGATGTAACAAACAGCCCGAAGTACATGTTTCAAACAACTCAGACTCATGGTTTCAGGGAGGCAAACCCCAGACAAAACACCATTTAACCTATCAGGAGTCACAGAGGAGTCAGGAGAGGACAAGGTCACTTGTTACACTCACTGCTGGCTTTTTCCACTCCTACAGCTGAGCCCAGCCTCAGCACTTAGGTTTGAGCCATCCCACAGTACAGATATGATGACTATGATATGACAGATGAGATCATTTCCCTCATTGTTGAGATGAGATCCTGGATCTGTGACAGGTAGAACCTCAGTCCTCAGAGGAATACCTCCTGGCTGTGCTTATGTGTGTGATCACACTCATATAACCACCTCCATAAACAGTATGCAGCACTTCCCTTCCAGAGCAGGACTCCAAGCATTCTTCGTAGTATATTCCCCCAGCAATAAGTGCACATCACTTTCGCCTTTGGGCAGTGTTTCTATGCAGCATTTAACTAATAGTTATCCCTGCAACTCAGGTGACCATGGACTTTATCTAGTGATTGTAGGCATGTGGGAAGAGATTCAAATTCCTTGGCTGATGTCGCCTGGGTACATGTGTGAAGGAGAGTAGAGAAAAAGAGTTAAAGAAGTTTTTAGGACTAGGTGCTTAAATCAGTATGGGCCTTAAGCTGAATTTATTTTACTTTGTACGGAGTCTAAATTTACCTTTCAAACAAAAAAGAGATAAAGGTGATCGCAGATTTGAATGCACTACAGCTGACAGAAAGCTATTTACATCTTTTGCGCAACAAACAAAGAAGTCTTGTTATAAGCATCTTATTAAATTCTGAAGATCAACATTCTGATGGAAAGGAAGAAAGGAAAAGTTCTAAGAGGACTGAAGTAGGTTTATGGAAACAGACGAAAAAAGACATCTATAAATACAGCATGAAGAAAAGAAAAAACAAAGCAGAATTAAATGTGAGTGGGAGTGGAAGCCTGAAAGCTAAAAAGTGTAGTAGGCCTGACGTAGGCAGGATATAGCTCCAGAAATATGCTTGAAATGAGAATGTAGGTTAGAAACTAGCATTACACGGTAAAAGCAGAAAGACATTGTGGGGTCAGGCAGGAACTAAGCAGTGCCTTAAGAGCCATAGAAAATTAAGGAGCAGCTGTAGTTATAGGCAACTGAGTATGTAATTATAAGGGCTTTCAAAACAAGAAGGCCTTACAGGACCCAAACAGGGTTTCCAAAGAGAAAGCAACAGGAAGAGCAAAATCTTCCCTGGGGAAGGAAGAAGCTGCAAATTGCACTCTGCATCTCTCACAATTTCAATAAGTAGTAGGAAATCTTCAGGAAATAACATCAGTTCTGCTATTTTTGCCAGAAATTATATAAACTAATCTACAGGATGCATCATTTATCATGCATCCCATCTGGAGAAACACAACTGCTAGACTCAGCTCTCACATCACAGACACATCCTGATTGAAAGAAAGATGTTTAATCTGAGAGGTTACACTCTTAATTTGTGAATTTTATCATGTCTGTAAGGACCATCCCAAATAAACAGATGTACCACCTAAAGAAACTGCCCGACTCTTCATTATGCTTTGCAATGGTTAACCTACAAATGTAGTCAGCAGAAAAAAAAATCCCTCCAATATTGTTAACACCTCTTTGGGAGAAGAACATCATCAAGTGGAAAAACTACATGTATCTAGTAGCTACATAGATTTTGTGTAGGCAGCCAGTGATGAGCCAGTTGGCCATCAGGACTCAAGTAATGATTAACATCTACTTTCAGGGAGAAAGAATATTATTTAGGATTGTAAAAAATACATGATTTGCACAGTAAGTTATGACTCTGTATTGTGCTACATGGTCTTTCATAAGTGGAAAAATTATCAACATTGGAGCTTGCAAAGGCACTTGAGAATGCTAATAGTGGTGTTACAGAAAAAAAATCTTGGAAATAGAAATATTCTTTACAGTCCTTACAGGTTTCCCTACATCTATTCCATACTAAAAATTACCAAAATACATATTGTTTTGGACTCCTTAAAATAAAGTTGTGGTGTCTGCCTTTCTTAACACATGCTGTTAAACACTTCTGATAGCTGCAGAAATAGGGAAAGAGAGATTTCACCAGAAAATGCAGGCCAAAGTTTTGCCAAGAGTATAGAGGCCTCTCCTCCAAAACATTAAAACCAGAATCTTTGAGCTAAAATCTAAGATAGTCGAAACATTTTTTTTTTTTTTTTTAATTTGGGGCCAGGTTGGAACAAAGAGAAAAAAATCAGATAGGGGAAGTGAATCTGAATGTTTTGGTTCAGGCTGCTTCTTCATAAAATGGGTCTCATTCTTCCTGGCATGGGGCGTCACTGGAATTGTAGTTCAGCTGCATCATGTACCAACATGGAAGGACCAATGTAGATCTCACAATAATTCTGAATCAGCTTCCTCTTATTACTGTGTAATTGGGGATATGTATCTACTGCTTGTTACGATGCTATGTGATGTGGGAAGCCATATTTGTCAGAAAGGCAACATGAATGGCAAGTTCCATGAACCATTGCTGACATGAAACCTTTCAATTCATAAATGTCGGAACAATAGTTTTATATCAAAAATGTCAAAATACAGAGTTCCAATCAACAAATAAGCGTTTCTAGCCTGAAGACAGCAGATGACAAATTTCAAGAAAAAGTTGTTTTTTAAAAAAAATACAGCAATGTATTCAATATTGTGATTTTCTAAAAAGTTTCAAGGAAATACAGAATCTTTTTTGTATAACTGCATCAGTCTGACCCAATAGAAAATTTTAGTTTTGTTAACTAATCCAAAGTATTTCATTTTGTTGTGTTGTATCTTCCCAGAATATTTCACTGTGGTTTTTTCCATGAACCCTTCCTTCCCCAAGACCTCTGCCAATGCTGTCAAGGCTTTTATGAGGAGTTGCATTGAACTTTTTGCAAAATTGCCATGGCATTGATGTTGCAACCTTTTTGGTGACTTTTTTTAAAAAAAACAACTGTGTAATCAGGGTATTCCTTTTTAAGATTCCGGAAAAGTCAGCTACTTCATTCAGAAATGTGTGAGCTACTGAGATCAAATTCATACTACTAAGCTCTGGGCACTTTAGTGTGCACTGGTGTTGGTAGGCTTTGACTGTTAAGTCTATCTACTCCATGTATCATAAGAGAATTAATCATAGTTAATCCAACAGATAGCAATATATTATTTTAATTTGCTGAGACAACATGGCGCAGGCACCAGGACAAAAAGGTCAGAAGCAAGGAACTTTGTTCTGCCGGTGTCGTGTCTAATGATACTGGACAGATCACTTAATAAGACTGTTTAGGTCTCCATTTTGCCCACTATGAAAAGAGGATAATAATAATTTTCTCTGTATCTGCTTTGACATCTACAGAGAAAATGTGTTGCATAATAGCAAGTATTGTAATTCCTGTTACTTTGCCTCTTCCATTTGAGGCAGAAGGGCAAAACCAGCAGCCCACTCTGTACTCATGCAAGATGCTTCCTGTGCCAATGAGATCGCATATCTAAAACGGGAGCTAATCTGGTTCTGATAATCTTCTTCAGGGATTATCTGGCTTGTTTGTCAGATAAAACTTTCCCCAAATTATCTGTACCTCCTGGAGCTACAGGAAAATAATGCTCACTTCCCAAGAACATAAAACAACAAGTCTAGCTGTTCTGGCAAAATCTGAGAGCACAGACGTGAAACAAAGTTATAAACAACGGAGCACCGTGGTTTTTTCCGCGGATTTGGGGGAAATTCCCCGCTGCATGCCCGCGGCAGGGGCAGAACAGCTCCTGGGACGGTCACGTGGTTTGGTCGCGTTAACCGGCGCTGTCCGTGGTGCTGACCCCCGACTCCACTGCATTCGTCGGAATTAAAACGTCATTAGGTGGAAGTAAGGAACATTATGTTAACGCAAACATGGCTAAAAATCCTAGTTTGAGGCATCTAGAGATTTACAACTGGCTTCAGGTTGCGTTTTGGCAAACAGACTTCTAGCCATTTTTTAACAGTAGGCAGCAATGAAGATCTCACTCTTGGCCTAGAGCATGGCAGGGTGAGATTTTCTTTTTTAAAGAAATCTGGCTTTCTAGTGGCTCTTCCTAACCTCAGCTGACGTGGTATCAGTTGCAATAGCTGAGAGAAACCTTAAGCCTGCATGGTTTTTATACAGGAAGTCATTAACATTTTATCTGTTTAGAATTGCAGGAAGACATTCATGTGGTGCAGAGGTGAGTTTGAATTTCACCATATATGAGATTAAATCAACTGGTTTCTGAAGTGCTATGGGAACTTGAAAGGAAATTCAGATGATTTACCCCCAAAATCATAATTCATCTTAAATTCAGAACAGCCAACAGTATGATGATAATTTCCTGATTTATTTGCTCAAAGGAAAGACTACACTGAACGGTTTCCTGCAGCTGCTAGGTCTCCTTTGGAGTCACTGATTCAAGCATAATATGAAACAACATTACCTGGCTTAAGAAAGCTCATAGGAGATACAGCTGTAAAACTCTGGCAGCCATTTAGTTTTTCCTGCATACTTATTCCTTTGCTTATCAAGAAGAAAAAAGGGTTTCTTTCTTCAAAAAAAAAAAAAGTATTTTTTAATTTGTTTTATTAGGATCCTTTTTTTTTAACTAGACAGAAATTCAGAGATATCTTACCTGCCTGCTTTCGTGATGATCATCTCTGTCCCAATGTCATGAAATCTTTTCCAGAGGTCAGCACACTGCAGCTCTACCTGAATCTCTTCCATGGATGAAGGTGGAGGAGGCTGAGGGCCTGAGCCACCAGATGTAAGGTCAGAATGGGAGCCAAATGAGCAGGACGTCCTTTCTGCCAGCACCTCTGTGTCTGACCCAGTGCTCTGCTCTGAGTCTGAAAAGTAAACACACCAGGTAAGACATTTTAATTCTACCTGTTGTGAGTGTTAAACGGAGGGAAGAGGAAAGTCAACAAGCAAAGTGCTAAAGAACAGTACAATGGACTTTTTCATATCTATAAACACATATATATTTATGGTTTGTTGTGATTTATGGCCTGATTTGGGGCTTTGGGTTGCCAACGTGACATCTGGCATTTTTGTAAAATTTTAGAAACAGCTGAAAAAAAGGACCCTCAACAGAAAATATAAATAGTAGCAAACAATGCTGGGAATGGAGTACAAAATATAGATTTAAAATTTTTAAAAAAAAAATAGAAATTAAAAAAAAATTAATTCAACCTATAGTTTCAACCCAAAATTAGATGGGGTCACTGGAAAACTATATTCCATTTAATCGAATATCCTCCTGCACTACTATTGAAGAGTTGGTTATTTTTAAACAACACATTTTTTTCCATTTAATATCCCTGTCATCAAAAATAATGAGCACTTTTTTTTTTGCTATTTGGCAGCACCATTATGAAAATGTGTTTTATTTTCTCCTACAATATATCTTTTGGAACAATGATATGTCCTGGGAAAATAACCATGCAGCTTTTGGTGAGGAAAATGGTCTGGGCTACTGAAAGACAAAAAGGGAGATAATAAACATATGGAATATGTTACCAAGGAAAGCAATTGAAGCAAACTGCAGAAAGAGCACATGATACAACCACCTTTCTTTATGGGGGAGAAGAAGAAGAAGAAGGCTTGCTCAAAAAATAAACAAACAAAAAAAAGTGACAATATGTGTTAAAAATCTGATGAAATCACCCCAGCTAAGATTTCTTCCATTTCAAGCAAGTGCCAGAAACTCTTTAATAACCCTGAGGTCATGAAGGCTGAGTTCCAGATTTACAGTGTTTCTGAGAGACATTGTCTCCTGGAGCAGCTTTGCACATCAGTGCAAAGTTAAGAAAAGGCTGAGGGTGAAGATGCCACCTGCAGAACCACCAGCCCCACCTCCTGCCACATAGAATATTTTGGAAAATTCATATTGCTGTTGTGGCATGGACATAAACTGTTTGGCTTATAGTATATGAGAAGCTTCCAGCCCAAGTGGATCAGGAAGCATTTATCTTTTATGAGAACCCTGGGTGATATGTCATTTTGCTTGAAGGTTGTTTTCAGTAAACCTTGCCTGTGATTTAGACAATCTGCCAGTACAATATAGAAATTCTGTAGGACATTAGAAAAGTTTCGTATATATTGCTCCCAATACATTTTGAATATGGAGTCTTTTATGTCTCCCACTGAATTCCAAGCTCGGCTGAAACAGTAACAGGTCCATCCTTCTAAAGGAGTAGCACAAACCCACCAACAGAGGATTGTTACAGGGAGACCAGTAACTGATATCCCAGAACTGATATCCTAGACACAAGCTGATTCAGGATAATATGATATGGGGTTCTGTGACCATAGAACAGAGAATCAGTCTAAGAGTACAGAGAGGCTGAGACATTTGCTCCCTGCTTCAGGAGCCCAGTGATGCAGCAGCAAAGTGATATATGTCTGCTTCCTCTAGCTCAAATTATTCCACATCAAAGGGTTGAAGTGTAAGCTTGATAGGAGTCACTACGCTTAGGACATTTGTTTTCCTGGTGATGGTTAATCACTTTATCCTTCAAGAAAAAGCAAAAGTATGCTTCACAAATCACAGTAGAGTCTTTTTGTATATCTACTCAAGTGCTGAACCATTAACCAGAAGTCTTACATCTTCTCTGAGGTCCTAAGGAATTAAAGGTAAACTACACTGGGAGTCTGAAGAGGCTGGACCTAGGGAAAAGCTTCCGTTATAGAGTCCTCCTTCCAAAACGAGGTACTAAACTGCAGGTTTGAACCTAAAGAGACCTGTTTAGGCCACCTCACCAGTGCTTAGTTCAGGCACTCTGAAACTCTGCATCCCCTGAAGCAGTATGGTAAACGGCCAACAGATGGCATTTGGCTAGATGCTGTCCCCACATCATTCCAGCATTTCCTGGACAGCCTTTCAAACTGGGCATGTGGCTGGAGTCTTGGGGATCCTTGGGAATTGACTGGAATTGCTGCAGAAAAGTAAGTATCAGGGGCTTAAGACCCCTCTCTCTGATTTTATGCTGATATCACTCCACTGACTTTACAGATTTTTGGAGGGTTTTTTTGACAATAATGGAAGTGGAAGGAGAGCCACAACCTTGGATATAATTTGCCATGCTGGCACAAATCAAAAATTGCAAAAGGAATTCACTAATTACTGATAAGTTGGTATCTACCTAACCATGCAGTACCACACAAAGGAGAAAAGAACTTTTTTTCTTTCACGGACTATTTTTTGTGTGTCTTGAATTATGATCTGTAATTACCCCCAAATTAGTGCACAGAACAGCAAGTACCTCTCCTTCCTCCAATTTTGGAAATGGGAGAGGGAGAGTCACTAGTGTTGCTGCTCTTAGTTCAGTCTCAGTAGGCACTGAGATGGGTTTTGTGTTTTCTTCAGCCTTTCCTGAGCTCCTCCTTGCCCTCCTGAATGGTGTCATCCAGTTGGAGACACCGATTTCATTCTAGACCCAGGGAATTCAGGAGAAGTTAAGTGCATCTGACGTACAAAAATCGTCCCTAATGACACCCAGCTTTATAAGACTCTGTGACTCCTAACTAGAGTTCTGTATATGCGTTAGGATTCTGGATTAATCAAGAGTCAGGTGTCAACATATGTAAGTGAGCAACATACAGAGGGGTGCAGGATGAACCAGTCTCAATATGTAGTAATCACTTGCGGCAGCTGGCAGCTAGCACAGATCAAGCCACTCTGCTGTGCATACTCACTCACAATGAAACAAGACAGGAAGATCTGAGTTTTATTCTGGCATTCGAACTGGGAGCTTGGTTTTGTTCATGTGCAAGCTTCGGTGAGGTGCAACTTCACTAAAGTCAGAGAATTTCTTCTACTTTATATTGGTGTAAGGGAACAGCTCCTGAAGATCCAACAAAACAGCATGCCTGTGAACACCCTAAGGCGCAGATTGTGGCTGGTACTACATATTGTGTCTGACTGAAGTACAAACAGAAGGATTTCTGAGGAAGATAAGCTTCCTATAATTTCTTCTAGCTCCAAAGTGAACAATATAAGGTTATTTGCCTTTCCTTGAAGAGATGCCTTGTACAAAAGACCACGTGCTGAATTCAAGGTCCAGCCACAGGGAAATGCAGACTACCCATGCAGTGGCTTCCTTTCAGAGTTGAGACCTTCTCAGACTACTACCATAAGAATGCTGGCTCTCTGGTGCCATGTTAGGTTGCAATCTGTGCCACTTTTGGCATACATTAGGCAAGAAGCAATTAAAATAGTTTTATGGTTTTTGTTTGCTAGGGTAGAGTACAGTCCTTGAGAAAGGATACTTCCAAAACAAGCTCATCCATTGCTGGCAAATAGCAAAAGTGGGAGCAGATACAACTGAGGTTTGTAAATCTACAGTATTACACTGGACTTTCAGTTGAGGCAGTCTCAGGTCAAAATGTTCCTCATTGCTTTTACAGGTACCCATGAACTTGCGCTTTCTGATCTTACCTAATTTTCTGTACAGGGTCCTTGCCCTCACTTGTCTGCTTGAAAAAGGGCCCTTCCTGCTACACCATAGCTATTGAGGTGAGCATCTCCAAAGTTCCTGCTCACAGCACAGTTCATATCACTCTGCCTCTTTCATTTCCTCCTTGCAAATTTCTTCTAAACCCATCCGTTTCCACTCTTGCTCATTCCTTATGTTCTTTTTTTCTGCTCTTTCCACTGATTATTTCTGCTTTTCTAAGGAGTGACGTGTAGCCAGACGAAAACACAGCCATTTTGGTCTATGTGGAGAAGGACCCAATGACCACAGGGAAACGCCAATGCTTAACTCCTCCAGATTAATACGTTCTCCCCAGACACAATCCACAGAAAAGTTCCTAAAATACTGGCCCTTGTCACAGGCAGCTTGCTGGATAAACAGGCTGACCAAGTGTTTTTGACCATGGGGCTTGGCCTTATCTGTCAAAAACAGGCTCTTGCAAGCATTGTATTTCAAGGAGCTTGAAACTGTCTAATGTGACACTACTGAAAAGTTCAATGTACAAAAAAATTCTCTGAGCCCTGAAGATAGCTCTCTCTCATTGCTACTGTGCAAAAAGGCTGTTTCCTTTCCACTACCCTGTTGGATAACTTTCTATCATCTCTTCTTACCACACTGACCATATATCCAGCTCTTGTAGTTTAACAGTGTTGGACCTGGAGGAGATGAAATTTCTCAGCACTTTCAGCAATGTTTGAGCTTACTAACAAGACCACAGGGGCAATTTCAGAGCTCCCAGGGATACCATGGCTGTTGCTGAGATTACAGAGGAACATTAAACTAGTTCAGATTTTTTCTTTCTTAATCCCTTTCCCATTTCTACTATCTCAGATCACCCTGGAAATCCTCAGCTCATAATTTCTTTATATCCACAAATTCCCAGGCTTCTTGTTGGCAGGTTGGAAGGAAAACACCATTCTCACAAGCATGGTGACTCTGAGGTCAGCATCCCCACTGAGTGCCCCAAGATGATGGAAAATAACCCCAACCAGCTTCCTGAACCAACAGTGTGTCCTGGGATCAGAGCCCTCTTACTCAAAAGAGCAAGCTGCTGCTGCCTGACTTATTTCTAACTCAGCTGCCTAGTATTCCTCATGTACATTCCCCGCTTTTTCATCAGTCTGGTACAAGAAGCAAACTGGTATGTGAGACATTAAAAGACATTAATTTTCTATGCAACTTCATACATGGTTCTTCAGTAGAATTTTCCCTGCAGCTGGAGCACAGCAGGGTTACTGCTCCCTTTATATAACCAATAAAACAAAAAGAGCGCAGTTTAGTACTTGGCCATATCATGCAGCTCATGCACTCAACAAATGTTTTACTCCAAGGTATCAAAGAATGTAAACTACAGGAGTGAGAACAATGACAAATCTCTTATATACATAAAACACGACCTACCCAGAGGAGCCCAAAAGACCTATTCTCTTTCTCTTTTTTCCTCTCTTTTTTCCGTTCTTCTTTCTTTTTTTTTTTTTTTTTTTTTTTATTTGCATACATGTAGATATCTAACGTAGATCCTGTCAGATTCTATTAGCATAAAGATTTCTCTTGGGTGGAATGTGGCAGCTGTTACAAGCTGTTAGGTTGGAGGGTTTTAACTGTTTATTTTTGTTTGCAGGGTTTGTGAACATTTAGTGCAACAGACTGTCCTTCTCTCTCCCCTGCAGTCGTTTTGCTGGCAATCAGAACCTGCAGACTACAAAGGAGGTAAATATCCTGGACACACGTGGCCAGAGGAAATTTGGGGGATGTCCATTTTTTTTTCTGTGAACTCAGCTGAAATTAATAGCGCAGACATCTCGCTTCTGCTGCTTGTTGCAGATGGATCTCAAGAAGTACAACTGTGGCAAAGACAGCGAAAGCAGCAGAGGTGAAACAGGCTGGTGTTCAACAAAGCCCTTCAGATTACCATGATGGCATTTTATGCAGCTGATCCAGCAGTTGCTCTTGCTGTAGGCAAAGGTTTCTAAACATGCACATGCTGCACACAACAAATAACATGGATCATTCTGCAGGTGTTCTTATATATTGTCTTGTCCCCCTGAACTGTTTTCTATTCATTCACATACCCTACCACATTAATCATGCCTTCTTCTAGCATTAGGCCCATGATCAACTACATAGAGCTAGAATTTGTAACCTGTTTATTACTGATAATAAAGTCATGGAATGGTTGGGGTTGGAAGGGACCTTGTAACGATCATCTAGTCTATCCCCCAATAATATTTATTATTATTATACTAGTGACTACAAGTTGCATCCAGTATCAGGATTTACTGATCTGGAGAGAGTACAAGCTTGTCCAAACCAAGAACTTCATCTATACTCATGCTACGTTGAAAACTCAGACAGCCAAAAGAAGCATTAAAGCCTAAGACCTTTTTATGGAACCACAGCAGGACCAAACAACATTAATAGCAGCAAGACTCAAAAAGACAAAACTAGAAGACATTGTATAGATGGGAAAATGTGGCATAGACAAATAAAGAGACCTGATACGGTCACAAGTTAAATCAATGAGAGACAAGCTGATTCTGAAGTGAAGAATTACTCTGGTACTTTAACCGCAAAGACTTCTTCATCCTCCTGAATTATAGTTTTATAAGGTGTTTTTGTAAGATTACTTGAGCCAACAAAGCTTGTAAAATACACTCAAGGTGATGGCTGCCTTTACCAAAACAAAGACTGAGTATAAGGCCACTATGACACTAATTATTACACATCTATATGCCCATGGCAAACACAACTAGTAGGAGAATATAAAAGCAAACACAAAGATGAAAAAACACAGTGGCTTTGGTTCTAAACGCAAGTCTTGCATCAACTTGACTGTGCACTGCCAAGAACTGACTGCCTCTGCCTTGGCTTATTCCATGTACAACTCAAAGGGACTCAAGACCCAGCAAAGAAAAAAAATCACCCTTATTCACTGGTATGCTCCAGCTGCTCTGCTCTACTCCAGCAATGCAAAACAGCTGTAAACCTGGTTTAACCGGGAAGTTAAATTTGGTTTATGGCTTCTCAGTATCGGCAAAGAAGTACAAAGCAGCTGGAGTTTACTAGTATACTTAGCCCTGGGGGTTTGCCCTCAAAAGTTAACTCTTGCTCCAGCCAGGAGATAGAATATCGGTCACAGTTAAACTTTAAAGCGATTATTTATCTCACAATCTATTGTATTTTTTAAGAATGCTGAGAAAAAGAAAACTTACAAGTGTTGCCAACATACAGTTTAGGACCAGACATTCAAGAGACTAGCTCCAGTTTTGAGCTCCACCAGCTAAAAACGGAGATGCTGGCTACTGGACTTTGAAGTCATCCTTGGCAAATACAAATTCTCGTTAGAGAAGCATAATCTAGGTGACCAAGAGTGTTCTGAGTACTGTCACAGCATAGAATTTCTTTGTAGACTTAATACCGAATCCCACGATATTCTCTCAGGAAAACTGCCTGCAACCCATCAGTCTGTGCTTTAGATTATCCATCACAACTAAAAATATCCAATCAAATGGAAGTCAACCAAAAATCTGTTCTATAAACTCTCCCGTCTCTGGATTGAGGTAACTTGTTTGCTTAAAAATACTTTATAAGCAGAGGCTTCTGGCAATCATATTTCAGGAGAACAAACCCCACTGAAGTAGCAGAACTTGGACTCAGTGTTTGATTTTGCATTATTGTCTTCTGGAAAGCAAAAAATAACTTGGGTCTTCAGTATCTCAGACGAGCTTTGAGGAAAATGCAATTTGAAATTTCAATATAGACAAAACCAACAGATTTCTAAAATTCCCTAAGGAGATTCTCTGCAGCTGTCAATCAGCATTGCCTTAGGACAAGAAATCACCAGCACAGCCTCACAAAAAGACTGGTCAGTAGCAAATATTCAGAAAGCCTGTACTTAAAATGGAAAAGGGCTTAAAAAGAGCATGCAGAAAAATGACATTCAGTTAAATCGGGAGATAAAATAAAAGAGTGTAGTATTGAAGAAAATGCAGAAGAACACAGAGAATGGCAACCTTTAAAAACATGAGAAAGTGGGATGTTATTAAAAGAAGAGGGAGGTGAAATTGATGACAACAGATAATAATCTGGCCGAGATCCTGAACTGTATAGACTACAAAGAATTTGTCTGGCCAATGTCCAAGAGTTTGTGTAAAATTAAAGAGTGGAAACACACTTGAAAGTTAGGAAAAGCTAAAAAAAATAGGAGACAAGGCATCACATGCATTATATGCTGTAGCCTGTAAACATAGAGTCACTTATTCTTATAAATAAAACCACACAACAAATATTTAGAGACCAGCCTAAACCAAAATGTTAGCTCTAAATAACCACAAATTGTGCAGGAGTTTGAAACTAGATCCCAGCTCTGTGGCAGGCCCTTCCCTGATGGGAGCAGGCACAAGCTCTGGGACAGTATGTTTCTGGATTCTGTGGCTTGGACTGCTCTCTGCCAGCCAGGAAAAAAAAATCTTTTGTAAAAAAGGGAAACATGACACAAGATTAATGCTGCGGAGGTATCTATCCTCTCTGAGACCAATGTGAAATTGCCGAGAAATTTTAAATTACTCTGAAGTCCAGAAAATATTACTGTCTTGTTGTAGGTATGAATACAGCTCAAACAAATGAAGATTAACATTTTAAATATTTGTGAGCTGATATTTGGTGGCCTACAAACCAGAGGAAAAGAGACATTACATGTATTTCCCTATACCATGGTGGTTATTAAGACAGCAGTATCAGGCAGCCGGCTGGCATCTTAGTAACCAGAAATTGTCCAACCCTTTCCTGAGTCCTACTGAGCTCTCAGGACTGCTATCACACAGCAGTGAGTTCCACTGTGTAACTTTGCACACAAGAAGTGGAAGAGTCCTTTTTCAGTTTAAAATGCGTTGCCTTTTTAGTATAAGTGTTCATTTGCTGCAGTGTTATAATGAGATAAATACCACTCTACGTATTGCTTGTATTTCCTTTCTAAACAAAACCATTTCAAAAGGAAATCATTAGGATATTTCCATGTGAATGGTTTTACAAGAAAAACACAGCACCATTAAGCTGAAGTTTCAAGTTTAAATTGTTCGTTTTGTTCATGATCTGCAATTATCTTTTGGGAAAGCAGTAATTATAAGGCTAGTCCTGTTGAACTGATGTTTAGGTTTGTAATAGTTCAACAAATCATTACTTTTTTTTCATCCACATGCTACGTTAGCCAAGCTGTCCTTCAGACCCCCCCTCACCCCCTTCTGAACCAGGCTTTGGAAGACCATCTGACCTAGTACAATTTTGATTGCCCTCTATCTAACTTTCTGACTCTAATCCAAATCCTTTCAGATTTTATTCATAACAAAGCTTCTCCTTGACTCTAAACATTTAATTGCTTACTCTCTGAATCAGTTGTATTTTTATTACATACATGTGCACGCACACACAAAGACACATAAGTGTATGTATGGGACTAGATTCTTAAAACTTTATTTGGCTTTTAAATCAATGCTCTGCCACTGGCTCACACAGCAGAAATCATAGTATTTTCAATGGCACTTTCCATCAGGAAGTTTCTTGCAACCTAACGTTCTGTTTGCTGTTTTGATCACCTCTGCAGAGTGACCAGATGTTTTTACTAAACAGTGAGCCTGGGGCATTTTTCACAAGTGATAAACATATTCTTCCTTTCATTTGCTTCACATACAACTGACTTGCATCCAAACCAGCCAATTTTCCTGCCTCTGACTACGTAGCCATGCAGGTAGGTTTGAGAAAGAAGATTCTTCAGAAGCATCTGAGCACAGTGCTGATATTTTTAAATTCTAGTGTTTCAAGACAGAGCCAGGAACATAAATAATTACTTTTAAATGTGACAAAACAGGGAGATAGAGTTTGTGTGAGTTCACAGGGGACAGAAACATAAGAGACTGAATAGGTTACAGCGCTGCGTTACGAGAGTATGATGCATGGACCTGAAAAGGATGCATCAGGAACTTCAATCAAGCCTGTGCTGAGAGGCAATTGTGTCATATAAAAAAAATTTAATATGAAATCTGAAATATCAGACACGTATGCCAAGCCATAAATGGAATCTCCCCTTCAACTACAATGAAGAATGTACCTTATATCAATTTGAAACAATTATCTTAACAACTTTAAAATAATTGGGCAACTTGCAAAAGTGAGTGATGCTTAGGATGAGGTTATTCACAAAAAGTGTTAAAACTGTAAAAGTCTTCAAAGTGGCAAAAGCTGATGCTTAACTCCACATCCAGGGAGTGGTACCAGGCGTTGATGTTTAAGAACATCTTAATCATTAAACCACTGCCCAGATGAGCTGAAAAATTGGTGCAGGCAGCACATCAACAGCGGCTGTAATTGATGGAAGACAGGGAAGGGGAATCTGAAAGAGACATAGGGCTAAGAAAAAAGCAGATGAATGGACTTCCATTTTATGTCATTTAACCAAGCAAAGTAACCCTGTGCAATTCTGGGCAGTGCTTACAGAGACAATGCCTCAATGAGAGGCAGGCTGTGGCTGTGTTTAGTAACCAGGGCATGAGGAAGCCCTGTAGCTAGAGACTCCCGTTTCACAGACAGCAGAGGAATGCTGAGCTACATTTCTCCTCAATCCAGGCAGGATGAGGAAAGCACAGGGCACAGAGGAGCATAAGCTCCTTGCCCATGCTCAGAGGAGGCACAACAGCAAGTATAAGCTGTTCCCCTATGGAGCAGCAGTGCAATAAGGAATGAGGTCATGGCTGAGAGAGACTCCAGTCCCTCCCCAGCTCCACCACAGCAATTAAATTAAATTAACCCTACTCAAAATTAGACAGTCTGGACAGTCTGAACGTCAGATCTTGAACACCCACCTCTTCACTCTGCAGGTCCGCTTCTATTGGGCTGCATAACTTGTTAATACAGAAGTTGCCAGCAACTGAATTATGTAAAAGATCAGTATTCTAAAATCCCACAGCTTCCATGTACTTCCACAGAGAAATAGCAGCACAAAACTGGTGGCTTAGCCTAGAGGGTGAGTCTCAGTACACATACTCTTTCCTTTTCCCTTAATATCCGTGCTCCTTGAATGTGTATTTGTGGCTTGGCTTTTTCTCTTTTCTTTTACTACCTGTCTTCAGCTCAGGCTCCCAAAGTCACATCCTAACACACTCTGCCAACCGCAATTCCACATGTCAAAATCCCTACATGTAGTCACACGTACTGATTCCAGGAAACGCACACTGCTGGATTTTGCTGCCTTCCACTGAGCCACCCTGATTTACGCCTGCTGAAGCTATGGTCCCGAGTGTGATAACAAACACCTACACTGCACAGTTGTCCCACATGTGTATATCCTGTTATCCAAACAACAGATGCACCAGCATGCATGCACACACGTATTCCAACACCTGGCAATCACAAGCCAACTGTAATAACTCCATGAACTTCATTCATCTTTACAAAACTCACAAACACGTCATTTGTACATCCACTGAAGAGGTGCATAACCTTTTCCACCTCACTGAAGGAAGTATGTGCTCTTAACCTGGTGTTCATGGTGGAAGACAGAGAAATACAAACCAAGCACTTGCACCTACTCTTAAAGCACACATTTAGTCCCTTCTGAATAACAGGGCATGAACAGCTCTTGACATAAACACTTCACAAGTGTTACACATAATGTGCATACAGATATACACCTCTTTTTCTCAGTCATACCTGTATGTGTCCCTACATGCCCTTGCCTGCTATGAGGCTCACTTTTCCACTTTCTGGCTAGAAGTCATGGTAGAATAAAACTGATAAGAGAAAATGAAAAATCACATCCAAATATCCTGATATCTGTTAACTTAAAAACATCCCACTGCTTAACACTGAAAGACACTTGCATAATTCAGCATTTCTGAATACTGGAAATTTCCAGTCTGTTTTCCTTTGTTTCTCTCATCCACATCTAATCTAAAAGAAGAATGTGGGCAAAAACTTCTGATAGTTTGTGTTTGGCATTTTGTGAAAAATACTTTAATTCAGAATGCTTGTGCCTGCCTGGCTCTCAGTTCAGCGCATGGGAAACAACGCAATTCCCCACTGTGATGTTCTCAGCAAACTCTACCTTACAGAAAAATATTCTGAAAAGTGCACAGTCTGGAAGCATTAAAGTTGCAAAGGTCTCAGGTTTGCCTGGTTCCCTCACCAACAATGTCAATGCATCAGTGTTGGCCTCAGAAACCTGTTGGTTTCTGTGACCTCAGATAGCATCCTTTATGAGTGTCAAAAACAGGGCTAGTAATTTTCTGTGTGTATGAATACTCACACATTTTCAACCACGCAGAACTAAACTATTTCATAACCCATTCTTTTAAAAATCTTTTAAAGCACGTACTACATTTGGAGAATTACGTGCATATTTTGAGTTTATTGAGGTTTTTTCCCCAAATGTCTTTCTTCTAAAAAAATCGGGGGGGTTGACAGCAGGAAGAATGGCTTGCTGTATCTTACTGCAGATGACAAGAAGAAATGTGTTGCATTGTACTGAATTACTTTAGAACTTCTAGTTAGAAAATGGGGACGAAAATATTCATATGGAAATGAAACCTCCAAAATTATCAAAATTTTCCATCTCAACTACAGGTAAGAATGCAAATTTTCCATGTATTTTTGAAGTAGAAAACAACAAGAATTTACATCACCACTAACTTCTACTTTAGTCTTCAGCATATGAGTTTAACCAAGTTTCCAGATCTCAAGTGTGCAAAAATCCCTGACAGCTAAATGAGTATCCTCTAATCTAACAGCAACTTCTCAGGGTTCTGGGCATCTTGGAGTATCAGCTCTGAATGATGTGATTTGTTCCACAGATGCTGCTAACTATGACATTGAAGGGTAAATGTAGTGATAATATCATTAACCATTTCATTAATAAACAGATACACAGATAATGCATTGAATATGCGATCTCCTTGTGCCTCTCAAAAAGCCCTGTTCAACTTCACTCAGTTGTCCAGCATAAGAGCTTGCACACTGAGACGCTTCTCCCACACTTAGGAGTTTCTGTCACAAACAACTGTGGCACAGAGAAAACTGATAGTGTGCTACTGCAGAAAATACACAGAATGGAAAGTCAAAATCATTGACACTAGAGCCCAGAGATGGAGAGACACCCACGGACACCAACACACCAAGAATCCAGTATCTGTCAGTCCTACCAGTGCTTGTTACCATTTAGCGTATTCCACGCGAAAGGTCTTAATTTAAAAGCACATGACTTCTCTGATATACAGATGATACCTCATATCCTTCCCAGACACTGCTGTAGATTTATCTTACTGGTCAGCTCAGGAAGTGCAGAGAGGTAAAGCAGAATTTAACTGTCACTAGTATTTCATTATGAGTGGGTTATAAGTGCACAAGCAGCCAATTAGCACATCCCTTATTGCACGTCTAAACATATTATTTCATCACTTAGTTTATTATCTCCGGTGCTTTTGTGCATCCTCCCATGACCTCCTTATTGCTGAAATGTTGCCATCTGTGGCTTAGAAGTTCCTTTCAGCCCTTCCCATCCTACAGCGTGAAGTGGTTGGAGAAAAGCACTAAACTAGTAAGAGATATACCAGGTCTCATGGGGGAAAACAGAAGAAAAAGATTGTTTCAAAACGATGTGCTTTCCTCCCCCTCTCTCCCCCTTCCCTTCAATCATATTTCTGTCACTTTCTTCTTGTGTGGTAAAATTTGATGTGAAAAGCAGCCCAAGCTTGTCTCTAATGCTGCTGAGCTTGACCATGTGGCTACAGGAGGCGGCAGCAATTTCCTCTCCTAGGACAGTTACAGAGCCCCACAGTGATGCTTCAAAGCAAAACTGTGACCCACCCCTTCCAGCCTGGAGCCCAGCAGGGTCTGAGAAGCAGCTGGGCTGCTCTTCAGTGAGATCTGTTGTGGAAGGCAGAGAAGGAGAGGAAGGGAAAGGAAGAAAACAAGGATAAAACAGAAGTTAAACAAATGTACGAAGTAAGAAAACAGAAGGAAGAGGCTGAGGATTAGGACAGCTTATTAGAATTGACTTCTTGACACCGAATGCTGTAAAGAGGGGTGAGTCCAGGAAGCATTACAACTCCATACCTTGTACATTCTCACAAAACACCTCAGAGTTGAGGCAGCTGAACGAACCACAGTGAACTGGGCTAATGTCCTCAATGCCGCGAAATTCTTTCCCTGCCTTTCCACACAGCTCGTGTTAGACATACTTGCTTTCTACTGCTTGCTGCAGGTCTGATCTCTCAAGCAGATCAGATTATTTCCTCCTGTGTGTGCCAGGTAAGTAGGGACCTCTTAACCCATCTCAGCAGCTTGCTTGCCCCCTTCCATTTCATGTCAGAGAAAAATACTAACATAATAGAGAAATGTGGGGCTGCTTCAACAGGATACATTTGTTGCATAAGGCGCCCAAAATGTTGACTGGAGAGTCTGTTCTTTAAATCTTATGGTGTTTAGGTATAAAGAAACCAGTACCAAAAGGCCTTTCACCGATCTGCAGACCCTTTCTTCTCCCAGCTCTGAGCAGACAACATGTCTCACAACGCTCCTCGTAACAACACGGTACAGTTGCAGGTAAGTTCCATTGAGGGATAGAAGAAAAAAATAAAGAAAATAAAGTAAAAGTGGCTGGCTGAAATTAAATTACTATTTCCATGGCTGAATCTCAAGGTGTCTCTGCAAAATGCCAGTTTTGCAGCCACAGGTATCTTTTTACTGCTAAAACAAGTCAGGATATTTACAGAAAGGTAAACTAATGCACTTTGGCGGCCTCACTGGAAAATAGGAGCAACATATTTCCCCCAGAAGGCAGCAAAGTAAATCCAACACTACATCTATTACATCCCCTGCCTCTCTACTACTTTCTCTGCAGCTGGGGCAAACCCCTCACAAGCTCATTATAACAAGTATTTGAGAGAAAGACAGCTAACTTCCTTTTATGTATCTTACTGTTAAAAAGGTACTTTTTTTGCAGGGAAGACATAGTTAGAGAATAACTGATTCCACTGTTTACTGAGTGGGAGGAATGGAGAAGGTCACATCTGTGAGACATGCTTTGTGTAATAACTGGTGTTTCTAAATCCGGCAAAGCATCTCCACATGGACTTATAGGCCATGGATAATTTTTGGTTACTTCAACAGCAAGCATCATGCTGGGTTTGTTTTTTTCTTGAGTAAACGATACCTTACACTGATTGGCAATCACAAAAATTCAGTAAGAACCTCCCATGCAGAGAAGCCCTCGGAGCACAGAACAAGTGTCCTGTGCAGGATATTGCTAGGGCAAACTAGGGTGTTCCACTCATCTCCATCCCACCCACCACTGCCACACTCATCCACCCTCACACCCCCAAAACTTGTACTGCTCAGGTCCCTTGTGTTTCAAGCAGCAAGTGACCATGCAGCACTCCCTGGAGGGACAGGTGGCAGAGCACTCCCCACTCCACAGCAGAACCAGGAGGCACGTGCTCTCTCCATCGCCGTTGAAACCTGACGCACAGCAATCCCCTCCTTCGGTAAAGGCTGTGACAAAGAGCGAGCGTTCCCTCACCCCAGGCTCTCTCTTGCATGTTGCATGGGGCACATGCACCAGCACACACCTCCTGCAACCAGCCTGTTGCACTCCACCTTCATGCTGTTCCCTTGCTACCCTACACCTAACGCATTATACAGCAGTAAGTGTTGTCAGCTATACATCCAGAAAGAAAGGGAAAATATATTCCAGAAATTGCTACAAGACAGCTGCTCCTGACATTCATTAAATGCACCATTTACTTGGGTTTTTGCAAGTCTCTTCCCTCCTTTGTGAAACTCATGCAACTCAAATTTCAAAGTCTTTCTTAACAGACTTCAATAAGTCCACACAAAGCTTTGTTTGGAAGTCCACCACAAGCCTTCTCCTCTGCAACAGCAAACCTCCACCCTGACAACCAGTAAGTGTCCCAATCCTACCCGTGAGGTACCACAGGAACATACCATCTGACTAGGAGAAAAATACTTTAAAAATTCGTCCATAGAATTCACCCTCCAAAGCTTTTCCCTGACATAGTTTACCTAGCCTTTCACAAAAAATGTTCATTGTTTACCAGGCCAGAGATTCAAATGGCAGGTGCAAATACCTTTCTGTATCATCACATCCGCTCCCTGATAGGAGCTCTTATATGAGGGTCTACCTGGACCCCAGCAATGATTATGTTAAACACTCGAAAAGCACACAGAAAAAGAGCATCTCTGCTGCAGAGGACAAGACTGAGCAGCCAGTTTGTGCAGTAGGAGAAGGAACTGAGACTCATCAAACCCACCTTAAAGAGGCACTATTGTGCATCCATGAAGTTGTGGATAAATATCATACACCCCTGACTAGGCTTGATCCAGAGTCTGATCTGATGCTGAAAGACTGTGCAACCCACTAGCTATGTTCTAAACACCTTCTGGTGCTAGTGTTACATTTCAAAAATGGATACTGTATTTTTGGAAAGAAATGGACTGAATCAAAGCTGAGATTTTAAAAGCCTACCCAACATAGTCTCCCATTATCTCTGCATAACAGACAGCATCATCTTTAGGTCCAAATACTGTTTGCCACCCCCTTAACCTTAAGTGGAAACTGCGTGCATGCAAATAAAACACCCAGCACAACGTTCAAAAGTTTATGACATAAAAACATACTAATAATTGCTGTAGGAACATTACACTTTTTTTTTCCCGTGAACATATGTTTTTATCAAACTCAGGAGGACAGAAAGAGTAGCAAGGCTTAAAACAAAAATGTTCATACTTACACCCATTTTTATCTAACTCTTAGGAAAAAACAGACAGGAGAGCAAGTAATAAGTAAGAAGTATGTTGCCACTCTTTACATGAACAGGCCAATACTACATTTTGCAATGACCGAAGCATAAATCTACTGGTAGAAAATTGTGGGCATCAAATTTTTAGTTTCTACCCCCAGCCTAGCAATTAACATCAAAATGAGCAAGCATAATAAAGTCCTATTAAGACAGACAGTCAAGAGTTCAAAGGAAGCCTCTAGGTGTAAAAAAAGTGTTGTGTCTATATCTGAGCTAAAGAATCAGTTGCTTTTCATGTAACCGTGACAGAAGCATCAAAAAAAGCCATTTGTAGCTTAGTTTGCAAAGGGTGGTACACAGTACTAATGGCTATTAGACAGGAAGATAATTAAACAAAAGGAAATGTCTTCTCTGAAATGCTCCTTCTGCAGGACTGCATGAAAAAAGAATGAGACTGAACTTCGCTGGGAGAGATACCTCACTTTATTTCCAACTCTGCAAGATGCCCACCCTGTCTGAGATCTGTGATTAGCCATTACCAAAGACTACCCATGCCTAGAGGTGTGAGACCTGGGCTCATAAAGAAAGCTGGAGCTTCCTCTGGGTTTCCTGCATAACACATTTCACTACAAGGCTCTGAGAAGTCCTTTCTCTTCGACTTGGTTTCTTAAAAACCACGTACAGCCAGTAGCCTGCCTCTGCATTGTGAAACTAACGCAGCATGAGAAAACCTGCGCCTTTTTATGACAAATATATACGGTTTGTCAGCACCAGTATTGATAAGATTTGTCAGTGCTGGCATATTATTCACTGCATAATCATTTTTTCTGTGACTTAACACAGTCTTTCCACAGTTGCATTTGTGTAAAACACCATTGCAAGGATAAACTTCCCACCTTGTCACCCAGCCCCTCTGTGGTATCACATCCCTCTACTCTCTTCCTGTTTTCTAGTACATCATACAAAAATGAAAAATCTTCTCCTTTCAAGGACCTGTTCAACATTTTCTGTCCCCTCACCCCCATACTCACAGAAGATATTGAAAGTCTCTCAGTGCCAGCAGTTGTTCCCAGCATGCTACAGACCCCAGCAAGCATCTCTGTGACTTCTCCTATGGCACCTTTCACACACAGGAGAAACGTTTACGCAGCCAGGTCATTATTCTACCTCCAACCCTTTCTTCAGACTTACCCCCACCAGACCCATATGAAAGCCCTGAGAACAGTTACAGTACAGCTGAGCTCACCACTGTCACCCACTGAACTGATCAATGTCACCTGATGGGGAAAAACCTCTGGCATAATGAAGCCCTTATAATCAAACTCCTACACTCTAGTTTAAGCATAATTTCCATAAACACACATGCAGACCAGCAATTGTAAGTAAAGGACATCAGCTGCAAATAATATGTCACTTTGTCTCATTAATTAACGAATTAAGTACAGTGGTGTGGGGGCCCCTCTGTAATGCACAGACACCAGCAGGCAGAGCTAAGGTCAACCTTATAAACTTTCCCCCTAAGTTTTTTGCCTTTAATGCCTCGTTTCCTATGACATTCCACTAATGCATGAAAACCCGTATTTGCTTGCAGGAGGTACTGTATCTAGAAGATAAGAATAACTTCCCCTTTGCCTCAATTAAGTCAGGAGATTGTCCACAGACTTCAGCATCCCTTTGTGATTCTCCACTTTTGCTGTATACAGGACTGGGCAGAGGAGCTTGGGAACTAAGCAGGAACTCCGAACATGAAAACCTTAATGCGGTGAATACTGTTTCTGTCCCATCCCCACACACTGACCCACTGAATGAGTCCTGCAGACTGACAGTGCAAGGACTGTGTGCCGCTATTTCACCCTCACAGCGAGAGTGGCACAGCACTCGGCTTCAGACGAACTAGAGTATGTGTACCTCCAGCTATAAAATGTTTGTTTAACTGCTATATTGAGCTGCTGGAGTGGAGCAAAGCAGCCTTCAGGCTGCTTAGCACCTGACCCACTGTTTTTTCTGGTTATATTGTATCTCTTTTACAGAATCACTGCTATTTCACACTTTATTTCTTTCACAATCCTTAGACTGTCTGTGCACTCCTGGTGATTTACTGCATGTGATTTCCTCCCATCTATTTAGCCACTCAAATACTCCACAGCTTTTTGTTTCAAAGGTTTGCAAAGCACTCAAAAGAATCTGCCAGAAACTTGCAGCTCTTGAGGAAAAAGCGTATTACAGTTCATACAAATCAGTCAGACAGGCCAGCACAGTCTACCTAAGAATGAACAGAGCTTTCAAACTTTATGAGGCAGCATGGTTGCCTTGATAGTACAAACCAGCAGGAAGCAAAAACCTCTGTGGTAGCACAGACTGGTTTAGTACAGATCCAAACATCCCAATAAATGCTTTAATTTCTGCATAAAATTTAAGTAATTATATGCAGAATTTCTCACAGAAAACAATTGTATTCCAGCTTCTTTAATGAGCTTGATCAATTTCTTACTTATTTTAGGCCAAGGTTGTTTTGAGGGGGTTTACACAAGGGTTACACATATGCAATAGCAAAGATACATCTATGTACATACAATGCCCTCAAACCCCTGCCAGAAATATTTCCCTGTGCTTGTGTTCAGCTGTGTTAGAAGCACACTGGGGAAGTCCAAGCTGAATCACACTTACCAGAATTGCTCAAGTCTGAGCCCTTCACTCATAGGAGCTATGATTAATTCACAGTTGCTACCTCAAAGTAGCAGTAAATCCGTTGACATTCACCATCAGCCAGACTGCCTTCATGTACAAACATGAAACTCTCGCTCGGAAGGCAGAGTTGGGCTTGCTGACAGTGCCTGAGGACTTGCACAAACCACCTCAAGTTATGGCTTACAGCACCACTATAGGCTTTACAGTAGATAGATCCACCATATAGTCTCAAAACAATTTCACCTTGTTAAAGCTAGCAGCAGTTCCATAGCTTTTGCATCCACACATTTCACTGAGAAATGTTGTCCCACCTTGCACAGGGCTACCCCAGGGGTGGAAGGAAGAAGCCAGGCTCTAAGGGAAAAGAGATCTGAAAGCTGCTGTGGACCAGAGGAGCCTGAGCAGCAAATCCCTTCTCCCAGCCTGTATCCCTTCACACTCTTATCCATTTCTTTGCCATAAGCAATGGTAAGCGGCAGCCACTAACGCTCTTCCAGGCTGGATGTTACCTGAGCACTTAGCAAAGAAAACAGACACATCAGGCAGTTTCCTTGCTCTGCTCTTAAAGTCAGAGCATCCACGAGGGACCAACACAGGAGAAATACAGGTGAATTTAGGTCTAATTAAGTTACTGTCTCAGGAAGGGTAATCATCAGACCTCCTAAGCTGAACACTCCAAATTTTAATTTTTGATATTATAAAAACCTGTTCCTTAGAGGCATAGGGCTCTCTGCCCTCAGTAATTTTAAATGGGGCAAGCAAAGTATAATAGAGGCAATATGAGCAAGACGAATACAAGGAGAAAAAGGGTAGAAGAAGCAAGACTTAAAGGACATGGAAGGATGTAGTGGATGGAAACAGATGATGTGGTGGTGTTATGGGGAGAAAAATAATTTAAGAGAGGAGAAAAGAAAAATAAAAACAAAAAGCTGAAGACATATAGGAATAAGGAAAGGAATAAGGAAAAAATAAAGCAAAAAGAGAAAATTTGCCCACACATACAGAAAATAATTCAATGACTGCAGACAAACTAACCAACAAACTGAAACACAGAAAACATTCTCAAGAATTTCCTATGTGGCTTGGAAGCCAACACAAACACTCAGAAGCCACCTTTCCTGCCACAGAGAATGTTACAACACTTTTTATTTACTAAAATTAAGCCTTCGACTGTAGGATTTCCTAAAAGATCTGTTGGCTCATAGTCTCCCCCAAAACTCTTAAGACAATTCTGAGCCCAGATGTGTTCAGAGGAAACATGTAGAAACACTTCAGGTTGCACAGCAGTAAGAAAGGGGAGAAAACATAGGAGAAGGAGAATGGGAAAAAGCTAAAGAGATCAGTGGGAGAAGAGATCTGGGGAAGAAAAGACAGTAAAGAAATACAACAGCACAGCTTTAAAAACACAGAGGAAATAATAAAGCAAAATAAACATAGAGACATTAAAAGTATGTTAGAAAGACATAAAAACAGAAAAGACCAGTGTAATATACTGGAGAAAACATTTCTACATCTCCTTCTCAAATTAGAAAGTTCTTCTTGCAGAGGACCTTGGAATGGACCAACTCAGATAGCCAAAGCCAGGACTTCCCCTATCATCCTGTGGAAGCTCAGGTAGAAGTGATTATGGATATATTTGGAAAACATGCAAAGATAATGTGCAAGACAACAGATGACAGCATGAAACCACTGCTATATCTTTTGGCCCCAAACTGAGGTATGACCTCTTTTCCACCAACAGAAGCTGTCAATACCAGAAAGCACTCACAGGAACCCAGGGATTAAAACTGCTCAGCTGCTTCAGCTTTTGCAGCTGTTAATCCAGCAGAGGAACAGGAGAAAACATTTTGCACAGCCTTCAGAATTCTCCTGATAGTAGGGAAAGGGTGAATCAAGATGCCTTACACAAACTGAATATTAGTAACAGAATTTATTGCAGTCCATGTTGTTTCTCCCCTGTTTCCTCATCCACCAATACCTCTTGAACAAAGGAAGTTGAGGGACTTCCAGCAGAAGGCTTGGCTGGGTCCCATGGGCCCTTGACGTCAGTCTCTTGAGAAGAAGCCTATGACCACAATACCTTATCAGGCTACAGGGCAACCATGACCCCTCCACACATGCCTTCCCTTCGCAACATATGGGGACTCTCAGTAGAAATATTTAGGAGCATTTGTAAAATAGGGATTGGGACAGAAAAATCCAGGATGCCCGAAATGATCTTTCTATCTGTGCACCTTCAGCACAGTGCTGAAGCATGTAACTGTGAACTGCAACGACCCTGCTCACCCTGCATAGCCACCGTAACCCACAGTACCAAACTAACTTTGGAAGTCCTGCCCTGGCCCCAAGGGGAAAATGTGGGATAAATACTTGACATGCAGTTTCTTCTTTGGCTTTTTTTTCAACCTGGAGAAGAATTCTGCATGGAGAGGGAGGTGGAGGTGGGAGTAGATGGACCATGTGTTATGCGTTGACCCTGACTGGACACCGGGTGCCCACCAAAGCCGTTTTATCACTCCCCTCCTCAATTGAACAGGGGAGAGAAAATATAACAAAAGGTTTGTGGGTCGAGATAAGGACAGGGAGAGGTCACTCAGCAATTACTGTCATGAGCAAAACTGATTCAACTTGGGGAAATTAGTTTAATTTATTACCAACCAAGTCGGAGTAGGATAACGAGAAATAAAACCAAATCCTAAAAAAACCTTCCCCCCACCCCTCCCTTCTTCCCAGGCCTAACTTTACTCCAGATTTCTCTACCTCCTCCCACTGGGCAGTGCAGGGGGACAGCGAATGGGGGTTGTGGTCAGTTCATCACAGATTGTCTCTAGCACTCATTCTTCCTCAGGGAGAGGACTCCTCACACCCTTCCTCTGCTCCAGCATGAGGTTCCTCCCACAGGAGACAGTCCTCCACAAACTTCTCTAACATGGGTCCTTCCCGTGGACTGCAGTTCTTCACAATCTGCTCCAGTGTGCGTCCCTTTCACAGGGTGCAGTCCTTCAGGAACAGACTGTTCCAGCGTCGGTGCCCTGTGCGGTCACAAGTCCTGCCAGCAAACCTGTTCCAACGTGGGCTCCTTTCTCCACAGGTCTTGCCAGGAGCCTGCTCCAGTGTGGGCTTCCCACAGGGTCACCCATGCATCTGCCTGTTCTGGCGTGGGGTCCTGCATGGGCTGCAGGTGGGTATCTGCTCCACTGTGGACCTCCATAGGCTGAAGGGGACAGCCTGCCTCACCATGGTCTTCACCACAGGCTGCAGGGGAATCTCCGCTCCTGTGCCTGGAACACCTCCTCTGCCTCCTTCTTCACTGACCTTGGTGTCTGCAGAATGTTTCTCTCACCTATTCTCTCTCCTCTCTCTGGGTTCAATTGCTCTTGCGCAGTAACTATTTCCCCTTCTTAAATATGTTCTCACAGAGGTGCTACCACCATCACTGACGGGCTTGGCCTTGGTCAGCAGTGAGTCCATCTTGGAGCCAGATGGAACTGGATCTGTTGTACATGGGGGAAGAGTCTAGCAGCTTCTCAGAGAAGCCACCCCTGTAGCCCCTCTATTACCAAAACCTTGCCATGCACCCCAAATACACCATAACACAGAGATCATGTCAAGATAAACAAGACCAAAAAGCTGGCTGGTTGCCCACTGCCCAGCCATGGGGATGAGAGTGTGGGTGCATGTGCATTTGCACCTGCAGCAAAGGATCCACTGAAAGAAGGAAGGCAGCAAGGAGGCTGGACATTTATGAACACTAATTTAGTAATTCAACATACCAGCATTTTTCTTGAATCTTTGTTGTACTAGTCCACCTGAGAAAGTGATAGTAAAATGAAATTGTGACTAAAGCTGGTCAAAACATGCTGATGGAATAGTTTTTCTTCAGAAAATACCATTTTGTAAAAGTAGAAGTGTATCAAAGAGGTATTAGTTTTGTTTCATAATTGAAACTATGCCTAATTTCCTGTTTCATATTGGTGATTTAAACTCTTTTTGTACTGACATTTGTAAAAATGTCAATATTAAAATGCCCTTATGTTTTTCTGAAATGTCTTGCATATTCTCATTTACTAAAATAATTTACTCTATACTATATATAGTGATACAGGAACCAGAAAAATAGATAGCGGGCAGAGCTGTGGAGTAGGAACAGGGGCTGGAATGATCCAGCCAATAGAAAGAAGGGTGAGCAGCTCTTGTTCCCTTTCCACTGTAACACCTGATTTTGCAGGTGCCCTGCTCTGCTGCAGGTTCCATCTGGTGTGGGAAGGCTGTACAGCCACATGCCTGTTACAGTGTAAAATGTCCTGAAAGAGCACAACTGCTCTGAAAAACTGGAGTGTCAGCAAGGACACCTGTGTTCCCCACTCTTCAATCATTCCTGCGTTAAATCCATCCAATTTCTCAGATTACAAGCAAAGCAAGTTTGGGGGGCGACTTTTGTTTGTTATGTTTTCTCTTGGTTTTGGATGGGTATAACCTTGCAAGCTGGCTTGGGATTTGAGACCCAAGCTGAGCTCCTTCCAAGAGGCTCCCCTCCACTGAAATAGTTTTTACTCTTGCAACTACAGCAACACCTTTCCTGATGGAAAGCAATCTCACTTCTCATGCTATTCTGGCTCTACTGCAGCAGAACTAGGAAGTTGTAAAAATACATATTTAAAAAAAAAAAAAAAAGCGGAAATTACTCTAAGAGCAGCCCTCCACAAAATAGAGGTATTCACACACATTGCTCCTTAGATTACAAGATATTCTTAATTTTAGCACAGGGTTTTGTTTATTTGTTTGTTTATTTGTGGAGGTACAATTTATAAGCAGCAAGTCTGCCCTCTGACTAAGAATCACTCTTAAATGGCCTTCAGGACATAACCACAGAAGTAAACAACGTTTTAGAAAGTACTAACTCGTTACTCCCCAATTCCTCTAAAAACCTGGCTGCAGCATAATCTTAAAACAAGCAGACAGTATCCTCTGTAAGTGTACCCTAATGTAATGCAGAGTTTAAAGAGAAGCACTTTCTTTGCAATTAAAAGTGAAAATCAATGTTTCAGTGTCATTCACTGTCATTTCTTCCCTAAGTGGTGAATCCAGCTCCTTAAAACTCCTCCTATAGAGCAGGCAGACATGAGCCAGCTGAAAGTCATCTGCAGCGATCTTCTGTCCTGCTGCCTTATTTTTGTTCAAGTTTAGTGAGGGTGCTTTTTTTTTAGCATGAGATTTCGACGGAACTGAAAATATCTCATAGCACAAACTCTGCAGCATGCTGTGAGTAATTTACAGCTGCCAAAACCATCTAAATCAAATCCCATGAGGGATTCATCTTTCTTCAACCCATGCACATTAGAAAACAAAAATGGCCAGCAGCCATCCTGCTTCTCCTCCTCCTCTTTTGCCAAGCAGATTCCTACAGCTGGAGCAATGTCATTAGAAGCTGCACTTACAGACTCCAGGGCAGAAGCACGGCGCAGTTTAGATATACAACACAAGCAGTTCAATTCATAACTACAACTTCACTTTTTCTTTTCTTTCTTTTCTGTCTTACCAAAAAATGGGAAGTGGGAGAATTTCAGAGGTTCACCTGTGGTCTGAATTCTCAGCATTGCACAGTGCGCTCGCTGTACAATTATTTGTAATTGCCATTCATCTGACTGCATGCAAAGGCAGTTCAGACATAAATTAGGATTTAAAGTCTAACTGGTGTTCTGCCTGTACAGTTTTTGTGAATGTATTCAATTAAAACAGTTTTTTTTAAGGAGAACACTGATAAAGCTATAAAACACCGTGCAAACCAAATACTCATACACAGTGATTCAGTATTTTCCTCAAAAAAAAACCCACAGGCAGTTTTGAAAAATGTGTGCCTTGATTTATTGATTGAGGAAGTTGTTTTTAAAGATTTTTTTTGCCTCATTTTTCAATTTTCACTCCAAAGAGAAGCCTCAGGACTATGCTAGTGTGTGCAAGGTAGGGAGTTCACCTTCCATAAAATGCTGGAAAACACCTGGATTAAGTGGGGCCCTGCAGAAAAGCAGACAAAGGTGGCCAGGAGGATAAAAAGAGATGCTGCTGCCAGCAGGGTCTGCTCAGCTGCTGTCTGGTACAAAAGAGACTGTGGGGACTCTGTGGAGAAGGTTCAAAGCAGTTCCCAGGGTTTCCTTCCCTCCACTCCTCCCGCCCCACTTCCCTGCCCACCACTTGGCCAAACAGCTTGGGCCAGGTGCTGAAGTCTGGACATAAGCTTCTGCACATTCAGTTTCTGTACAGTAGTTACTCCAAATAACTTTTGCTCCTTATTAAAGACCAATAATAGTTGTTTTGTGAACACTGGCAAAAAAATATTCTGTTCTGAAAATCTGTATCAGCAATATACTCTGCAGAGTATAGAAAACTGCTAGTTTTCTGGGTTTTTTCCAGCATCACACTCTTTTCCCCAGCTCTAGCATAGCAGGCAGGATTCCCTTGAGGTTTTCCTCTTCTAGAGGACAGAAAGATTCCAGCCTTTTATGTTGTTTTGGAAAGCTGAAGCAGTGAAGCTGTCCTCCTTTTGTAGAGCAGTATGTGACAGTTTGTTCAGTTATACTTCTGGTTCCCCACCAGCGCCACAGACAATATCAGTTCATCTTCCACTGCACAACGCAAATCGACAGTGAGAGGTTGGGTTTCTGTGTGGGATGATTCCCACAACCAGGTCCTGTGGTCCGATGCATAACAAAATGCAAACTAAATTGGTTTTTTTTAAAGAAGCTTCTCATTGTCTTCTGTGTCCCTCGAGCCAAAAGCAATTTTCTCCAGCATTCTTCGTACCAATGCTTGCATGGGTTGTGGTAAAAGTTCATATATTTGTAAGGTCCTATTCAGGGATATTTTCAGCACAGCAGAAAACGAAAAACATTTTAACAGAGGAGGAAAAAATTAGCAACATATTAGCTAAAACTGACTTACAATTTAGAGCCATCAGCAACCACCGGTATAGTTAGTCCAGAAAACCTTTCTAGTTCATGTTTGGTTTTGCTCTGTAATTCACTCTTACATAGTCAAAGTGATCTGAATTATGCCTTCCTGATGTTTTCCTTATGCAGAAGTAGCTTTGTTCTTCAGTCTTCCCAAGCCCCTGTTTTCCATTATTTTTATGATGATGTTATTTTTCATATCACTTTCCTTTCCACAATGACTTTTTTTTTTCATCATGAAAACTTCTGTATGTGTTAATTTTAGTGATTTTCGTGCCTCACCTCCTTTATCAGGACAGTAAACTGCACTTCCAAAAGATGGGCTTTCAAACATCTCATTTAGCCTCCTCCTTCTAACACCATGCAGTCTGAGTAAATAGCTTTCTTGTTTATATTAGCCCCTCTTTTATCATCAGAAACCTGCCTGGATGTAGTCTGCATTTGAAGACCTCCTTCCTGGGCTTTAGAAAAGTTCTATTAGAATTATTTAAGCAATGTTACTAAGCAAGCCAACACTAAACCTTACAGGGAACTCTCCAAGCTAGGTAAAGAGTAAATTATTTCACTTTACCTTATGTCATCTCCTTATTTTTTAAAGTAGTCTCAAGAAAACTGGAAAAAAATACTCATGCTGCTTTAAAACTTACCACCTTTACAGAAATTCTTCTTCGAGGGACTATCTACACAGAGACATTCAGAAAAACTACAATAAACCAAGCTGATAATTTAATGTGGATTTGTTAAACTGCATTGAGCCACTCAAGTGGAAATCCCTACCAAGAATTAAGATGACACTGATCTGATTTCACTTTTTTCATCTTTAAAAATAGATACCCGTGATTTCCATGTAGATTAGCTAATATATTAAAAGTGAATTTGTATTAAATTTCCAGCATATCCTTCTGTAGCAAAGTCCTCAGTTAATGTACTTCCAGAATTACCATTAAAGTTCAAAAGGTTTCAGGAGCTCCTGAGTAACTATTTGAGTACCTAGTAACTGTGTCAATGAAGAGAAGCTGTAAGAGACTAAAGATGCTGCTTTAACCATGACTGTTTAAAAGAGTCCTTAAACCCCGACATCTGTGGTGGTGACTATATATACTCACAATTTATTTCAGAAGATCAGAAGCCCATTCATCACATGAGCTAAATGCACAGGATGGAGGCAGTAGGAAGACAGGTCCAACAAGACTGCAAGTGATAAGCTGCCAAAACAGCTCATTCCATCTGCAACCCGCTCACTGTTCAGTTCATAAGGGTTGGAATGTTGAAAAAGCAACAGCAGAGGAGGATTTTCATACAGAATCCTTAATGGTTCTGATGGTCCAGATACATACTCTATAAACTAGGCTACCACTTCTGCACTCCCTCTCACATACCTCTAGTCCACTTGGGAATGCTCTGTGCCTGCATGTTTTCTGCAGGGAAGGCTTCAGACCAGTCCAGCCGCCCATCGCTGTAAATCCATGTCTACATTTTTGCTCCTGCTGACCCACACTCCTGACATTTGGGTATCTGACATTTTTCCTGATTTGCCTTTTAATAGTTTTTGCTTTATTTTCACTATCTCCCACATAGTCCCTGCATACCAAGTCTTTTGTATACCGGTGGTTTACATGGAAGGAATTGGGATAATATTGAAGTTCTGAATGCTTTGGAGATGGCAGATCTATGTTTGCTTGTGCAAAACTTCAATCCTTTTCCTGCTGTCCTCTGCCTCATTCATTGTCCACTGTTACTCACTCTGTCAGATACAGGAACCCTTACAATTTTCTTGATAATATAAGGATTTTCAGCCTCTTACACTGTAAGTACCTCTAATGGCTAAGGGTGATGAGAAAATATCTTAGTTGTGCTGCACTTCATGATTTATGAGGTAATGCTGATGTGTGTTGTGAAAAACTTACATTTTGGATCAGTTTTAGGGTATTTGTTTTCTTAAGTGAAATGCGTGATTTTAAGCAGAACATATGCCTGTTTCTAAAGACAATGAAGGGTTTGGGGATGTATTTTACATGGATGATTGGGAAGTGTTTGCTTTTTAATGAAGCAAAGGAAACAATCTCAGAAAAACCACTTGTTTCCCTATATTTTGGTGTTCCATGCAAACGCAAACGTATGTACATTCGTATGCAGTGACACACATCCAGTTCAAAACAAAGAAAGCAAGACAAGCTCTGGTACCACCCATTTTCCTCTTCTCTAATTCTTGCCTTCTCCTAGGAAAAAGGAGAAACAGCAGTAGTTATCCCTGCTGCTGCTGCATTTTCCCAAGCTCCTTCCCGTGGCAGGGCAAAGGAGTTGTTTTATGGCTGGAGTCTGCCCACCAAAGCAGGGTGCTCATGGAACAAGCCTAGAGAAACCTTAAATGAACATGAACTGGCAGTAATCTGTATGAAATCTGAGTGGAATGGTAATATCCCTCTGCAAAGTGTCCAGTTCTTGTTCCAACTTAAAGGCCTGCAGGAAAGGAGACAGATTTCTAATTTAGGATGTGTAAACTGCTCACTGGACCCTCACCTTGTCTCTACAAACAGCTGAACCATTTTTAGGTCAGTTTTGAAAAGTAAAGACAATCATGCCTGAGCAGAGAGCAAGTACAGTATATTTCAGAACAGCTCTCTAGGATTACAATAGAGACCATGGTGCTACCTATTTAAGTGTTTATATAATATGATATTTCACACAGTCACATGCCAACATTTGAGCCTGTATTCTGTGTTTTACATGTTTTGCATTTTTTGCTGCAGACATATCTGAGGCCCTCAGTTCAGTTGTGATCTCTACTACATGCACCAGGCATTTTGCTCTTAAATCTGTCTCTCTGTTTACTAGAACCAAAAATTTACCTTCGGTCTCCAAATCATTTGTTGGTAATTATCTTTTCTCTGCACTGAGTGGTTGCAATCTCAGTCTCTCAGCTTCTGAAGGCTTAAATGTCAGAAATAATTTCTGTTCACCAACTTTTTTTGTGGGGGACTAAGCAGAAATTAACACACACCCCCAAGTTGTTGCCAGTTGTAAGTGAATGTTTGCCCCTATTTCTTCCTTTCCCCTGTCGTTTTCTTCTAACACTGACTTGAAGAAAAATGGTTCCCTCTCATAAATGTTTCAATGTATGCAATTATAGCAGCACTCAGTTTCTGAATTGTGGGTGGGAAGAGCACACTCAGGAAGAATTCAAGCCTATGGAAACACCATTTTATTCCTGGCGCGGAGCAAACAGGATCTCCTCCAGAGCTTGAAGATGGAGGCAGCACCCCACCATACAATGGGGCTGACTTAGTAGCCACCGAACCCAGGCCGCAGGACCAAAGAATGAAAGCCCAGTGTCCACATGAATGGCAGCAGAACTGAGAGCCTCCAGTCCAAAAGCAGCTGCAATTCTAATGTTACAGCAAACTATTAGCACACACCAAGGCTTCCTGACAGCAGATGTGAGTGCTTCCGTCAAGATAATCACTTCCATAAAAATAGTTTGTTTGAGGGAAGAGGTAGAAGATTAACACTATTTGTTGGTAACAGTTTAAGAGTCAAACTATGTTCTCAAGCCTGACCCTAAAGTTGATTAAAAGTGCACGGGTGTTTGTATTTGGAAGCGACTCATTTCAGTGTCCCACTACAATTTTGAAGGAAGAGGAACCCATAGGATGAGGGAAGAAATGGGCAAAGGAGGCAATCTTGGCTAGAGCTTGAAATTAGCTGAATGAGTCAAGGGTAAATTAGCCAAAACCAGCAAGGAAGTCTGCGTTACTAAGTATTAAATGTATCAGAGAATTTACAGGCATAACATTCTTCATCAGAAAACAGCAAAAAATATCATCTTGTAGCCTATAAAACTAAGAATGCTGAGTTAGTAAGACCAATGCACTCAGATACATTAATATAAATACAAAGTAACAATTACTTATGCCTGGGACTCAGAAGTAAGACAGCACCATGTAAGAATGATAAAGAACATATATATTTATTAGCAACAGAGGAGGATGATACATAAATTCAGATCAGTCCCCTAGGAGTAAGCATATTCAACTTGGCAGGCTGAGACCACTAGTGCACAACAATTCTAAGATATTTGGCTGAAGAGATCTCTGGCCTGCTGTGATGGTCTTGAACGTATCTTGGAAATGCAGGGGAATGCTGAAAGACTAGAATAGTGACAGTATGAAGTGAATGGGACGAGCCTAATATTCTTTCTGGGCAAGAAAAACACGAAAGCCAGGAAGGGATCCCATTCATAAAATAATAAAGATATAAATAAAGCTATATCATGTAATTCTATGGAACATAAATCTTGTTAAACAGGGCATGCTGAAGCAAGCAAATGCAAAGCTGTATATTTAGGAACAAAGAATGGGAGACAAACCTACAAACTGAGGATTGGGTTTGAATGGTAGTGTGTCTGAAAAGCCACCGGTGGGGGAGTCACAGTGACAATCAACACTTTATGAACTCCCAGAATAATCACTGGAAAAACAAGTAACTGTGTTTAAACTGGGGAGTATTAAGAGGGATTTGAGGTATTTTTAATCAAATTTTTTTTAAGTTTTTTAAAGTAGCAGTACTATTACTTGAATACTATATACAGTCCTGTGCACATATTTTCTAAAGGATGTGTAAAAGTTCAATGGGATAGAGAAAAGAAACAGCAAAATTACTTCTGGTCTGGAGAAAAATGTGTTACAGAGAAAGATGTAAGAAGCTCTGCGTGCTTCATATACCAAAGGAAGACAGGGTGAGTTTATTACAATGCAAGAATATGCTTAGAGTATAAAACATGAAATATAAGAGAATTCTTTGATTTCCTGAAGAAAGGAATGACAAGAACCAATGCAGGAAGGTAGAGCCCTTTTCTGAGGGAAAGAAGACACGTGTTCTTAGCAGTGGGGTGCTATCTTCTGCTGCAGGCGGTGCTGAATTTCCAGCTTCTGAAACTTTCAGATGGCATCAAGCTCTGCCAGGGGAGATTTAGATTGGATATCAGGAAAAGTTTCTTTACTGAAGGCGTGGTTAGCCATTGGAACAGACTGGCCAGTGAGGTGGTGGAGTGACTGTCCCTGGAGGTGTTCAAAAGATGTACAGATGTGGTGCTTAGATACATGGTTTAGTGGTGGGCTTGGCAGTGCTAGGATAATGGTTGGACCTGATGATCTTAAAGGTCTTTTCCAACCAAAATTGTTCTATGATTCTATGATATTCTGTAGCCAAATAAACAGGTGACTGGGTAAGGTTTGCTATCCATGATAGATAGAAAGGTAATGAGACAATCTAATGGTCTCTTTGTTCCTTAAACTCCATATATCTAAACTGCTGTTACTTATCAAGATTAGAAGGTTGGTAGGTCTCCATGGATTTTCTTCAAAGTAACCTATGGTGTTGTTAGGGCTAAAGATCATTCCTTACTCCACACAAGGATACCATAAAGCTACAGGCATCTCAGATGATAATTTCATTAAGAAGAAATAATTCTTTTAGTTCTTGTGCTCATTGAACTTAGAAGCTTTTGTGATAAAGCATTGAACAATGAAGAAACTGTTGCCTTTGGATAATGATGATGACTTCAAGGGAGTTTCACAGCCCGTTCTCTATGTGAGGCTTTGACCCTCTTAATATTAAAAGAAAAAACAGATTAAATAGTTCAACTTGTGCATTTTCCCTAACACCATATGATAGCAAACATAGAAAAGGTGAATATCGCTTTGCATTGAAAAAGAAACGTAGAAGCTACTAATGTCATTTATTGGTAGAAAACAGAAAAATACTATACCTAATCAGAATAACACCAAGAAAATCCTACAAAGTCCACTAGGAGCCATCAGTTGGTTATTCAGTCTGTGCTTCTTGTGGTCTGCAGCATATTCCTGTTAGCAGAAAAGTTTTGATCTGCAGTGTTGAAGTACATAACGTCCTTGTGTTTACTTGTATTTGAAAATAAAAAGCCACTACTGTGAAAGAATGTTATTAAAGCTAGAAAGCCAGAAGTTCTTTCTGAGTTTCACTACAAAGAGGATGCAGATATCACAGGAGTGATCAGTTGTCTACCCTATTCAGCTGCTCTGAGCTTCAAAACCAGTAGGAGTTTGAATCAGAAATAAAGTTGAAAAAAACCTGAGAGGCAAAGCAACTTCCTTTTCCTCTGATGCAGATGGACCAAATTCCATAATGCCCTTCACCTTCCCCTGCCTGTGGCATGAATCCAGAGGATCTCTGTGACAGGAGAGGCATTATTAGGAGTGCACGCCTGCACCACCCTCCCTGCTAAAGACAGCTCTTGAATAGATGAATGTAACGGTAAATCTGCAGCAAAGCCTGAAAGGGTTATTTAATGTTTGTGTTAGGTACTGAATTAGGTTGCTTTGCTACTCCCTTTTGCATCCTGGAGCATTTACTGTTCTAGCTTATCCTATACTCTCCTCTGTAGGCTCAGATGGAAAGAACAGGAGGAGGTATTTTTCTGCTTACACATTTGTCATGCTTTACATCTTGCAATGTTTATGGCTTTGATGTGAATTTTTAAGGAAAAGCTTACACTGGGCTTTGCGTGGGCAAATTTGCCACATTCTCCCACTTCATGATTTCATCCAAACCATACTCCAGAAGCTCTGGTTTTAATATCCCAGTGCATTTTTTTGGTTCAGAATCACAGAAAAATCAATACAAAGAAAAGCAACACCCTCAGACTCTATAGAGTTCCCCTGTTAAATTACCATCTTCAAGCTCTCTTGATCAGGTCTGATTTCCTTTTAAAGTCCTTTAAAATATCTTATGAACCCTGGATATCACTGTAGAGCATATCCTGCTTTCAAACATGCTTTCACAACCACTCGGTTTCAAGACACTTAATAACAAGCAGCACTTCCCCCGTCTGGGCAGCAGAAATCTCTCTAGCGAGGCAGGGTGCCTTCCTTGCCTTGACTTTCAAAGAGAGCAAAAGCTTTGGGGACACCCAAAGTCTTCTGCATTGCCAAGTTACCCTGGATGGTGAGGCCCCCTCCATACATACAAAATAAAATTCCTAGCGGACATCCTCCTCTTGGCACTGGGTGCATAGTGTGCAGAGACACCATCTTGAACAGGGCACGCTGCTGCTCAGGTTCAGGCAGTGTTTTCAACCTTGTCTTTCATTTGATTTGAATGATTTGCCACAGATCAGTAGGCAAACAGCTTCTTTTTGTGTAGGCTATCAGGCAGGCTAGCAATCGACCCCACTGGCCAGGCCAGCAGGGCTTTTAAAATAGTGGTGTCCTTCCTCCCTCACTCTCTCAGCATCTCTCTCCATTTTGCAAGCACCTTCCTTCAGTGGTCAGTACCTTCTGTTAACAAGTAATTTCTGGTCACTTGAATTTGCAGTTGTGCTCCAAAGGTCACAGGACACACCAGTGCTTGGAGACCCAGAATCACAGAATCATAGAATGGGTTGAGTTGGAAGGGACCTTAAAGATCATCTATTCCAATCTCCCACCATGGGCAGGGACACCTTCCACCAGACCAGGTTGCTCAAAGCCCCATCCAGCCTGACCTTGGACACTGCCAGGGCGGGGGCAGCCACAGCTTCTCTGGGCAACTTGTTCTGGTGTCTCACCACCCTCAAAGTAAATAATTTCTTCCTAATATCTAATCTAAATCTACCCTCTTTTGGTGTGAAACCATTACCCCTCATCCTATCACTACATGCCCTGATAGAGTCCCTTTATGGGGGACTTGTGCATTTTCCTGTAGGTCCCCTTTAAGAACTGGAAGGCCACTAGAAGGTCTCCCCAGAGCCTTCTCTTCTCCAGGCGGCACAACCCCAACTCTCTCAGCCTGTCCTCATAGGAGAGGTGCTTCAGCCCCCTGATCATCTTTGCGGCCCTCCCCTGGACCCGCATAAGCAGATCCATGTCTTTCTTATGCTGGAAGCCCCGGAGCTGGACACAGCACTCCAGGTGGGGTCTCATGAGAGCTGAGAAGAGGGGGAGAATCACCTCCCTTGACCTGTTGGCCAGACTTGATGCAGCTCAGGCTGCAATCGGCTTGCTGGGCTGTGAGCACACATTGCTGGGTCATATCCAGTTTTCCATGCACCAGCACCCCCAAGTCCTTCTCCACCTGGCTGTTCTCAATCCAGTCATCACCCGGCCTGTATCTGTGCTTATTAAGACAGGAGAAATTCAGAATGTCTAACATTAACTCAATGAATGTTAGGGCAGGGATACAGAGTATGAAATACAGAAAGCAAGGCAGTAAACAAAGTGTAGTAAGAAGCCTGAAAATTTCTGAAGATTTGTCATCTCCTCTATCAATAAAAGAGGATACTTGCTACTGCAACAGGCAGCATTGAATTGTTTATAAAAGTACCAGCTAAAAGGAGGAGAATAACAGTCTTTAAGTTTAAATGTTAGAAAAGCAACAGGTAGAAAGCCAGTAGAACAGATTAACTAATTCAAATGATGCCTTTAAATGTTAAATGGTTGACCAGCTTAGGTCAACAAGTTTTACAAACATTTTTAAAATATATATTATGATAATATATAATTAATAAAATTATAATAATAATTATACAACTGTACAATTACCAGAAGCTCCTTTGCAGACCAACAATGAAAGCTGCTTAAGATGCAATATGAGAACAGACAACATACTGTTTTTCAGGCCATGAGAAGGAAAAGGGGTTTTATTAGTCAAATACCTTGTTTTCATCCTAAAAGACTGGTGTTTGAAGATGGCAGATATATTCTGATCAAAGACCTCTAAAAGGGTGACTTAAGAGTGTATACTCTGTACTGTTCCATCCAGGGACAAGCCTCTTTCTTTTCACTTTCTTTTTTTTTTTTGAGAATTATTAATAAAATTTAGGACAGGAAAGAGAACTGTAGTCAGTTCATGAATGCAGCTCTTGACAGACCAAGGTGATCAGGATTTGCAGATAAGAAGGTAACTTAAAGCTAGTTACCTTGTTAGATGCTGGTAATGTTCAAAAGGCAGTAAGCTCTCAACTCAGGGGATGCTCTTACTGTTGTCAATTACGTGATCCGTATTCAGGCACTGATGTGCTCCCTGTCACTAGTAGCTTGTAAAATCACATTACTTTGATCTCTCTGGATCTGATCAGTCAGTAGCCTCATCCCCCATGCCTAATTTTAAGACTGACATTTTTTAAAAATTATATTGATGGATGACAATCTACTTATAACTTAGGGCAAAAGAAATATCTGTCGTTTTTTCAGAGTTTACAGAAAGAAAACAGTAAGCCTACCGAGTTAAGAAAACTCTGTGGGATCCTTGTATGGCAAGAATAAATGATGAAATTACCAGTAAAGCTTTCCATCTTAAAAAATCAAGAAGCAGTGAAGAAAAAGGCCTAGTGGATCCTTTTCAGTACCAGATAAACAGAAAGGTACTAAAAGGTTTTGTTAAAAAATGCATAAATCCACAGGGATTGGAGGGACTGGATTTCCTGAAAATCTGTTAAACAGAACCAGCCTAAAAATGCATAAACCAAAACATTATATGAGGTAAAGATGGTGGACAGGTTTTAAAAAAAAGCAGATAATATGGCAGTCTCTTCAAAAGGGACAACAAGGGACATCTAATAACACGTTGAGAAGAAATGCTGAGTGATTTGAGACCAAAAGGTTTTATTGATCACAGATCAACTCTCCAAAAGCCAACAACTTTTAAATTGTTTTAAGGACTTCTTTCCCACAGAATCACAAGAAAAATGAAGAATTCCTGGATAGCCCATTTAAAAGGAGGAAGTGAGTACTATCATCGAAAGTCTGAATGCAAATAAGGCAGCAGGAACAGATGGGTTTATGACTAAATATGGTGTCCTTAGACCTATTTATCAAGATCATGCAAAGAAGAGGCAGTTTCTCTTCTAGAAGAAACAAATAAACTAGAATTTTATAACCCAGATAGTTGCAAAGCTTGAAAATTATACGGGTTGGACTTCTTGTCTTTGGATGTAGGAATTTGATTAAAAAACAGAAATTTATAGTCACGGCACTAGAAGTATGATTTTGAAGATTCATTGAGGACTTGCACTTACTCTCTATAAAGATCCTACAGCTCACATGTTAGTGGATTGAATGTCTTCAAGGAGAAGACAGTTGACAAGGCCCTGCTGACAGCTGACTGCTGTTCGTTTTGGCCACAAGGAATTAAGCAGAATTCTCAAAATAAAGCAACTGGGGGACAGACCAGAGGCAGGACCTGCGATAACTCCCTGTGAAACCTTCAGTACAGGATGCCTTATAAGCAGTGGTCTTCTAAACATGCAGATACATCTTGGCTTGTATACATAAAATTTTAGTCAAGACAAAAAGAAAGTGTCGTGTTTCTGCATTTCCCAGAAAAAGCTCAGATACAAAACTATTGTGGATTAAAGATTCAGTGAGATACCTGGATATCTCAGGTCTTTTTAATATGTCATGGTGTATTAATCTGGTCTAAAATACAAAATTTTTTTTTTTTAAAAAAAAGGAGCTTCAAGAAACAGAGTAAGAACAGAGATTTCTGAGATGGGCTGAAAAAATTTTGTGAAAATTAATATACTCCTTCACATTCTTCTGTTTCACTACTTATTTGTATGTGTACCAGACAGCACTTAAGACTTGAAAAGCTGTTGTCATTAATTTCATCTGGCGATAGACAGAGCCAAAACCAAACAGCTCCGTACAATTGAAGCATCCCACAATGGGAAAGCTTACAGGGCTGAAAGAGTGGCACGTTTTTATAGAGCTCATCTGAAAAAAGGAACTCAGCTGAAGGATGTTTTATACTTGTGAGCAAAGCCTTATTTGTAGACTGATACAGAGCAAGAATGGTGTGAGGAAATTTCTGATATGACTGCTGCATAAGAAAGAGATTAAGGACAAAAAAAAATTAAAGCTACCTCTTTACTTGGCCTTCCTTGATTAATACAGGTCATTAGGCAAAAACCCTTTTCCCTTCATCTTTCCCCATTTACCACCTTGGTTAAAAATAAAGAATTCTTCATTCAAGCTAATGTATGATTCTGTTTGCATTATGACAGCTGTCACCCATTTAGATTAACTCTTTCTGAGGAGGATATCAAATCTTACTAAAAGATTTGTGATAATTAAGTAAGAATTCCTCTCTTCTATCATCAGTAACAATCAGCAATTATCATATAAGAGCTCTCATTTGACCTTTTTGCCTTTTTGAGCAACTGAAGTAGATGAGCTCAAGGAAAAACAGAATAATTGCTAAAATACATATAGTTTTAAGGGAGAAATAGATACATCAGCATAGGGAATGAGAGAGAGAACATATAAGGTACTCATCTTCCAGGCATTATTTGCTCAAAACCAGCTTTAATAAAAAATAGTTCTAGTTGCAATTCAATGTATATTCTGTGGTCATGACTTTTCCCACTGGAGAACCTCTTGAGATGCAAGCTCCTTTTCTTTCATCCTGGGTTGTGCCAGGAATCCAAACATTCTGAGTGTACCTGACCAGCGCCCTAGCCCTTATAGCAAACAGAAATATCCCCTCAGACCTGCTGGGCTGCCTGCTGCCTGCTCCTCACATGGAGTTCACTTGGTGAAGAAGGAAGACAGGATATCCCTCTTGCTGTGAGACCCTAAGTGTGAAATGATCAAATGGGGAAGATACTAAGTCTCCTCCTTGAACCAACCCTCTCCTTTCCTCCTTAAAGATTCAGCCTGCTAATTCTAGGGTCCCTTGGTAACAGATGGAGAACCTCATCAAGTCACATCTCTAGGTATTAGTCAGAAGAGGAAAAAATGTTTGTAAATACAGATTCTCTTTTTCACTTACACAAAAGGCAGAAATTCATCAGGTAATAAGCCCAAGTCCCTAGCCATGATATTTTTTATGAATAATATTATTTACATATTGGGCATATATTATTCACATACTACTTTTCTTTCCATCTGTTAACAGGCATAATTCTTCCATTATGTGAATTGTATTATGTTAATGTCTTTGTGAATCTCGAATATCTTGTTTCTGCATGTTCTAGCTGTGTTTTGTTCTGGATTTTTTAGTTGTCTGAACAGAAAACTGTCTTTGTTTTTTTCTTTAACGGAAGGCAAATAGCTTAGGAAGGGCCTGGCCTGTTGATCATGTGCCAGACAACATCTGGATAGAATTATCAGCAATAATGTTGCTGTGGGCAAGATGGTCTAAGAGTATAAGCATGGTGAGTTTTCTGGGGAAAAGCAAAGAAAGAGGATTCTGAAACAAAAGGGGGAAGTTGGACAGTTGGGGAAGAGATGGTAAGAGGTGAGCTGAACAGAAATTAGCTTTAAAAAGCTAGCTTATTCTTGCAGGAATAAGCAAGAAAGAGCAGGGTTGATGTACACAAATAAACTATCTGGTTTAGTGATGGGTACTTCTCCCTAGCCAGGCAGGTACATACTCGACAGAAAAGGTGTATCTGGTCAGGAACCTTCTTCACTGCAAAACCCCAGAGTGAGTATGAGAGATCCCACAATGTCTTAATAGACCAAGGAAGTAAAAGGCAGTAGATGTACAAGATCAAATTAAAGCCTCAAACCCATGTCTCAAGCTCTTGTAGATTACTGACAGGCAGTCACAGGCACAGAGAAGAGATGCAGCCCAGTCTGACCTCATCTGCATGGCTTGCGCTGTGCAATTCTTACTTTTATTGAACAAAAATAGAAGGAATTTGTCTTAGATTACACAGATAATGCCTATCTCACTACTGTTCTGCCCAATCGGCTACTGTATTTGTACTTCTATCCTTTTGGGTCAGCCTCACATAGTATCAACAAGGGAAAATTCACTCAGGTCACTGGAACTGATTTATAGCCACAAGAATGTGGATTTTTCTTTGTTTTCCTTTATGCTACTTCCCCTTTTCTCTACGGTAATTTTCAAAAGACTTTTTTTCCCCTGATGTTCTTGGGCTTCATGTGCCTGTTGCTGCAAAGGCAGATACAACTAACTTCAAAGACCAGTTCAACTGCAATCGTGGTTTGCATGGCATGGGTCTGGCCTGCTGAGCTCATGAAAGCAAAGTTTCATCTGTTTTGTGGATCAGGCTCTTGACCTGCCATAAAAATAAATGCTATCTTCTACAGTTATTAAATGGTAGACTGTTTCTTGTTACGATGGCGGTATACGTGTCTCTTCCATATGTCTGTCATTAAAAATAATAAATTGGGTTCCCTTATCTTATGGAGATCTCTTATTTTCCCCTCCTGTTTGGTCTCCTGTTCAGTTCCACATAGTCTTGCCGACAGACTCACACAGTTTAGATGAAAACAAAATGTAGTCGCCTCTTTCCCTCTGACAGTAGAGACACTAACAGTTCACCCCTTCATCTGATGTTCCACTTAACCAACAGCACTCTCTGAATACGTAAGGGAAGCAAGGTAAAAAAACTTGCACAATATAAGAGGAAATAAAGTTGCATACAATATGGTATTCCAGCTACTCTTCACTATTGTTAAAACATTAACTGATTGTTTAATATACTGCCATTTCGTATTGCTCTGTGTTAATTAATTCTGTGTACATTCTTCCTGTGCCATAAACCTGCAAGTGCCTATTTGTAGCGTGCAATAGCTGAGCAGGATCTTGAGTATTTTGGAGACTGAACACCAATAACAATGTAACTGAAATGATCAGTAACCAGCTATCACTAATATTTTCCACACAATCACTTCATTGACATACAGCTGGTACTTAATAACACTCTAGGTTCTCCAGACTGTATGCCTTATGCTTCCTCCAGTGAGCATTACACTTCACAGTGATTGCACCACAAGACGGAGTTTTTTTTTCTGCCTAGTTATTCACCAATTAGTTGCATCAAAAGCAGCAAACTTCCTTCTACCACTTCTATATGTAAATCCATTGAAGTAAGTTTCTTTTTTGAAGGATGGGAATTCACAGGTTTTGTTGCACTAGAGAAGAAATCTTCAGCCCTATCCCACCCCGGGCACCTAAAACACCCCATTGATTTTACACCATTGATACCCATTGTAAATGATCATTTGTGCACTTTTCAGGATAAGAAATCAAACAAAGGCATTTTCTGTCTTGAGGATTTGTCCTTTTTACTCTTTTTTTTATGGTTAGCTTAGTTCCTCAGTCCTAAATTCTTCAGTGAAAAAGGCAATTTTCAAAGCCCTTAGTTTCTTTCTGTTTGAAAAAGCACGTAATGCTGCATTTCAGATTGTATCCTTAAAGTCTTACACTATTTTTTTATCTTACACTATTTTTTTATCAAAGCAGCATTAAGATATGAAAAGTAAAGCCTCTCAAGGTACATTACTGATCACTGTGATTATCTTTTTCTTTCACACTAGCCACCACAATCTTATTTTCATGTCAGGAATTACAGTGTCTCTGAAGTGCTACTGGTCAAACGTGTGAAAATATGCTGAATTGTGCTGCTGAATGTGATGTGAATTCTTTAGATGTGTGCATGTGTCGAGACGCTATCCAGGAACATTTCTCAACATTTTCTGTATATAGACCACCTAGACTGTTTGAAAAAAGAACAACTCATGGACCAAACCAGATGATGTTGCCACAACGGTTTTTACTTATGATCAAATAAAAATTTGCCAAACATTTAATGCTTGTTTATTACTTTCATTTTTACATCTTGTTTTCTTGCACACAACTGTGCTTGTGTTTTCAGGGTGTTTCACACATGACCCATAAGTTCAGTCCCACTGCTATCAGATATAAGAACTGCTCCCATTAATTGTAATCCTGCTACCATTAACTGTAATGTGTGTAGAAGCTGGCTCAGTCGCTATTACACGGAGAGTCATTTGAAAAACGTATCAGCGGTTTTAGCTCTGTTTATACAGAATTCATCTGCTGAGCATCTCTTTACGTTCCCTCCATGGCATTTCCATGCATTGTTCCAGTCTCTCCCCAGTGTTCAGCTAGAAGGACAATGGGAGAAAGTAGTTCCACATTTCCATCTATCTATACACAAACGGAGTCAGAACATGCATTCTTTTTTTTCTTATATTTTTCTCCCCCAAAAAGCTCCCAGGGCAGGAGAGGAATGCTGGATCAGGCCTGTCCATAGTCGTGTGCTCCCTAGCATCCCACAGAGGGATGTTGTTGCTATTATTTTAACAGCAGATCTCTGCTGTTGTTGCTATTTTAATGGCAGATTTTAAAGCTTCCGCTGACATTGGTACAGACTCTGAAGCTCAGCTAGAGAAACAGAGGTGGTGAGCAGATGGTGATACAAAGGAGGAATATTGTATCTATAAATATTCTGATGAAATTCATACCCGGTGTTCCACACAATAGACAACAAACTATACTAAACTCTTAATACAGGGTTTAAATTAATCTTATTTGGTAAATGGGTTCTTAATCTGGGTTTCCCTGCCAGGGCAAGTTTCACTCAAAGGATGTAACTTTATATCAAACCACTGAAAAAAATATGAAACATTAATTCTTTGATTATCATTAGATAAAAGTTAGATTTAAAAAAAAATCTTATTAATTATCATTAAAAAAATGATAACATTTACCAAATAAGGGGAAACATTTCCTTCTGAGTTGTCAGGGCTTCCAAAACAGCCCAAGGGAAAGGGCAGTGGCAAAGGCACAGTGCTCTCTGGGAAAATGCTCCTGAACAGTTTGTCAGAGTCAGCATTAAGGTAATGTTACAGTACATGAGTTGAATGTGTAACAACTCAAACCTCCTTCCGGAAAAAATCAAGCAAGTAAAATGACATTCATAAAACCCTAATGTGTTTTAATAATGCAGTTTAATACACTGAACTTCTCAAAACAAGGGTTAAGACTGAAGCTTTGCATTCAAATGGCAATCTTTATTTCACCATATTGGAGCGTACTTTAGATATCAGATAATGGGTTTATTTATCATTGACCGAATACTTAAATATCAGCTGAAACAAAACAAACAGGTACTGATATGGCCTTAAGTCCGGTTTAAGGTCAAGTAGCAGGTAAGTAGTAGGACTTGGGGCCAAGCTCGATTCCCCACTGTCCACACCCTTCTGCCTTCGCCATCAGAAAGCCCAATACCCTTTCAATCAAGTCCACAAATCACCTTATTATGTTTGTCTGTGTGAATCTGCAGATTCTCTAAACCAACAATCTTGAGTTTTGACGTTCTGGTTATATCTTCAGGTGCTAATTTGTTCATTAATCTTGATATACTGCTTTTTGTTAGCTATCTCTCTCCTTATCAAATATTGTGGGAAAGGACAGGAAATGTGTTTAAAAGACCTATGCCAGGAATGAAAGGGCACAGAGAACCAGTGCCTTTTAGCAGCATGTGCAAAAGCATTATGCAGTTGTTGTTTTTTCATAACTGGCACTCAGATCAGAATAATAAAGCTATACAAATGACAAAAAACTGTGTGAAAGTGTGGAATATTATTTATTCATCATCTTTTCATAAGTACATAAAATAACTCTAGCCTAAAGCATCTCATTTGAACACAGGAATATAAAATGTAAGGGGATAGATTGTCCACGTATCAAATATTTTAGCTATATTTCTTAGGAATTAGGCTCACAGGAGGCCATCAGCTTGTTAATTTTCCCTTTCACCTTAATATTCTGTACCCACTGATCCGAATCAACTCACTGGTCAGCTTCCACTGACTTTGACAGAGGGACAAAGGTCTCAAAGGAATTAAATTTCTACAAATTCTGTGAAAATCAACAGCTAAAAATTAGCACCCTCAACTAAGAGGCTTTCTTGGCTACTTGCCCTGTGTGCTCATCCAGGCAGAATATCACAAGACAGGAGCCAGGCTGAGAAAACACTACCCTGTGCCTGGCTGTAGTAGGAGAGTTGGGTCTGAAATTGGGATACTATGGGATATTCAGGAAAAAGTATATGGAGCTGAAAATGATGGTAAACAACGAGATACAGCCGTTGGAGAAGGGGCAGGAGTAATTAAAATGCAAGTCATTTGTCTGGCTGCTTGAAAGAAGCTTGCTTGTTTCACCCTTTAAAAGCCATGAAGTGTTCAGGGCCCAGAAGAAAAGTAAAACTAGGCCTTTGGAGTAGAAAGTGCTTACAAAATCTTCCTGAAGTTCATATTTTATTTTACAATATCTAAATACTAACATCTTGCCTATGTTCTGCAAATGGCTCTCAGTAAAGAGCTGCACCAGTGTGTGAGAAGAGAGAACAAGAAATAAAGATTGCCTCTTTTCATAACTTTCCTGCAACTGAAGTCCGAAAACTGAGTAATAATAAAACACTTTTCCCCAACTTTTATCTCAGGTTGATACCCAGAAAGAAAGAGAAACTCTCAGCTCGGTCTGCTATCCTTCCCATTCTTCTTGTTGGGTCTGATAGAGATTTGTGCAGCCACTTTACCTAGCTCTGTAAGATGACAGCAGGTTTGCAGTCTTTATCTCAACCACAAGTAAAGGCAGCACGCTATGGCTAGACTAGTTTTTCAATTATGATCATGCATACCAGTATGATACTTTAAGTCTTGATAGCATCTTTGAAAGCATGTAAATTATTTAAGCACCCTCTTTTTATTTTTTTCAATTTCAAATGCAGTTTAAGCTTTTAGGTTCAAGTAAATGTTTAACTTGCACCTGATGTATTTTCCAGCTCCCAGTGACTTCAGTGAGACTATTTTTCTTAATAAGAAGATACAAGGGGTCACAATTGCATTTTGTTTAACATTCTGTCTTGTGTTGCCACCATAAAAGGTGACTTAATAAATACTGCAGTTTCTGAATGGACTTATCTTAAGTTCCATCGTCAGAAGTGATAAAAATGCAAAACAAGTTCATGCAGCAGGGAAATAAAATCAAAGTCCCACTGGAGTTCAATGGCAAGCAACAAAAGGGCTTGACAGTTTTACATTGAAAGGAACATACAGAATGAAAATAAGGAACCTAATTCCTTACCTCACAACTACAATAATTTCAAAAAACGCTATTTTAATAGCTGTTTCTGCTTAAAACTATATACTTATAATATGAAAAAATACATTCCTCTCTGAAGGGTCTGTCCCTTGCTAGAGTTACCCATCACACCTAGTGTTTCTATAATTGAAGTATTAAAGAAATATATTTTACTTCATATTCTCTATTGTTTACTTTGTGCCACAGACAGAACTCTATGCAGTTTCCATTTCCTCTACAATTAGGCGCTGATCCTACAAACACATAAATGTGAGCTCACCTTTCCTGCTGGGAAAGATTTCGATGGGAGACCTATTGCAATAAAGGACATGAATACACTTTGGCAGGATCAGGGCCTCAGATAGCAAGAAGGAAACTGGCTAACAGAAACCACCTTTGCAAACACAAAAAGGGAAAGATCCCAGGAACAAAAATTAAAGTTTGAAATGCTAGCCAGAGAATTTAAAGGGAGTAGAAACTGCAGGACTTCAGAACTGATTTTTTTTTTTTTATCTGAGTTGAGAAAGTCCCTTTAAGGATTTATGGCACGGCCCAGGGTTTGCTTAGTTTGGCTTTCACTAAACTATTATTTTCTTTTGCTGAGAGATTCAGCAACTAAAAGCGCAGATTTTTCTTCCTCACGCTGTTTGCTCCCATGCTATCAAATATTTTCCCTCCAGCTTCTGCCCTTGCTTTGCTCACGGGATGTAAACGATGCAGGAATTTCAGCTGCTCTGCTTCAGTTTAGTGGAGTGATAATCTTAGGCAAATGCTTGCAATCTGTCTTTCATTAAAAGACGTTTTTGCACTTCTGTTTTACACGGAGAATTTTTTGAATTGCCCTTCTAAAAGAAGATTTCACCTCCACTTTTGCCTGGAGGAAAACGCTTGCTGTCATGAACATATCTACTGGATAAATTGGAATGCTCTTGTTGTCAAGAGGTTCTCACCAAAGACAACAGACAATTCTACCTTCAACTCCTGAACTTTAGGTACTTGCTGCAAACTTAATTGGATAAATCAATGCATAAAACAATCCTTCTCCCATTAAAAAGGAAAGCATTTTTTTGTTGCCCTATACAAAAAGAGGTCTTTAAATTCCATTGTAAAATGAAAGTAGCTTTCATTACCAAATGCCTGAAAACTCTTGCAGAGCACAATTCCTTATTTCTAACCATTCAAATGTTAACACTGATATCTAATACTTCTTGCAATAACAAACTGTAAGTGCAAAATAGGAACAGAAAAGATTGGTTTTTCTAAAATACTTAAAATATGTTAAATGCTTAAATTCAGGGGTGTAGTGGCCCTAGAAAAAATTCTACTAGAGTCATTAAAAAAAACCCAAAACATATCCTAAATATTATTAGTGTAATACATACATGTACATATGATAGATCTATCTATATAGAGAGGCTTACACATGCACACAACGTGGAGAAAGTATATAGCAAGCAGAAAGCGTTTTGAACCCAAATTCTTTGCTGTTCAATATTAGACAGTCACTTTTTCTGAACTGGTAAGAACAGCAGGAATTTCTTCCCTGCAAAAAAATCCCCAATTCTTAAACAAAAGAAATCCTAGAACAAAAACAAAAAAGGAGGGAGAATTAAATTCACTAAAAATCGTGAATATTATATGTTTGGTATAAGTCATTGTCACTGTTAAGCTTTTCTTTAAATACAGCGACAGGTTAGGGTTCTCACCTGCTTGCTGAATCTGGCTCCAAATAGGTATCTATAGAATCTTCTGAAGAGAAACAAAGAAATAAATATTTTAAAAGAACTTTTGAAAGTCATATCCTCATTAAAAAAAAAATGATCTTTATATCTGTGAGAGGGTAGCAAAAATTTAATTGAAGAAAATCGAACTGTTAGATCTCCAATTTTGCCAATCCCTCCTGGAAGTGACTCAATCACTGACTGATTCCTGTGCTTTCCTTACTAAATCAGGATGCATTTTGAGCCAACAATTTGAACTGGGAATCCTGTTATTTTTAATTGCTCTGCAAATTCTGCAAACTAAGCCTTCAGCTTCAGATTGCTCTCTGCATCCACACATGAGACATTACTGCTTTCTATTCCCTTGTTTATTTTTAAGATGTACAAGACGAAAGGGTTTTTCCCCCAAGCATCTTAGAGAGAGGAAAAGGAAACAAACCATAGGAATTTCTGATTTTTTTTTTTTTTTTCACAAAATAATCCTTTATAAAATGGAGATTTCCCCTGTAATTCACTGTGCACTGAAACAACTCTGTCCTACTTCACAAATCTCTGCTTTCATTATTTCTTCATTCTTCACTTAGGGTTTCCACTGTATTGAGATTTTTACTTCCTACTCAAATATCGTTGAGCATCCCTTTAAATTTATTATTAAATTATGTCAAACTCACACCACAAGTAAAATAATGACAAACACTGTTTGACGTTCATGTTTTCCTAATGATAGAGATACCAAGGAAGAGTTAAAGAGCATTTGACCTGCTGTGCTCAAAGAAGCAAAGTCTGGCATACAAAATGAAGATCACATCTTACTAGGTACATGGGAAAAAATTTAGCCAACCACAGTGTAAACGGTCGATGTGAATGTTGTCTCATTAAAGGAAGGTGACTAACCAGCAACACCTTCAAAATATTATTCTTTGTACAACTGTAATGTCCCGAAGTATTAGATGTGGATTGCACTCCGCTGTACTGTTAAACATAAACAAAGGAGATCATCGGGCTGTCCCAAAGAGTCAACAGTCTGTATGTGCAACAGCCCAAGTGTTAACAATGAATCATCTCTTGCTTCAGAAGTAAAGCTAGATAATCATCCTGATTTACAGGAGAAAAATCATGATTCAGACAAGTCAAAAATACTACAACTGTGAATCTGGAGTAATGAAAAAAGGAAGAAGAAATAGAGAAATAAGACTAAAAAAAGAAACTTATTTTTCAGGAAAGAAATACAAAGTAACTAGTATACGCTTCATTAAATAATGATAATAATAATAAGCTTTTTCCTTCCATTTATCTGCACAGTTAACATCACTACATCAATGCTACAGTGCATAGCGACTATCTGAGACATAATTATTTATATTTAATTCAGGACATGCCTGAATATTCATAAATAAAATTATTACAGGTTGGTTCAAAAATAAATATTTTCATTCAGCTACAAATAATTGTAATAAAAAAACTATTACTATTATTTGTAGGTCTTCATTTAAACCATGTGGCCGTAGCCAGAGTGACATTTCAAAAAAAATTTTTGCTCTGCAGAAAAGCTGCCTGCCTCTTCCCTCCATGCCCAGGAGAAACACACAAGTAAACAAAATAGCCAGTAGACATTTCAAGTAGAGGGGGAAGACTGAATTATCTGTAGTAGCTGACTACCAGTCAAGTTTCATTACTTCCTTAACAATATGAAATGTGCTATGCGTAATTTAATTAGCAATTAGAAATTGCCTCTAGGTATACCTATATAATAAATAGCTACACTCATTCCAATAATGGCTACCATGTTCTCTCAGGCACATAAATACTTCTGTATACTGACAATTTAAATATTAATAATACAAAACACCGAAACATCTGATTTTTATACACAATGGAAATCAATAATGTACAGCCAATGCCAACTGCATAATAAAATAGACTTAAAACAACTCCATGTGTAACATCTATTGATTATAAAAAGGCTGGAGGCCTGAATAAAAGCAGCAAAAGTAGCAAATAGGATTTTAAGTATTATTCTAAAAAATCCTATGGAGTTCACTGTAAAAGAAATATTTCATTCAGAAGAGTCTTAATAGTTTTTCCTAAAATTCCTGATTTTTTCACAACAAACCATGAAGAACAAAGACTATGCAAAGAAACCTTGTTCTTTTCCTGAAAGCTTCTGCTTATTTGGGAGGTTTTCCTTTCTTTCCCTCAGGCTTCTTACATATCAAAGCTACACCAAATGATTACGTTTGTCTAGTATAACATACTAAGTTGCTTTCATAAACTTCATAAACTATTTTGCACAGTATATTTCATTTATAGGAACCACGCCATTCATTATTTGGGAAACAAAAACAAAACAAAACAGAACAGAAGGGTACCCAGATGCAGGGAGAAAGTCTGAAAGTAGTTTCTAATTCCTCCTTGCGCTGCAAGCAGCCAGTGAAAATGAAGCCCTGAACTGCTCCCTTTCCTGCCTCATTCTCTTCTTCCCTTCCCAACTGTGATCCCCCTTTCTGTCTGGTTTTCTACTCCTCTGCCCCTATTAACTCAACTCTTCCTGATTTCACCATCATTTCATCCCCAGGAGGATAGTGTACACATGCGAATCGACATTAAGAGGAAGCTAACACAACGGTGACCCAGTCCATTCACTGGTGTGTTATGGCACTTGAACCTGCCAAGTGAGCCCCACAGAGCAGTATGGGGCACCCAGTCCTCATCCAAACTGAGCTACGGCACTCTTGTTCTTGATTTGCTATTCCTCTGCTGCTTCTCAGCCCAAGGACAAGTCACCACCAGCCCAGCGGTTGTCTGAGAGCACAGCCAGGGGCAGGGCATCTGACATGGCAAAAGGACAGAGGCAACAAATGCCCCAGACATCTTCCGTACCCTTTTGCGGCTGAACATCTTGTCTGTTACAGGCTGTAACCATACTGGATTTCTCGCTCATGTGCCCTGTATGTACTCAGTCAAGCCTCTCTCCATTTTCCTAAATAGATTATTCATTAATTACCCTGGATAAATGATGCTCAGCACCTTAATGTGACTCAAACAGCCAGTCTTGAAACACTCTTAATAAGCGGCTGCTTCACATTCGAATCTTTCATTTCAAGAAGCAGAATAAGGTGGGGTTTTTTCCTGAAGCTGCATTATATGATTGTATTTTCACAAAAGCTATTAATTATTGTTCATTTGTAACTGCACACTGCCAGGCACTTCGACAGCCGCCTTCCCTTTCCCCAGCCCAGGCGCAATTTCCTGAGTTATGGAGTAAACTGAATTCCTATGTACAGAATAATCTGAGCAGTCTGTAATGGGGCAGTGTAGGCTTTCTGCCACTCTGTCGTCGTTGCAGGGACCTGCATAACAGAACTGTGGTGTTACAGTCTTATGTGAGTAACACTCCCAAGCATTGAAGTGAATAGTGTGACTGGCTTGCCACTAGGCAGATGGAGACTTTGCTAGGATTGTTTGATGGTAAATGAGGACTTTTTTATTTGCTCCAAGGACCCTGGCACAGGAAACTCCCAAATCCTACAATAAAAACTTCTATTTATCTTTTAAGTTCTGGAGCAAAATAAAAACCATTAGGCACCCACGGCTATGTACTGTATTCTATATTTTCCCAGCTTCCTACAACCTTCTGGCATAAAAAGATTAAGTTTTCTGAAGTAAAACAACAACTTCTCAGTTTAAAAATAACAGCCTCCTTGCCTTGTATGGAGCGCTGTTTTATTGTATTACACAATAAAAAGGCAGGAGCACTTAGAAATCACGAAGATGGGCATAATCTAGAAACCTGTATCTGTTCCAACTGATAATTTTCACAGTATCAGGCGTTTGCAGGAAAACTGAAGAGCAGAGGGAAACAGGATCCTTCCAGAGCATAAAAGTGATCACCCAGGCATTAACCTCACTGTCATGATTATTTTACTCGTACAGACTGACAGGGTATTCCAGAAGACGAAAAAGAAATCCCTGTACATAAGTCAAAATCATTCCAATCCTGACAGTTGTGCTGAGGGGGAGGCTACTTTCCAGCTATCACTGTCTGTTTAGGGTATCTCAGAGTAGAAATCAAGTGAGAGGTCAAGATCTCCATGGTGATTAAACATTCTTAACGCCACTGAAAATAAGGTCACAAAACCTGCACCATAAAGTGCTTTGAAATGCAGATTCTCGGCATCTTGGAAAATCAGGCCCTCCTTTAGCAGCTGTCTCCTAAGTGTGCTTCCATACAGCCTTCGTGTCACTGTATTTTGCAGTGTCATAGGACACTTCCAATGCCTTCGTTTTCTCATTTTGCAGATACAAACTCAGGGGCAATACACATCTTTGCAAGAGGATATGTCAACTAAAAATTTAGGATTGCAAATCCCAATTATTGCATTTATTACAAGTTAAGGCAGCAGCAGAGACTAGTACAACCTCAAGGCTGAAGTCTGCTTTTAAAAAAGCCGGTCACAGCATTTCTGTTGAGGTCTGAGAAGGTACAGGAGAATTCTCAAGAGGTCATCTTCTACTATTTTTTCACCTTGATAAGAAAGACTGCTTTAAGCACAATAAACATGCATTTTTTCTATGCAAAAGTACATCTACATGCAAAGCTGAAAGAGAGATGACAGGGCAGCGCTGGGATAATTTCTTCATCAAACTAAGTGATGCTTGTAGAAGCAACAGCAATAACACCTATGAATATTTAATAACTGACCTTTTAATAGGATCCTCTGAGCAGGACTGAGGACAATCCAGTGCTGCCACTAGATTAAAAAAAGTCTACCCGTGAATCTCTCTGTCTGTTCCCAAGATCCCTTTTTCCTCAGCAAACTCAAACTTACAGAACTGGTCTGCAGGCATTTCAGGGATAAAACAACAAAAAGCTATTTTTCAAGACTCCTTAACCCACTCATTGTACACCCCACACATTTCTAAATGTTATGACGTGTTCTCCTTAGAATTATTTTTTGTCTGTAAGCATCCACACAGTCAGTCAGCACTTTCGGTATGTTATTTAGGAATTCTGCTATTAACTGGTGCAGCTCCTCAAAAAGTCTACGATGCACAGCTCTTCACTCTCGTTAAAAGCAAAGACACGCTGGTGTCTTCAGTTTTCCCCTTTTGTTTTGGGGTAGATTTTTTGATCAGGTAGCTCTCTATCACCCGAAGCTCCTAAAAGTAGAGGCTTGGTTTTGTTCATTCGTTGGTCATGGGAAAAATGTTAATGCTAGCCAAGAGTACACCCAGTCCCTGAGTGAAGAACTGTAAGTCATTCATATTATTCTGTGTGCTCTGGCCCGCTGATTTTCAAACAATTTTTGCTGTGACTGCATTAAAATAAATGTGCTGATTATTAATATGATTTGTGTCAGTTCTTAACCAGTTGGTTCAGTACCCTTTACAAACTGTAAATCAGTTCTTTTAAAGGCAGTTGGCAATAATTTCTTCCCAAGCTCTTTTCCAAGAGCTACGTGTGTGTACATTGCTGAAAAAGTCCATTTAACAATACTGGAAGATTTCCTTCCCAAAAAGAAAAAGCCTTAAGAAGAATGAGCAGGTGTAGATGCAGTGCAGTGAAACTACCCACTATGACAGAGACTGAATTCTACTGTGCAAGAATTTAGCTGAACTTATTTTTTTATTATTCTATATATGGTGAATTGACCAAGAAAATACAGCTCTGGAGAAATGAAAACTTATTTAGGAAATTCTTCAGAATTTGACAAATAACTTTAAATGCCAGAAGAAAAATTGGGAAGCAGTTTTGAATGTCCAAATGCTTGATTTCTTTTTTATCTAAATCAAAATGCCCTATTTTTTAATTGCAAATTCATTTTGCAATTTATTTTTTTAAATATTTTTAAATTAATTTAAACAAAGAGATTTGGGGATCCATTTTTAAAATGGTTGTGTAATGGAAAAAGGTGAGGTAGTTTGATGATACAAAAATAAATATTTAAAAGTTGGCCAAAACCTAAGTTTTTCTGCTTCTCCATAAAGGAAAAAAACAAAAACAAAAACAAAAACAAAAAAACACCACCCAAAAAATAAACCCAAACAACCAAACAAAAAAAACACTTAACACTTCTATTCAAGCAAACCTGAATGTCTCCTCACCATCTTCACTTTTTTCTGCTCAGTCCCCGAATGAAAAATACTCCTCTGAATTCTTCTGTTGCTGTAAATCAGTATGTGCTGGCCTAAGACATTTGCTAGGTGCAGCCTTCCCTCTAGCAGCTGTAAGTTTACATTTGCAAATATACAGCAAATATTGGACAACCCCCTGTCACAGGGTTTGGACTCAGACAATCCTTTCACCATCTGCACAATACTGTCAGATCGATAGCTCAACCGAGCAAATAGCATATGGAAATATTATTGTAAATATTATTGTAACAAGCGCTTTTGTTACTTATTGCATTGATGTACTGATTCGTTGTGTTCTGATCTTGCAGAACACGCAATTAAAAGATGCCTCTGGCAAGAATATTGTTGCTAGAACTTGAACTGGCACTACAAACCCTCAGAGTTTTAACCTCTCAGAGTTCTAAAATTTCTTAATCTGCTTTCAAAGATATTTCAATTCAGTTCTACCATAATGCCTAGCTCTTCTCACCAAAGCACACTACAGCTTTTACAAGAGATGTAGTGGCATTGTATTTTGAGACAGCAGATGCTTCACAGGAAGAAAGGTTGGAAGCGTAACCTATTTTAACCAGTACTGGAAATAAGCAGCAAAAATTACATTCCTTTTTTTGCTGAAAATAAAATTGTCTCAACATTGCTGCACAGTACTGTCTACCTGTGGAAACTCTAGTTCAAACAATAAACCAGAAAATCCGAATCTTTCGATCTCCTGCTCTGCAGAGCTGCCCTGGGCAGGATTAGGCACTGAAGTGCTGGGAAGTCCCCAGTTGCCTGCATTTCCCTGTACACCCGGGCGCCTGCTGCTGCTCTTCCTAACGGAGCCACGCAGCTCCCAGGCTGACAGATACAGACCGTTTGCCTGTATACCCCCCCTGCTTTTGCTGTCAGGATTTAAATGTAACTTCCCATCCCACTACTGCAAAGTAATTGTATTGTTCAGGAGAATGTCAGAGAGCTAAGAGCTAGCATAAAATCCTGTAATTCCATCAACAAGCGCTAGCAAGCTCAGCCTCTCTGGGAAGATGTGTTGATCTCTGAAATACTGTCCATTTTAGAAAACTTAAGCTTCTTTCATTGAATTTGATTTTACATCAACGGTGTAAACTACAGATCTCAATATGGACGCCTGGGGTGATTTAAATGACACTTGAATAGATTTTATTTGCAACAGGAACTGATGTAAATGCCATATGAGCCAGTCTCAATATATCCAGGAATTTTCCAAGTGCTCTCAGACTGATTTTAGTGCATTTTTTAAACTAGTGTAAGCCTATTAATCCAGATCAGAAGGCAGGAAAAAAGAAAAGTTAAAAAACCCTATGCTTTGGACTTGGGAGACATAAGACTGCAAGCAGAGTCATACAGGAATCCAACTGATTAAAATAGGAACAATGATCCGTGTGAATAGGGTGACTTAAGTGGCACCAACTGTGTTGTAAAACAATGCATATGCTCTTTCCTGAACATAGTATTCTTGGAAGACATCTTCAAATTTTCCATCTGAAAAAAGCATCAGTTTTCCTTAAAGGCAGATACAGATAAAGCAGGACACTTCTGCCTGAGGAGAGGCTAGCTGGGCTGATATTTGATATAAGCGCTCAGTCCCAAGTGGGAGGAGGGAGAAGTGATTGATGGTTTGTAAGGAATTACTTGACTTTTGCTTGTAACAGAAGCTTTTTGGATTCTCCCAAAGTTCTTGTCAAAGACAAGAAACGTCTTTTGAAATAGCAGCTTTCCCCTTCCCAGCAGATGGAATAAACCTGTGTAAAAACCACTGCAGATTTAAAATACATGTAAAAGAAAGGAAGACATTGTTTGACACGCTGCCTTTTTTCTAATGCTCTGCTCTGTAAGGTTTGTCTCTATTATTCTGTTACCTGCCCTCTTAATACAGCATAAGCAATTCACCTCTCTGCAGGAAGAGTTTCACAAACCTAGCAGCAGGAGTTCCCCAATTCAGTAAGATGCATATTACCACAGAGACAAATCCTTCTCACTCCCTGTCTCCTCCAGCTCCAAGGTCAGAGTTGTATGAACTTGACCAAGGCAACCCTTTCCCGAGCCCCCCAGGGCTCTGCTGGCTCTCATCTGGACAGCTCCATCTGCCTCCTGCAACTGTCTCCTCTGGGAAGGGGGAAAGCATTAGCTCCGCGGCCAGAGTGCAGGGGGAGCAGAGGCATTACGAGGGTCAGATTTTTGCATTTCCTTCCATTGTATACACAAGGGAGCAATGGATCTGAGCTCAGTATCCCGTCTTTAGGAGGCAAACTGATGATCCAACAGGTGGAATAAATTCATACAATCCCAGTCACACACACATTTGTTAGAAAGACATTGCATCAATAAATCCCAGTCCCAAGCACTTCTGCCAAAGGCAAAGCTGACGCTCTCTGTCTTACACCTCATTGTTACAAAGCATTGCTCATCGGCGAGCCTCAAGGACCATGCAAAGGATAATGTACACCAATTCACCCTACCTCAGGAAAGAGATGAGAAAAAGTTCTCTACCAGTTCTTGAAATCCTAGTCCAACCCACCGAGCACTCAAACAAAAGCTCAAGTGAGAAACTATGTCTGGAACAAAATTAAGTCACTCCCTACTCATGGGTTGAACAGCCACTGCTCAAAAAATTGGACTTCATCAAAATGAGCGTTCAGAAGCAGTGGTAGGAAAAATATCAGGTATTATCAATCACATTTCTTCCACTCTTAAAATTTGTTTGCATCTCTAGAGAGTTGGCGGACTGCATGACTCCTGCACCCCCGTCGGGGGCGGGGGTTTGCCCAGGGGGCAAGGAGAAGCAGGTACCCTTCGGCGAAGTGGAATTGGGATGGACATGTGTGCCACCTCCCAGGATAGGCAGAAGAACACATGCTACGGTAAAAGAGATGGAGGTTTTATTCTTGCCACAGAAGGCTTTGTCAAGGTATGGGATCTTAATCTTATGGATAAGCAGCTGTAGTAAGCACGTTGTAGGGCTCAAAATGTGTGCCGTGTTGTCTTCTCTTGTTGCAAAGCGTCACAGTAGTTCGTTAATGTTGCTTTAGAAAAACATACGGAGCAAAAACCAATTTGCAATGCAGCGTCTTCGCAGACTGACAAAAATAAAACTCTCGAAAATGTTTTTGTTTACTTTTTTAACCAACGCATGCATTTAATATATGCAATCAAAAATACCGATGGGATGTGTGATATGAAGACTGCACTGGCGAAATTCGTTTACAAACTCGCTAGCGTGCTCTTTTGCGAGGAACAGGACGGTCCCAAAGCCAAAAAATTACACATTTTTAGCCGCACCATTTTGCCCTGAAGCGCGTGTGGAGCGTCTCTCCGTGCAGCGACCCAGACCGCCTAAGGGAACAGACGTGTTTCAGGGGCCAAACGCGTCCGCGGGGAGACGTGTCTCCCCCTTCCGAAAAATAACTTTCGTAAACTTTCGTAAACTTTCAACGAGCGAAAGGAGCGCGCCCGGCTCTGCCTCTGTCTGTCCCTGTGGCCCTGGGGTGGCAGAGGGAAGGGCCGACGAAAGCCACCGCTGTAAACGATGGTAAATAATACATACATCAAGGGAGGCAACGCCTGCCTCCCCCCGTGACCTTTCCGCTGCTCAGGTTTAATCTATAAATACCCAGAAGACATCCGAGCCCATTGTTTTGTTGCCCTCTGAAACCAAACCTGCCAAGGGGACGGAGGGGCGGCCGCCGCCGCCTGCGCCCCGCCACACTCCTGCTCCCGTCCGCAACGGCGGCGAGAGCCCAGGGCCGGCGCAGGATGCGGGGCGGCCCGGCCCGGCGGTGGGGCAGCAGCGGGGGAGTCTCCACCGAGACCGGCGGCGAGCCCTGCCTCCCGCCGGCTGGTGGAGGATGAGTGAGAGCCGCTATAATCCTGAATTCCTTTTCACAGCTCCGTGATTAAAACACGCACGTGATTAAAATCCGGGTTTATCCCCCTTTTAAATGAGCCTCGTAAAACAGCACATTAACTCTGGTGACAAGATTCATGGCTGAGACATAAATAACTCGGATGCTCGGGAGATATTTTGTACAAACCTGGGAGATTTATCCGTTGGCTTTTCTCACCTTTCCCCACGCCACTCCCTGACCCGGCACCTCCCAGCCTGCTACCTCGCCTCTCCCTAGAAGATGCGGCCTCGGGGAGAGTCTCTCGGGCACTCGAGCCCGCCCGGCATCGCCAATATCGTCACCGAAGGGTCTGGGAACGACTGGATAAATCGCGCGTAAGGGCTGAGGGATTTCGCCAAAACGGGCAAAAGAGGAGCGCTGTCTCCCACGTCCCCACCCCCCACCCCCGCCCCCGAAGCCTGCATTTTGTACGTGTCCAGCACCGAGGGCGGCGGAGCCCCCACGCCGGGAGCGGAGCGGGGCCGCCCCTCCGACACCTCCCTTCCCGGGGCGCCGAGAGCCGCTCCCGGGGGAGGGGGGGGGGGGGGAGGGCGCGACGGAGAGGAAAATCCCCACGAGAGGTGGCCAACGCGTGGATGAGAAATCCCCATACCCGTCCACACGGAAACGAGCTGCACAAAGGAGGGCGAAGCCTTACTGTTCTCTTGGCGGTGTTTGGTTCCCCGCGGCTAACGGTTTTCATCCTTTCAGACCCTCTTGCGCTGAAATTGGGGTGGTTTATGCGAAAAGATCGATAAATCGGGCTAGGCCGATTTACGTTATCGCACGCAAAATCAACTCATACTTTCCCAGCGCATACTGTAATATTTGGGGCCTCCAATATATCTCGAGCAGAAGGAACTGCCCTGTGTTATTGCCTACACTATTCGGGGGGCAACGACTTTGAGTTTTGAACCTTTGGGAGGCTATAAAAACTCCCTTTTCTAATTTTTATGCTATATCGCTGGAGATTTGGCAAGTTTAAAATACTTTAAGTTTAAAGTTTGTTCTTAATTGGGTCTTGTAAAGATGGAATTTGGTGGCTATTATAGAGCCGCTAATCAATTTTCACCCAGCAGCAAAGGTACACCGCGGAGGATTTAGATTTAATGAAGTGACTGTGCAAATTACAGACGCGGACTTTATTTAAAGTCTATCAACCTCCTAAAAAATGATTTCTCAAACTGTTCTTGATTTCCGTTGCTTTATGAAAAACATCACGTTTGCTTTCTAAGGTTTCAGGCTTTAGCAGCCATTCTCTCCCGCTCTCCAGCCTGGCGCAGGGGGAGTTTTACAGGATTTTTATTTCGGGTTCATAGAGAGATGGAAAATTAAACTTCTGGACCACCCAAAAATATACCCTATTGTGACTAAAAATTAATGAGAAACGGTTATTTAAAAAAAAAAAAAAAAACAAACAAACCAAAAAAAAAAAAAAAAAAAAAAAACCTGGTACATATATCTGCTCTGTTATTGGAAAGCGGATTTTTGTCATTTCGTTCGCATATTCACTATTTTGAAAGGGAAAGACTCGGAAAGCATGAGCTTTTTAGTGTTAATATTTTAATGGCTTATGTCCCCTCTTTTTTAAGCCCGTCGCTTCGCTGAGAGAGAGTCCCTGGCAGGGGATTTTACCTCCTTTTCATTAGGATCCGCACCGGGAAGGGCTGCTGTTGTTACAAGCAAATTGAAACGCCGTTCCTTGACAGCGGAGCGGGACGAGGTCTCCGGAGTTCCCGGTCTTTCTCTCCCTTCAAAAACACTTAACAGAATTTTTTTTTTTTTTATAGCAGGTATTTTTTACACCTCGATCTCTATTCTCCTTTTTTTTGTTTGTTTGTTTAGGAGTTTTATGCTGCGTTTTTGGCAGTTGATGCTTATTGATAGCGCAGGGAACGTCACGAAAAAAAAAAAAAAAAAGTTTTCTTCTGTAAGTGCAGCGGAGTGGACTCGGAGCGAGTGGAGGAAATTTCTGCCCTTTCTCTTACGCGGTCGCGCACAGAAATCGCTTGACCTTTTTCCTCCACCCGAATATTAAAACAAAAAGTAAGATTACCTAAAATTCTCTTTTTCGCACACTAAATCGTGAGAGCCGGGCCGCTCCCGCTGTCCCATTTCAAGGCACTGGGGAGCGGGGCGGGAGGACGGCGAGAAGGGCGCGGCAGTGGCGGGGGCCGCGCGGGTGCGGAGGCGGCGGCGGCACCGCGGAGGCAGCGCGGAGCGAAGACCGAGGGCTTCGCTTGAGCCAAATGATCTCTCCGAGCTACCGGCTCCCTTTTAAATAAAAACGAATAAACAAATAGAAGTTTAAAATTAAAAGTACAAATACCACGAGGGAAGTCTCGTGCTCTCTCTCCCCAAATACCGTGCGACCGACCGAGGGGCCGGGGCTCCGGCGCTGCTCCATACACCTCTCTTCCCTGGAGGCGCCAGTCTCGGTAGCGGGGACCGGACTCCTCGGAGCCCCCCTCGCCCGCTACCCCTGCTCCCGGCTGAGGCCCTTTTCCCTGCCGGGAGCCGTGTCCCTGCGAAAGGGGACACCTCCCTCCGCCGTCCCTCCGCGTCGCCACCGGGGTTTGCGCGCTCCGTCCCGGGCATGGAGCGCCACCGCACCGCTAAGCCCTGGCGGGTCCAACCCCGGGGGAAGGATCAGGCCCCCCCAGCCCCTCGCCGGGCTCAGCCCGGCCCGTGGAGGTCTGGAGTGGGAGCTCCCCGCTGGGCGTGGGCGCCTGTGCAGAGGGTCCGGCGCCTCTCGCCTCGGCACAACGCTGATCTGGGGCGCCCGCCTGCTCATCCTTCTCCACCGAAACCTCCGGCTAAGGCGGCACGGTCTCCGCCTGGCAGTGTCCGGGATGGCGGACGGTGTCTCGGAAAGGCACACGGAAGAGGAGAAGGGGTGATCCCTTCCGCGGGGCTGCGAGTGTCGTGCCCCACTCCTTTGCCCCCGATCCACACGGCACCCCCGCGATGGTCGGGAAGCTCCGGGGCAAGGCGAAACGCGTGTCCCGAGACACCCGGGAAGGACTACCGCGACCGGCAGGCACAGAGAGGGAGGAGAGAGGGAGAAGGAGGAAGCGGGGGGGACACGCCGTTCCCTCCCGGGACATCATGGAGTTCTGGAGGGGGGGGGGGGGGGGCGGGATATGGAAAGAGCCGCAGTGAGCAGGAGAAAAGTCCCCGTAAACCGAACAAAAATTAAAATACAAGCAATCTCGGTAAAATCTGCCCCCCTTTTCCTCTACCCCCAGTCCCGGATGTTTTCCCGGAGGCGCTGCCTGCCCTGGCCGGCGCCGCTCTCCCGGCGGGCAGCTCCCGGCAGGGCTCAGCGGCGAGCGGTGGGGAGGCAGCGGGCTGGGGCGGGGGTCCCGAAGAGAAAGGAGTTGCACTAACCGGGGTTGAGGTCCAGGCACTGAGTCGGGTCTTCATTATCCCCTAGCTGGCCATTGGGGCTGAGGCTTTCCATGGACAAATCCAGCCCCTTGTCCTCCCAGTCTCGCAGTTTCCTCTTTTTATTTGTCCCGATCAAGGCTTCTACCGAGAAAGCGTGTGCTCGGGAGCTGAGGGCCACCGCCGATCTTCGCCTCTCACTCATCTTATCCCCCAGCCCAGACCCTTGGGCAGATGAGCGACCAGTGGCTGGGAGCGCAGAGCTCGGGGACCAGAGGCAGAGCCTCTCGCCTCTTTCTCCCCCCACCCCTCCCCAGCTGCACCCCCAGAAGAACCAGCCCTCAGTCTCCTGAAGGCACTACATGAGGCTGCAGATACTCCGTAGGCAGAGCCGGGAGGGTGTGCTCAGCCCAGGTCCCCAGCACTTGCTCAGAGGGGCTGCAGGCTGGATTTCATCTTTTTTTTTTTTTTTTTTTTTTTTTTTTTCCTTCTTCTTCTCCCCTTTCCTTCTGTCTCTCTCTGATTGATCCAAACTTCTGGGAATTTTTTTTTTTTCTCCAAGAGTTAGGCAGCCTGCGTGCGCCTGTCAAGGAAAAAAAAAAAAAAAGAAAAAAAAAAAAAAAAAGAAAAAACCCAACCACAAACTGTCCCCGGCCAATAAGGAGGGAGAGATCGGGAGAGACCCAAAAGCTGCCACCCAATGGGGAGGGGAGGGAGACTCGGGCTTCAGGGCGAGGAATTTTGGCCATCTGAGTCCTGGAGCACCGGCTGGGAGAATTAACTGTTTGAAGAACGGGGAGCAGTAGGAAACCCATAGCTCTAAATGCAGAGAGGTAATAACTCCCGCACTTCTCTCCGCCGCACCCAAGTTTCCCAGGGGCTGCTGCTAGCTAATCCCCACGCAAAGTACCCGAGAGGGGGTTTACCACCCGGGGGTGCCGGACGAAGGGGTGTTTTTAAAACGTCATTCATGCCATGTATTACTTGCACTTGCCGGCGGAATCGGTGTTTGGCCTGTCAACAGCAACGTCTCGGGACGGGGAGGGTGAAGTTTCGCTTCAAAACGATGCGTGTCCGTGGAGCGGCGGGGCTGGGCGGGCGGCGTGGGCTGGCGCCGGCAGCGACACAGATAGATCCAGATACCCTCGGGCAGTGTGAGCGCCTTCTCTTTGGGAAGGGGGGTTTTATTTTTTATAAATATTTTTATTCCCCGTTTCTCGCTACTTTTTGCCTCTTTAGCACAAACCCGCCAGGACAGACCCCGGCCGGGTGCCTGGGTGATAATCCAGCGGTTTATTTCTGCCCCTCTGTGCCCTCTGCCCTGAAATCCTCCAGCCTGAGGCCGGTCCACAACTGCTCCCACGCTCCGCGGTCGCGCGCGGCGCGGGGGGCTCGCAGTGGAAAGGAGCAAGGGCCGCATTTGAGACGGCGAAGGAAACACCGTGTGTTTTCAGTAGCTGATGGGACCACGGAAAAATAGGTGAAGTCAAGCGAAACACCGCCTAGGGAAAACACAGCGGGTGAAGCCTCCGGGGATTAATTCGATACCGAGGATTGAATATAGGCTCAAAATAAAAAATAAATAAGTAAGGGAGGGAATTAATATGAATCGAGCCACGGTGGAAAAAGCGGGCGAGGATACACACCAAATTTCAGGAAGGGATTATTTTTGGCTGGTGTTTCTCCGATGCTCCCCGAAGGCGCAGAGCTGTGTCGAGCAGCGCCGGGGGAGAACGAGATTTTTCTTAGTCGAGGTTTTTCGACGGGGCTGGACGCAAGTGAAGAGGGCAGAGCGCGGGGGTGGGGGATGGAACACGACACGCTTCGTTTAGAGTGACCCCACGGTGCCCATATCTGCATGGTACGGCGGAGCCCTTCAGCCCCCTCTCCCTGACCTAAAGCGCTGGCTCTCGCCTGCGTGACAACAGCCCGCCGGGGTTCACACGCACGGAAAGGGATTTCGGACAAAAACCGAGAGAGAAGCCGTTTCTTCGGGAAATCCCGGAAAAGCTAAACCCTGTGATCTAGGCCGAGGAGCATGTTTTGTGCATCCCCATCACCGCCCTGCACCCCCTCACGCCCCCTCCCCGCCGCTCCTTTCCTCTTTCCTCCTGTACAACGCCTTTGACAGCTCACTTGCCGAGGGCTCAGCGCCGGGCACAGCGGCACTGCCACACGGGGTGTCGTGTCCCCCCGCCCCGGCACTGACCGGGGCGGAAGCAGCGGGAAGAGGGGAGCGGCAGAGGCAAGAGTTTGGAGGGAGCCGGCAGCGGGACTGACCGAGGAGCGGGGACCCGAGGGGGGGTACATGCGTTTCCAGCAGGTCCCCGGCTGTGTGGCCTTCCCCCGACGAAGGAATGTCTTCCAAATAAAAATAAAAAAATAAAAAATAAAATAAAATAAAAAACACAACAACCCACGTTTCCCTATTTCCGCAAGCCTCGGAAACACTCGTCTGGGAGAGAGACACCCAGGAAGGTTTTTAAAGAAGCTGGAGGAAGATTTTAGAAAGAGACACCAAGAAAATAGGGGATTATTTATAGCGTTTTAGTGAGAGGAAATTGTGTTGGAAAAAGGCAGGGCGACTTAAACAAAACGTGGGGGCTGATGTAAGAGTTCAGAAATACGTTTTTCACAGCATTAAGTGTGGTTTCACGGGTCGGCAGTTGAAAGCAGCCCCGACTCCTTTTGAGTCTCTTACCTAGGGGCTCTCGGTGCTGCTGCTCGAGGTCTGTAAGCCTTGTCAGAGCCCCCGCGCCCGGCCCTGGCAGCTGCACACAGCCTCCACAGCAGCAAGCAGAAACACAGCGGGGTTTCCATGCCAATAGGGTCACTAATTGACAGACCTCAGGGAGCAGACCCTTTTGTGGGGGACGGGAGAGCAGCTCCCCGGAGCTGTGTCCGGGAACGCGGGGGGACACAGCCGCCGCTGGCCGCTCCTCTCCCTCCTCCCTGACGCTACGCTGGTGCCCGGGAAATTTAGCGCAGCTCTCCCTCCCTCTGCCCGTCTGTGCCGGGCGGTGCAAAAGCGATAAACACAAAGGCATCGCTGCTTCTCAGTGCGAGCGGAGGGAAAGGGCAGCCCCTGCAGCGACCTTGCGGCCCCGCGAACACGAGGATGTGCCGGGGGGAAAGGGGAAGGATGGGGCTGGCGGGCGTGGGGGGGGCAAAACTGCCCCCTCTCAGGGATCTCTGCCTCCTTCTCTGAGAGAGCTCGCCCCGAGAAACACGCACTTCTCGAGCCGGGGGATGAGATTTCGATCCAGCCTTTGCACCAAAATCTCGCTGAGCAAAACGCACCCGCTCTGCGCCGCCGGCACCCGGTGCCCGGGCTCTTCTCAGCCGGAGCCGTGTGAGGCACCGGGTGCCCGCTCCCCGCGGCAAGCGGCGTAAATCTGGAGTCGGCCTGAGCTTAATCTGGATTCAGATCCGACTCTGACCCCCGGCCGCCAGAGATGAATGCGTCCCTTCGCCTGGTCTTTATTCCAGACCCTTTCTCGCAGGGGTAGCTTCCATTAAATCCAGGAAACTGCTCCCTGGAATAAAGTGGCAGGAGCAAGGGTCGCAGGGCCAGGCCCCGGGGTTTATAAAGAAATCATTCACTCCTGCTTTCCAGTTGTCGCAGAGCGAGCCTGAAAATATTTGTTTATATATGGAAATATTTGGAAAAAGAAAGAAATAAGGGGAGCCGGCTGCGGGGTGGGAGTGCTGTCCAGATGTGCTGCTAGCAGGGGCTGAGCCCAGCCGGTTTTAGACCCTGTTCCACAGCAAAGAAAACCTTACCGAGTCTTTTAGCCAGACCTAGCCCGGGGATTTATTATTATCATTATTTTTAAGTTAGTAATTGAAAAACAATGTTAAAACTAGTCAGTGGGTGCGGGCTGAAGGCTGTCTGATAACGTGAGCGAGTGATTTACTGGACTTTAACGCAACGTCGATTATCTTTTAAAACGGACCGGAGGATTTCGAGGCTGGAGCTCTCCTAAGATGCGGGTTTAAAGCGAACACAAGTCGCCGCTTGGAAACTTGAGCGAGGTGATGTTCCCGGGCTGCGCGGGGTCAGTTATTGTGACTGCGGAAAAAAATATGCCTGCAATTTATTTTTATGGTCTGCACAAACGGTATTGTTGCGTATTATTAACTAATTCATAATTAGACCCCTATTATGCCATCGATTCTTTCCCCCCCGCTTCGCCCTCCCCCGGTTTTCTCAGGCTTTGAGAATTGAACCACCGCAAAATATTTACAGTCTCAAGTGTTTTTAAATGGGCTTTGTTTGTGTTTTACAGAATAAAAATTTCTACTAGTGTTTAAACAAACACCATGCCAGTCTCTTAAGCCTTCCAGATGTTTGCAATAAAATGTCAGGTTTTGCCTTTGGGACTCGAAATAAAATTTAACTACCTTCACCCTGTAATTATTCTCTTAGCTCTCCCTTCATAAATTTATCTGCTTTCTATCAGGAGAGAAAAAAAAAATCCGATTATACACTTGGACTATAAAAAACAGCCACTACTTTCCCTCCATTTTACCAGGACTTCTCTCCCGCTTGTTGCGGCACCGCAGACGAGGGTGCGTGCATCATTTCTGTCTCTCCTCTTTTCGGGGCGGTAGAAGGAGAACAGGCAGAGCAGAAATGCATCGTCAGGTTTCCTGGGCTCAAGGCAACATAATACCCTCTGTCCTTAGGCCTGTCCCCCAGCCTCAGCCCCATCCCGGCCCCAGTGTTCCCAGAGGGAAGGCGAATCGGGAACCTAAATTGTCCCTGAACTTCTTCCAGCTCCGGGTTTCGCTTCTTCGCAGGCACTAATCAGACCTGACTGCATTTCGGAGCCTCCCCGCGGAGCTGTTTAGAAATAGGCAATTATGACGAATAATTCAAACAAAGCAGGTTCCCCTCGCAAACAAAGACGAAAGTCCCGACTAGAGACCCTTCTGCCTTATTAGCTACTAACTTGGAACAACACAGGCAGGGTTAAAAGCCATGCTTTTTGTATTTACCACGCCAAACTTCAAAACAACCCGAGACGATAAGCTGGGGTCTAGATGGTCTCTTTGTTCATTTGCCGCCTACAAACCCACTTCGCCTGGCTGTCAGCAAGGTCGCCGAGTTTCTGCAGCTTTCAGCTTTCGTTGTTTGCATAAAAACCCGCAGGTACACACGGGCGCGCTGGGTCTGCTCCTCGCTCCCTGTGCCCTGCAGTCCCCGGGCACAGCCTGGGGGCACGCCCGCCGGGACACCCCGCTTCACATCCACTCCCACTCCCGGCTGCTTCTGCCACCCGCTTTTTTATAATATATTTGTTTTCTTTCCCCTCCTCCTCGGGGAGAAACGATCCTCTGAGGATTTTCGCCCTGCCTTGTGCTCGGGGCTCTGCTGACAGGTGAATTGGCGTGGCTGCAGCTCTCGGGTGGCGAAAAGCAGGAGGCAGCTCCACGGAGGGCAGAGGCCGGTACGCCCGCTGGAGAGGAGAAATCTCCCCAAAAAGGCTGCGCTCCGCTCGGCTCTTCCGAGCAGGAGAGGGACGCGAAGGAAAATAGGTGTCTAATCAGCCATGCCAGCCTGTCCACAGCTCGTCACTCGCCACGTTACATTTCTGACAGCCATATCTGCCCACCACTCGCCCCCCACCCCCACCCCCCCCCCCGAAAAGAGATGGCAAAGCGAGACGAGGGGACTCACACGGCGAGGCTGGTGCCGAGGGGAAGGGGGGAAGGGGGGGCCTGGGCTCCGCCGCCCCCTTGCGCGCTCCCCCGACCCCATCTGCAGTGGGTCGCTGAGGTTTCCCCGGGGCCTCCTTTTTCCTTCCCCTGCCCTCGTTTTCAGGTGGGCTCGGGGGTGGCGTTGGCTGGCGGGAAGGGACTGAGAAATGTCAAAGTGTCTTGTCAAAGTCATCTTGGGTGTGGGCTGGTTTTGCTTCCCCCCCCACCCCCCCCCCAAGAAATAAACAGCCCCTTACGTGACTCCGGAGGAGATCTGGGGCGTTAGGGGAAAGAGGGTAAAAGCCGGCAGCGTAGCTGTATCTAGACAAGCTCTAGGACAAGAGCTTTAACCAGACTCGCTCTTAGATCCAAGGCCGGTCCCGGGGAGGTTGCCCGCAAGACGACAAGCATCTCCCGGAGCCCGAGGGGCTCATCCCTGCCGTGCTTGGGCTCAGCAACGCTATTCGTCCGAGCCCGGACCGGGCCGCGGATGCCTCCTTTTTCTCCCCACACCTCGCCGCGGCGCGGCCAGAGGGATGCGAGAAGCACTGGGAAAGCCGGGCCAGGGCCAGGCGTGGGGCAGCCCACGCGGGAGTCCCAGCGGGGAGATTTTAATCTAAAAGGTCACTGTTCTCAGATGGGCGCCCGACTCTACTTTTTCGCCGAGAAAGAAAAATAAATAAGTTTCACACCGGTATCAAACATAATTTACACGGCAGCGCGTTGAATAGCTACCTCGCAGATTATTGCCGCTGTTACAATTTTGGGTAAATTGAGGGTTTTGAAGTTTGGGGGAGGTTTTTTGCTTTGTTTTATTTTGTTTTGATTTTTTTCCCAACTTCAGTGCAACCCTCGGCTCCCAAACCCGCAGGATTGAGTGTGATGGGTGGGGTGATCAGGGTCTTCACCCACACACGGAGCCCACGCTACCTTGCAGCTGCCCCAGCTGAGGCTGCCGGGCTGGAAGAATGAACGGGAGCACCCAAGCCTGCTTTCACCTCCCCCCGGTCCAGGCCGGACTCACCTGGCAGTCACGCTTTCCCCTTGTCCCCCGCCTTTCCCCACACCTCGCACACGCCGAAAAAGCGGCGTTCCCCAGAAAACGCTGCGCGTCTTGCACACAATGGTTCTCGTATGGGGCGCTGCAGGCGGACAACCGGCCCCTTGTTACCGAGACGGGATCCGAAGTCCGCTTTTCTAGGGAAGAAAGCAGAGCTGCTCACAGCATTTCAATGTGTGTTCAGTGAAAAAAATAAATATGAGGGATTTTTTTTTTCTCTTCAAGGCACAGCTCTTTGAATCAAGAGAGGTCTGTGCGCTCCCCTACCCCATACATGATGTGTTATACTGTAAACAATCCCGTTTAAGGCCGATCCTAAAACGCAGCGGACTTTAATGGGACTATTCAAAAGAGTGGTGGCTGCGGGATGTGATCAGTTTGCTATCGAAAACAGGCGTTTATCGAGCCGTCCTGTCAGCTCTGGGTGCCACCACAAAAGCAGGAGAGCGGTGCCCGGCCTCCACGACGGGCAATGTCCGTGGCACAACCCCGGGAACTTCAAACACGATTTACTTCGCCCCACATGATACGCGACTGCTGGGTAAAGCCGGCACGCCAGAAACCCGGCTCCTGTCACCACAAAATGACAATGATCCGTCGGGTCCCGGCCCGGGCTCCCTTTCTGCACCAGAAACCTTGCCCGCTCTTGCTCCGTGCCCGGAATTTGCCCAGATTTATTATTAAGAGAGCTTTTATTATTTTTAATACTGTTTTTCCTTAGTTTCTAGTAACCAAAAAGCTGCCGGGGACTGAGCTGTCTCAGGACGAAAGTTGGGACTGTCCCGGAAGGATTTGCTCCTAGTGCCTGCGGTCCCTGTTCGCCATGCGCCCCGACCATCTCGCAGGGTTTTTTCCTAGCTGGAAGATAGAAACCTTGGAAGAGAACGCAGGGAGAGAGGAGATGCCGCAGTGGGGCACCCCGTGACCCAGCTGGACCTTTATCCCTCCCTCAGCGCAGCCTTCTCGGCTCCCTACAGCCCATCCCGGTAATGCCCAGCAAAGGCGCGGAAACCTACAAAAATCCTCCCCGCTCTCGCTTAGGTCTGGCTGCTTTCTTTCCTGTCGGGGTCAATTTCTATCACGGTATTGATACTACGAGTGAGTTTTTCTTCTCTCTCCGTGCCCCGGAGTAGAGGTGGCCACGCAGCCGCAATCCCTCGCCCCCGGCAGCGTGTGCGATGCTCCCCCCGCCGTAAGGCCTCTCCCCGCTCCCGTGCCCGCCCCCCACCCCCGGCGCGTCCCTGTCGGAGGGGGCACGGAGTCGCCCAGGGTCAAGCGAGTGGCGTGTGGCATCTCTGGAGGAGGAGCCCGAGAGCCCAGCTTGCAGCCCACCCCCGGGGGACCGAGAGCCCACTCCCCAGCGCTTTCGGGGCTGGGGCTGCGAGGCCGGGTGTCGGGTTCGGCAGCCGCAGCGAAGCTAGACCGGGACGGTGGGGGGTCGGAGGCCGGTGGGGAGCCGGTGGCAGCGGGACACCAGGGCTGAAAGGCGCTGGCCGGCCTGCCCAGCCCGCCGCGGGGGCCCCCGCCTCGTCCTCTCCCGCTATGCCGCCTTTCAGGCTGTCGCAGAGCAACGCTTTGCAGTGGGGGGGGGGGGGGGTCTTAGGGGTTGGGGGGTGTACAGCATCCAGCTCCTGTCAGCAGCGGCCGAATCGCAGGGACATCTCCGCAGCAGGGGACAGCGCAGCCCCCCGGCCGGCCGGGGCGAGGGCAGGCAGCGCGGCAGCGCTTCCCGAGGCTGCCCGCTGTGGGCGCAGAAACCGGGAGGGTTTTCGTGTGAAACGAACGCAGGCGGCTCAGCCGCAAGGGGCTCCGGCTTTGGGAAAGGCACTGCTGGCAGCAGGCGCCGGCCCTCGCCTGGCACGGCCGGCCAGCTGCGGTGGAGCTCGGGCGGGTGGGTGAGCTGGGAGAGCCGGCTGCAGAGGCTCGCCCATGGGAGAAGGGACAATAAGGCAAAATTTAGAGCCCATGGGAGAAGGGCCAACAAAGCAAAATTTAGAGCGGGATCTGGCAGTTCAGCACAGATCGGGGCGCAAAGCATCTTCTCGGGAGGTGAGCATCCAGCGAGGGAGGGAGACGCACTGCAGAGCTCGGGCCCGCTGCCCATGCAGGGGGGTCTTCAGCCGCCTGCATCCAGCGGTTCTTTCATGCGTGGGTGGCAGGCGGCTAAATAGGTACTCCCGACTTCGGGCTTCGGTCAGGCGGGACCAGCATGACGAGAGCGGCCGCACAGCAACCAGACAAAGCCAGCCTGTGCTACACTGCAGCCGCGCTCGGGGAATAGGGTTTCTGCCTTTGGAAAACAAAAACACAATAGCAATGAAGCGCTCATCCGAGCGTGACTGCTTGTTTGGCAGAGACCGACCGGAACCTAGAGGCTTTCCCTTCGCCAGCACACACATTTGCCCCCGTTCACTCTTTCCCCGTCGGTGCGAGAGGCATCCCGCACCGTGACACCCCGCTGCGGGAAAGCTCTCCAGCGATCGGGATGAGCCTCAGGCTGTGGGTGCCCCCAAATCCCCCCCAAAGGGCAGATGCGCAAGGGGGATAAGTGTGGCTTCTTTTAAAATAGCACGGCCGAGCAATAGCCTTAGAGTCAAAATTGCGCCTGGAGCAATCCTGATTGGAAGTTTTCTTTACAGATGTCTCGTTGCAGATCGGTCCATTTGTTAAGGTCCCCCTGTGCCTTGATAATCCTGCCGTGCCGCATTTGCTCGCTCTGCGTTGATGTGGTTTCTGCTCTTGCCTTTCAGGATTATAAACATCTCTTCCTCTCTTTTCCCTCTAAAGCCGGGTTTCAGAGGAATGTTGGCTAAACCTCCTCATCTGCTGCTTTCTTTCCCCTCTAATGGCAAATTCGGCGTCATTTGTGGACTTGCCCAATGCAAACATCGCATTAAGAAGTATTTCAAGGCATTTTATTGTCGCTCTGCAGTCCTTTGATGTGGTCTACAGGCACTAATTGCCGATGTCTCCCTGCGATTCCTCAGTGTCAGCATCTCGTTTCTGTCTCCCCCCCCACCCCCCCCCCCGCCATTTCTCCTCTTTTAAAAATACGCGTTTTGAACAGTCGCGGCAGATCCCGCCACCTCACCCACGGGTCACTGCGGTCCTATTTCCCAGGGGAGAGCCACTTCTAGCGGTACCGGGCTGCCTCCTCCCCTGGAGACCACAGATTTCCCCGTCCGCGGCTCCCGACCCGAGGCTGCGGTGGGTGGCGGACGTGTGCGCGGCCGCCAGCCAGCAGGTCTCCTTCCTGCAATTCGCCTTCCCGCTGGAGTGTGCTGCTCTCCCCGCAATCCTGCCCCGCCGCGCCCGGGCTGCGGGGCTCCTTGCGGGTGGAGGCAGAGAGCAGCCCTCACCGCGCGGGGGAGCGGGGGGCTGCGGCAGCGCCGGCGTCTTCGCTGCTGGGGCCGCCTGGGCGGTGACACGCCAACCCACGCGGGGACACGCCAGCCCACGCAGGGACCCAGTCTGCCTTGAGCTGCCTGGACGCCTTCGCCAGCGACCGGCGGCTGGAGCTTGGCAGCAGCGGGACCGGAGCAGAGTCTTTGTGATGCCGGTGGGTCCAGGCGGCCTTACACCGAAATCCTGCTCGCAGGCGGCTGCCGGGGGTCTGTCTCCACCCGTGCCGAGGGAGGAGGGCGCATCCTCCGCTCATCCCGAACTGGGCTCCCCCAGGCACCGCAGAAGCAGAGCCAGCCCGGGCCGAGCACTCAGGGGTGCAGGCTCTGGAAACATCCCCACAGGGGCACGACGGGGGCTCCCGAGATGCCCACTTCATTCACGCTCTGCGTGGGCTATAGGGACAGCGGGCTGATCCGAGTCGGTACCTTCGGGATGGAAAAGCCAGGCAGTGTCAGGTTCAACACAACCCACGCCGGGGACACGGCGCTGTTTGTTTTTCAGCGGGAGAGTGGTGGCGTTTGATGCCTCTCGGGTCCATGCCCCCCCCCCGCCCCGCATTTGATTTTCCTTAGCAAAATGAACTCCCGACTTCCGCACGCGTGGGTCTCTCCTGGGATTTAAGCTCTTGGGCAGGTGGCTGTGGCGTGGTAAGGGAGGGGGCGGCCCGAGAAGCCCCCTCAGGCCCTCCCTGGGAGGCAGCTGGAAGCCTGCTGCTCCCGTCCGGGCGCTCTTAGCACTGCCCCCGCCGTCCCCGCGGGCCTGGCCGTGGCCCTGGCTGTAGGGACCTGGATGCCGGTCCAGGCTCCTCCGGGCAGGAGGACGCAGACAAAAGTGAGCTGCCCCCACCCCGGTGGGCACAGGCACCGGGTCGGCTTGTCTTTGGTAATGCCACCCCACGCATCCCTGAGCTGGAAGCGCTGCAAGAGACGCGAGGGTCGTGTTTTTTTTCTGGGGCGACCCGTTTTAGGGAAGCGCTCAAACAGGGTTGCCCATGCATCAGCGAAAGCAGAGGGCTCCCCCACATCTCCCATTTGCTCTGACGAAGAGGGGTCGGGACCCCCTGCCACGCCAGGTCCTGGCCTTCCCCATGTCCCCAGCCGCGCTTTTAACAGCTCCTGGGCTCCTCGCAACCCGACGTGTGCGCGCCTCTCTCCATCGGGCAGGCGCAGGGAAGGGCAGGTCCCCTCGCACGCTCCAGCCAGTCCCGTGTGCACTGGCAGAGACTTTTCCCTTGTGAATGAGCGGGGATGTAAAACTAGCCCCGAGCAGATGTTCCGGCAACCAGGCTCGTTTGGAGAGAAAGCCCCTTCCTTCCCCGCCGCTTAATTCCTGCGCTCTCGGCGTTTGCTCTCCGCCTACCCGGGCCCTCCCCGCGCTGCCCGATGACCTCATTCTCGGCATGTTTGCCATTACGCTCCGAGTTACCCGACCATTTAAAAAAAAAAAAAATTAAAAATATAAATTGCTGCTTTGTGAGATCAAAGTAACGATTTCTGGTGCATCTGGAAACTGGAGGGGAAAAAAATGGAGCAGCAACAGTTGCACGACTTCAAAGTGGTTTTTAACAATGATTTTTCTCCTTCCTCTCCTCCCCAATCTTTCGAGCATCCGATAAAGACAATGGACTCCGTGGCTGTTTTCCAGAGAAATAACCTGCCTAAAGGGCCGTACAAAATCTCAAGTAGACAGGAAACACCTTACACGGCTTTCTTCTTTCGATCAAATAGAAATAATACGAGACTCGTCTTTCTACTAGCCCAAATCCCGTCGCTACTAAGCGGCGTCTGCGGACTGTGTTATAACGTGTAGGGAAACGAGTTTCAGGCTCGGGCTGCCACTAAGGCTTTATTCTTTTACAGAGGCTTCTAACAACCCAGCACATGCCCCGTATAACACAGCAGCCGAGTGTAACCCAATAACTTGTAGGGAAGGAGGAGAGGGGAAGATTTCCCCAGCAGCCGCTGGCTGACAGGGGATGCAGGGGACGGAGGGAGGCAGGTCCCGGGAGAGGCAGAGAAATGTTCATTCCGTTCATTAGGAGGGATATGCCTGGCCCGGGACCCGCGGGATCATGGCTCCCAAGAAGGAAGAAGAGAACGGGTGGAGAAACCGCCCTCTTCCTCAAGCCCCACTCCACGCCGGGGTCATTTCTTCGGGAGCTCGGTGGCCGTCAGTGCCATCTCTTTAGTGTTTCCAAAAAGAAGTACCGCGACATTTCCCTCCCCCACAGTGTCTCTTAAGCCCTTGGGTCCTCAGGACGGGACGATGTCCGCAGCGAAATGCTGAGGTCGCAAAGGGTGAGCCCGCAGAGGCAGCGACTCTAATGGCTTCGACCCTGCACTCCTGACCCTGCGCCTCCCCCGCACTTGTCCCTTTTGCCCCCTTAACGACTTCAGGACCGTGCCTTTGAACTTGGAGCAGAGAAGGAGAAAGCCCCGTGGGCTTGGCGGCTTCCTGCGAAAGGGAAAAAGCCGATGGCGACTCTTCAGTGTCAGGAGGCGTTATTTGGAGCCCCGGGAACAGAAACCTTCACGAAGTTTTTAAAGTTAATGGGCAAGGGTATAAAAGCAGAGGGAGAAGGAATCACCCAGCGAGCCGCGGAGGAGAAATCGCAGTGGTTTGCGCTCTGCTCGGTTAAACAAGGGCAGCTCCAAGTCTCTCCTGCAGCACTGAAAAAGGCCGAGCTGGGTCACCAGGAGCAAAAAAGGAGTTCACACCCGAGGCTGGGCCTCTGGGCCTTCAGTTGCGGGTCTGCCCCCGAGGCGATCCTTTTCCCCTCTCAACGCCTGTGACACCGGCGGTGGAGCTGCGCGATCCTCAGCTCCGCTTCGTGGCAGCGGCCTCGCCCGTCGCCTCCCCCCGCCGGCCCGGGGGACCCAGGCAAAGGCCCCGCGGGCAGATGCGACAAGACTGGGTCACACCTTACTCCCTCCGCTCTGACACCGGGCATGCGGGTCGGCCTGTGCGGTGCAGGTTTTACATGACCCGCTTTTATTGCAGCTGCATCTTCTCTGGGTTTCGCACTGTGTTTTTCCCCCCTGCGCTGATTTTTAAACGTACGGCTCGGACGGACGCCGTCTAGCCGCTGTTGTGCGATTAATTCTCTTTGCTGCTGCAAAGATTTCCAGGCTCCCCATACCCTCTTTAGGTTTCACAACCTATCCCCGGAGACTTGGTTTCCAGGTTTGCGCGGCGCGTCTCATAAGCGACGCTTCAAAGGCCGCCTTTTCGTTTTAACCTCGGCATTGGAAAACGATTGAGCCAACACTTCCCTGCCCCGATCTGAGACCCAGACCGGCAGCGCGCACAAGCCCCAAAGCCTCGCTGGACAGAAGACACCTCGGCGGCACTCCACGAATCGTAATGTCCCACCAGCTCTCGGGGTGCTTCCCTGCCGAAAGCGGAGGCTCTCAAGACTTCGGCTTTACAGCACCGTCCCCTTATTACGGTTCGCGACCGTAAACCCGAGCAGGGTTGAAGTAGGAGTTCGACCCCGCGCCTTCGCGCACTCGGGACAAATAATCATCCTATATGGCTACAGAGCAAACGTTTCGGGGTCGGGATCAAGGCAGCCGCAGAGCTTCCCTCCTTCCCAATTTCGCGGCTAAACGCCGAGCGGCTCGTCCTTTCGGAGAGCACCTTTTCTTCAGCGTATTGCCATTTTCCAACATACGCCTGTCTAGAAAGAGAGCTGGGTTGGCGGCATTAACTCTTCTCTAACCGTGACCGAGATTCCGAGTTTGTTCATCTCCCGTTCGCAACAGCATCTACATCACAGAAGAGGGGGAAATACGCGGGGGGGGGGGGGGGACGGGACGGGACGGGACGGGACGACGGGGGGGACCGGAACGATTCCAGAAATCAGCTAACGTTTATTTCTGGAGGAAAAAAACCCAACAACAATAAACTGGTAACCTATTTCAAATGCGCTTTGGAGAAGATGAATCTTACCTCTTTTCACACAACACAAGGGTTGACACCTCGTTTACACGCTGGCGCAGTTTGGGAGCTTTCTACGGGTCTATGTTCTTATATATAAATATAAAACCAAATCATTGCCTCCAAAGAAGCCCTCTGAATTTTGACTGGTGTGATTGGGTTTTGATTTGGGGGCCTTAGCTGTTCAGGTCTTCATTTGTCTCACTACTCAAATAAGAACGAATTCGGTACGGCCTGGGGGGAAACCCACCCAAAACAAACTGGTAAAGGACTAGGTTTGACCTAGGTTGCCTCTCCCAGAACGCCCAACCCCAAAGGTAGATAGACGAACAGACAGATGGACAGACCGGCGTGCAGGGACATGGACAGATTTTGCAAGTTAGAAAAGGAACTTGAGTTCAGCCTGGAAAGGGGTGGTACAGTTCAAAGACTGGAGTTGACTCAGATTTATTTATTTGGATGGAAGCATATATCGCTTTTGCAGGCACTGCCTTGCACGAAATAAAACCGCATCGACACTTCCCTGTCAAGTTCAGAGGAAGAACGAGAACGCGGAGTAGACTCTTCCTGAGCAGCTGAAGATAAAAATCACACCTCAGACAAGATGGCCTGGCAGCTCAGACACAGCACAAAGGGGGGTCACAACCAGGGGCTGCATCACTCATACTCACCCCCTCTGCTTTGCCAGTGGGTCGTGTGGAGACCAGAGACAACACTTCTAGATGCCTTCAAACAGAAACCAGACACGGACACGGAAGCCTAACGCATCCACACACCCACAGGACGCTCCCTCCCCCCCACCCCCCCCACCCCCCCCCCCACCCCCCCCGCGCACGCACACACACACAGCGACACACGCGGCGTGAGGCAAGGCGAGCCCCTGGGTGCAGGCTCCGTGCTGGGATGAGTTTCGGGACCAGCGGCGGGGAGAGTTCGCAGCCCCCCTGCTCGCCCGGGCCTGGGGTGGGGAGGGGGGAGATTTGCGGGGACACGGCGGCGTGATTTTGTGCCGGCTGCGGTGTTCCCAAAACGCCTCCCCAGGCGGGGAGGCCCCGGTTCCATCAGGGCGGCGGGGAAAGGCAGCGTGGGCCGGCCTGCCGGCTCCGGGGAGGCCGTACCTGAGCGCGGCGGCGAGCAGGCTGCCTCACACCTTCTTCCCCCCAACATCCCCCCCATCCCCCCATCCCCGCCCTCTGCCTTCGCCCCTGCGGGTTACGCCCGCACGGCCCGCCAGACCTCGCCTTAGCGGCCCCTGCCTGCACCCACATCCCACAGCCTTCCCGGCTTTGCACCACCCTCTTTTATCTGCGGCTTTACACGTACCTTCCTTCTCTTTTTGTTCCCTTTCTGTGCATATTTTTTTTTCCACACGGGATCTTAACTCTTATTCTTGATCTGTTTGCCATGGCAATTGATCGCTCCGTGCTTAGCCTATTTTCAGCAACAGAAATAACGATTTTCCAGGGCATTTTTAGCTTTGCCTTAAGGATAGACAGGCTTCCTCGGAATCAGCTTTAAAGTGCCCGAGATTTAGTTTAATCTCTCTGCCCAAACGGATCTCCCAAACCACCCTATACCACTGCAGCGTCTTAGAATGTGGAAGGAGTAAAATATGTTTAAATATGCCTTTTCCGGCTCAAAGCTGCCCAGATCGCAAGAATTAGGGGGAAAAAAACTAAACCATATGTGTACAACGCCACATTCCGTATCGCACTGTAAGATAAAGAGCTTTGCAGCATCCATTCAATGGAAGTCATTAAAAAGAAAGCCCAAGAAGATTATATCCGTATTTGGGAGGCAAATCCTTGGTTAGAAAACTTACTTCGGACACAACAACGCTTGGGGAAAGTTTGCGAGGCACAACGCGAAGCGCTGATGTAGCTGCCTGAAGCGCCTGAAATAAAAGCGGCAGAAAAGATACTCGGCGGGGCTGACTCATTAGCACCGGGAGGGGCAGGGGGGAGAGACCCGCTGCTCAGAGCCGCAGGAGCGATGCGCTTACTCGCCCTGGGCACCGCGGGCTCCAGCACCCGGAGCCTCCTCTGAAACATCGGGGGGACCAGCAGGACTCTCCAGGCTTTGCCGAGAGAAGAATAAGAGGGATCAGCGGGATTTAGCCAAGGAGACAAACGCTGTACCCTGCACGGAATGGTGCCGGGCGCTCAAGGCTTCATTTCTCGAAGCGTATCAACTATCTAATTGTTTTCTGTTTTCCTTTTCCCCCCCTAAGTTGGTTTTCGTCGTAAGGAAGTTGCTGCAATTTTCCCAGCTGAGATGCTTGAAAAGAAAGAGCACCGCAGTCCGCCGCTGCTGCCTCTCCCCCTCCTGCCCCACGCACGTTGCCTCCGGGGTACTTTCACGTGAACCTGGGACTTTTAACCTCTCGCTCCTCCCAAAGAGCTCGGACTGCGGGAATGTTATATGACGGGGTGCTCGGCAACTCGCAGATTTCCCGCCTCAGCAAAACCCGCTCGCTTTGGCCGAAATGGGATGAAGGCAATCATTGCCTTGCTTTAAGATCCAGCTCCCCCCCCCCCCCCCCCCCCCCCCCCGCCCCTGAATGGGGACACAGGCGCCTGCAGTTGTGCCCACCCACGAGTTTGGGGCCCGAGGCAGGCGGCAGAGGTGAAGGGCTCCGTATCAGCCCCTCTCCTCCACCACCTCTCCCGCCCCGCCGGGGCTCGGAGACTTGCAATCCTCCGGCCCGGCGGAGACGAGAAGATGCAGGGCCACGAGAGATTTAGCATCACATTGCAAGTCTGAAAGAGGCTCAAGGTTGGGATACGCGGCCAGGATCGGGCATGGCTTTCCAAATCCCGCGTCTCTGCTTTTCTGTCGAAGGCATATTTAGCCAGCCACAGCAGGGGCAGCGGGTAACGAATAAAGCCAAGAGGAAAGGGTCACGTATAGGAGCTCGTACAGCAACAAAAGAAGGCGGGCGTTTTTAGCTGCCGATACATTCATTCTGTCCTCGCTGCAATTAGGAGGATCAGGTGTATGTTGCCCTGTCAATCCTATTGCCCTCTCTTGAAAAGTAATGAAAGCTTTCCCGGGCAGTGTAGCTTCTCCCTCTTTCCCCACGTTACGGAGGCTCGGGTCAATCTTCGTCTCATCTCGTATTTTTCGTGTTTAGGGAAGCGGGGCGGGCTTAGCAAATAACTCCCGATGAGCAGATCTGATCGCGCCTGCACAGTCCCCTCCCGTATGCTTTCAAACCCCCTCGGCCACTGAAATCACCCCCAGCCTGCGGCTCGCTTGAGGGAAAGCGCTGGGTAATAATCGTCGGGAGAGGGACGGACCGAGAGGGGCTGGAGTCACCCTCGTTTCCCCTGCAGGATTTCTCAGATTTTCTGCTCTGAAATCTACGGGAGGGAGAGGAAAAAACGCTTCGGGATGCCAAGATCTCGGGATGGCCTTCAGCGCTGGGGCTCTGCTCCGTGCAGTAAGCAAGCATCGTCCCAGAGGGAGGGAGGAAGAGGACAAGGGGCTCGGAAAGGCGACGCGCAACTCGAGCGCTAAGACGCCTCCCATTTGTTTTTGACGTTTGGGAAGGCTCGGTGGGTGCCCAGAGGCCACAGGGGAGCCCGGGGACACGGCCCAGCCCCTGTGCGGAGCCGCGCAGCACCGCGGCACGGAGCTGACGCGGAGACCTCCTGTACTCACCCCGCAAACAACGGGCTGAGCCGGGCTCCCTGCCCGTGGGAACTAGTTTGAATTGGGAAGGCTGAGCTGCATCTCCTTGTACCCGTGGAGCTCGGAGTCCGCCCCCTCGCCCTGGACAGAGCAGCGGGACACATGCAAAAGCAGCCCCCGGCTCCGTCGTGCCGCGGGAAACCACGGCTGCGGGCTGTGGGGACTTTCTGGCGGCACACACACACACACACACACACACACACGGGACTGGGGTGGGTAGGGGGCGGTGGAGGGGGCGCTGCCCTCCCCGCAGCCCCCGCCCTGAGCCCGCAGCTGCCCCCTGGCGCCCGCTGCCGCGCACCGCGACCCCCGGCCGCCCGATGGGTGACCCCCGCGGGACGCCGTTCCCCCCGCAGCGGGGAAGCTTCTTCCCGGCCACGGAGGCTGAGCAACGCTCCCCACCTTTGGGTAATCCCCGTGACATTTTCCCCGTCAAACCTGTTTTCTCCCTTGGCTGCTATTTTCGGGGTGGGGAGAGGCTTGTAACAACGGCAGGCAGGGGCACCCCACCCCAGAGACACCCACCAGCAAAGCAGATGGATCAGCTCCTTAAAAACACCCCAACAACCCAAACTGTTTTCTGTTCAAGAAATTTAGGAATTATTTTTCCTCTCCCTGTAGTGGCATTACCCTTCTTTTGATATTAGATCCCTGCCAGAGGCCCTTGCTTTCAGGCTGCAGGGAGGAGACAAAGATTAAGGAGCTGCAGTACAGACCGCAGCGTAAGTTTCTTTCGGGACATTTCCAGGCATTCTGCAGCAGAACAAAAAGTATCAAGTTAGAAAGCAATAGCCTACAGGTCTCTCTGCGAGGCAGACAACTTTGACGCTTTCATTGGATCCGTTATTTATTACTCTGGATTGAACTGTCTGCCCTCCAGCACATTTCACTATGTTTATTCATGCCACAAGCACCACTAATAGAGCATCTCAGGAAGAAAAACTGTAACTCAGCACCAAGTAAGAGCATCTTCAACTGGAAGGCTCAAAATGCTCAGCAAATATTAGTTTAGCCTCCCAATACATGCGTAATGAAGCCTCCTATGCCTCATTTTATAGCAAAGGAAGCTAAGGCAAAGCACAGTTAAGCAACTTGCTTAAAGCTTCAAAGAAATAGTAGGTAAAACATGTTTTTAGGTTTTCTTTGTTTAGCCAAAGAGCAAAACTCTTCCTGCAGAAATGATACTAAAGAAACAGAAAACTGCAAGGCAGACAACAAAGACCCAAAGCAGATTAAAAACAACAGACCAAAATGGCCTTGCTGACACACATTTCTTTGTCTTCTACGAAGCTGTGGCAAAACATTCTACAAAGTCGATAGGAAATCTTCGCTATTTATTTTAATTCTCAGCTGCTGATCCTCAGTGGCAGATACATTACACTTTTTTTTTTTTTTTTTTTTTTTAAAAAAAAACAACTAAAGAGAACTAAAATACATATTATCCCCCCCTCCTCCCCCAACCTTCCAGGATCCATTAAATCTTCTCAGGCCACCCAGAGATCTCCCTTGACAACCCACTCATCATCTACTGAAACATCCTCATAAACCACAAAGATGACATTCACACTTCAGCTAATCCATCTCCTTGAAGGCAAGCAGAGAGTAGAGTGAAGCCCTTTGAGTCAGGGCTTTGCCGGCTTAAAGAAGGAAAAAAGTGGAGTTGCTATCCCTGCCAGCATGTGATGCTGGTAAGCAAAATGGATTAAAACAGCAGTGATGCTCACTGCCTCATAAGCCCATTAGAAATAAGCCCCCCCCCCCAAGCACATTTCATCTTCAGTGGAGCCAGAACAACCTGCTCCCACATAGAAGTCAACAATGCACCTGAGTCCAAGATTTTTAGAATCCCAGCACACCCCTGAGCCATTTCTGCAATGGTTATTAAGCACCAGAACAATATTTTTGCAACAAGTCACACCAACACTATGCAACCTGCAGCCTTCATGCAGCCTACACAGTAAATTCATTCACTTCACAGCTTTCTTTTAGGGGGTTCATGTTACTAACATAAGCCAGGAGTGTCACAGCTTGGATCAGTTGTCTCAATGGCAGCAGTAATCCTCTCTCAACCAATGCTTTCCCAAGGTCCATCAAGGCCTTTCTGCTTCATGTGTCAATGCACGTGCCTAGCGAACACACTAGCTCTGGGAAAGAAATGGGTTTAGTCGTTCACATCCAGTGCTGGTGACCAGACAGTAACTCCAGTGCTTCTTGTGAAGCGTTCTTGGTATGATGGGGAGGAGCATTCTGTGCATCAAAACTGTAGTTGAACTGTGGTCCTTTGAGATGCCTGTCCACATGGACTCCACATACGCCCCAGGAATGTAGGACTGCACTTTTTAAAAAGAGATACAGCCATTAAAGCCCAGAATTCACTCTGCACACCTTGCTCCCTGTTGCAAGAAAAAAGTATAACCTATATTTAAAAGCAAGAATCTCAGGATTAACTTTTGATCAGAACAGATGGAAGGCAGGACACGCAGCACATGTGGAGTGGATAACAAGTCTGGAAGAACCATAGCTACCGTAAGGTAAGTACTCACCCTTCTTCCCCCTAAATATCCATACAACTTCAGTTTTGGGGGTTTGCAAGCACTTACATCAGTAACAGAAAGTTGATGAGGGTTGCCTAAAAAGAACGGATGCCACACTGACACTCACAGCCTACATTTGGCCCAGAAGCCTAAACAGAAAATTGCTTTCCCCTATTCTTGCTGCAGGAACATCTGCCAGACAGGCCATGAAGGAATAAATGTGGGCAGAGAAAGCCCCAACCCACTCAGAAAGATCTTTCTTGGCTTGAGTACTCAAGAGGCACTTATTGCGATCTTTGTTATTCATTCAGCAAACATGAACAGAGTTTTGAAATACAGTTGAACAACTGTTCCCAGTCACAATAAAAAGTCAGCCTCACAACATTCAAAATTTTACTTTACTCCAAGAGGAATATGGTTTAGGGAAGGAAACACAAAGGTAAACAGCATGAATGAAGCCAGAGACCACCTACACCGGAAACTCTGGGTAATGCCAGAGAATAGCCTTGTTTGTAAGTTCCATCTGTATTTAGCTTAACAATATGTTTCTATAAATGCTGGGGCATCAGGAAAGAAGTTCTCACCAAAGACAGCAGAGAACATACATCCAATGTTTCCAACAGAACTTTCACTAGTTTTATTAGCACACGACCATCATTTCATGTTGATGGATGACAATAAAGTCACACCAAAAATGAAGACATGCCTCAGAAATCAGACTGATCAGAGAGTCATAGATATAACAGCATGTGGGACAAGTGACACTGTCCATGAAGGATCCTGCCTGTGCTTTGTAGGACCTGAAATCCCCACCTGAACTGCAAGCATGTTGTTTCAGACCAGTTTAAGAGAGCAAGAGAGATCTGGTACCACCTTGCTCTGCCATAACATGTTGTTTCCCACCTGTATGGGTTAATCCAGTAACCCTTCACATTAGACTCATACCGTCTTTACATTGATTGTATTGAGGAAGCAGATGGCTTTACTCCACCATCACATCCAGCCATGTGACTTCCTGTGTCAGCCATACGAATGAGGCTATGACCATACTATCATACCCAGGCTTTTACAAGCACGCTGTTACTACCAAACATTTAATAACTTTTAAATATTTCGGTGCTGGAACTCTTGTCCTGACATTTCATCTTGCAGATACACCAAATATAGCACATCTGGAACAGATTGAGCCTTCTGGTGTGGCATAGATTTTGCTGTTCCTGTCTCACAGCCATGTTGGAGTGCTGAGAGCACGACAGCACAACAGATATTAAGCTCAATGCTTAGTTTCACGTCCACAGGCAGCACGAGACCACTCATGTAGGGGATAATCTCATCTTCAGTCATGGTGTTCTGTGACAGCAATTTACCACAGTAGCAAAATATCTTCCCAGATGTTAAACTGCTTATTGTAACTGGGCACATGTGCTCATCCCTCAGTGCAGGAGGTTGGCATTTGGTTTTATATAAAGTAATTGTGAAACCAAAGCTGCTGCCTAAAAGCAAAATGATCAATGAATCTTCCATTTGCATAATACGGGGGGCTGTTGCACGTAGAATGATTTTTCATCGGCACAAAACAAAATAATCACTTTTCTGTCAAAGCTTCCGCAATATGACCATTAGCACAAGCAAAAAAACTGACAGAAAGGACAGTGGGAATCAGCACAGAATCTTTTGTGACAATAAAGAGAATTTTCCATTACTTCAGCTGTCATCTGGTCACCAAAGGACTACGCAATAGAAAGTTTGTTGGAAATTCAAAGTTTAACAAAAGTCTTCTCTCACAACCTAGTGAGGCAAAAAAACCCCAAACAAAACCACAAAAGCTTTAATTAGATCAATGAATGTCACATAAGATCACAGTTTTGCTTCATTATTTTTCCTGAAGCTAGCTCATGCAATTAGTAAAGTCGCACGATGTAAGTGACTTCTGAAACGATGAGAGGAGATGTGTGGGTCCTTCCAAGATTTTTGATTACACAATAAAGTGATATTATTCTCGCAGCTATTATTGACAAGTTTACCCAGAAAGAAGGAACAGATCAAATAATTTTAAGAAAATGAAATAGTCCAATATAGCAGAAAGAGGGTTTTTGTTTTCCTGGTAAGAACAGGTAACATCTTCCCTGAACAGAAAACCTTTTCCACTAGAATCCCTACCCTATCATGCTAGACTCTTTCTGTGAAGGAATCGGTCATAAACAAACAGGTAGGCAGCATCCAGTAACTCAAATGCCATCAGTGAAAGATCTGTTGTTCTGAACATCTAACCAAGCTGGACCACTGAAAGAGCATGCTCAGCAGGTTCAAGACTCAAACCCACCTGGGTCCGTATTGCAGCTATTGCTAGAACCACACACAGATCCTCTCTGAGTTTTGTCATGATCCTTGAGCTGTAACGATAAGTAGAACATACATCAAAGCAGTAATGAAAAATGAGTCATTCAGAATGGACCTCTGGCTGTCACTGATCCTACAGCAACTACTGAAATTGGTATTGTAGCTTCTCAAAACCAATTTGTTTCGGGAAATCCCCGTTTTGGGAAAACATCCAAAGGCTTCGCATCTGAAGATTAGAGTTGGCTTTGGCTAACAGTTTCCAAACGGATTTCTGCTGACACAACCATCTGGCAAACCATAGACACCCAAAAAGTTAATGTTTCATGTTATAGTAGAGTCCTCAACAAATCAGATGCAGAGTTCCTACATAAGCTGACATAAAGGCTTTCATCAGCAGTATTTACTGCTCTACTGTTGTCAGGATCAGGAAGGCCCTAACCAAGGATAAGAGAACACTTGCTCTGATGACCTATAGTCCCAAAATATTTAGATGCAGGTCAGTCTCCAAGGATCCCATTGCACTGTCCTTCCTTAAACTTTCAGTTCACTCATATGAACTCTGCTTCTTGAATGGAGGCAACCATAATCCTGCTAAGGAGTTTTGCTTGAATTGTTGGTAGATAAACACACACTGAATCAGAACAATGCACAAGGCCTTCTGTAGAAAGTAAGAACCCAGATCATGGTGTTTGAAAACTATGGATACTCCAACCACTTACATCTTTAAGAGTAACAAACAAATTCCAGTATAACGTACAATACATATACACTCCAGTTATCTGAAGCAGGGATACATGCTGATGCTGGAGCAGTGCCAGAGTTAATTTATGAGGCCAGGCATCATCTAGAGTCTCTGATAAACAAAACACTGATCCTGAATCTGAAGTTCCCAGTAAATTCTGTGCTCTAAATTGGCAGCACAGAACTGAGACCCACTATCAGTGTCTTCTTCTAAGTAATGACTTCCTAGAAACTATTGGCCGCAAAGATAAATGTCTCAAATGCATAAATATTTTACTTAATAAGTTATTCACTGTGGAGTTGATGTTCATCTCTAAATGTAAGTGAATATCTTCAATCACCTGGAGATGCTAGGTCTGAACTGCAGATCGCAACCACTATGTATGTACTTCCCATGCACTAAACATACAGGAATGGGAAGGGAGGAGATTTCAAGAATAAGACACAAATTATTGCAGATATTCGAGGAAAAGGATCATTGAAGAAAAGGAAGCTGAAACAAAGAGCAACACAGCAAGGGATAAAGATACCGGATACCTCTCCACCTTCAACTCTTCTTTCTTCAACTAGGAAAAAAGCAGTTGGATCTCTTTCCCATTCGGTTCTGGAATGTCATTCTTACAATAAATTCCACAGCACCACAGGGCACGTCTACACTAGCATTGCAGTTGGGATCAGGAGTGTGCTTCTGCAGAAATTCCCCACTGTCCCCACTAACTGCACTTCAGCAAGCATCACAGAGGAGTCTCAGGGAATATGAACTGGATGAAATTAAACATGAAAATGCATTTCAGAAGTGCACCTACTGCACTCCAGATGTAAACAAACAGTAAATCCCTGGCACACTGGACTAGAGTTAGTGTAAAACAAGCCCTTCTGAAATACATAGCATCAAACCTTCTCCACAACTGTTCTCTAAAAAGCTGCTCTAGCTCTTCTGCACTACTTTGCTAAAGTAAACACTGCCACAGCACACCACCTAGAATGGGTGCTTATGAAAATGTTCTGAAGAGGAAACAGGGAAGTAGAAGAGCAAAGAAATCAGAGTAGCTTGGTATCAAACATTTTTACTGATAGTAGTGAGCACACGTTGCTTCAAGCTCAGCTTCTGCCTGCCAAACTCTTCCCAGATGCCAAGTAAATGGCTCAAGGAATGCAAAGAGGCAGCCAGGCTAGGTCCAGATACAGTTTTAACCTGGATGCCAAGATGGCTAACTTCCAAGAAAAGCCACACTCTAAGAAAACTGAAATAGGCAGCAGATACCTGCAACCATCTACATTACAGTTGTCTCCTCTCAGAGGACTCTAATGGTCATGGTTGTTAGTGGAATTTGGATTATTTCATTGGGCAGACAGAGCTTTTATTTTGAGAATTGCTCCACAGGAACTACTAAAATAAAAAGGCTAAGTCAACAACCAGTAGGTGAACATACTCATCTCACACAAGTTTAACTTTCCTGAAGAAGCAAAACCAGGCATATTTCCTTACTTGAAAGTCAGGCAAGTAAGATTTGTTTGACTGACAGAGGAAAAGGAAGGGGAAAACCCCAATATATTCTTGAATGAAAAAGAGAGAAAATAGTAAACTGGATTGAAATACTGCTAAATATGTAATGCATTAAATCCTACCCCAAAGAAAGGGCTCTTTTGAAGCTTTTCTTCCTGCTTCACCTACACGATTTTCTGAAAGAAATCTAACATATTTGGAAAGACTGCTCAGAACAGTTTGGGTAACAAGCCATAATTGCCTGTTGATGCCATCCCCTCCCCCTTTTTTTAAAAATAAATTGCATTGAAGACTTATGAATACTACTATTTCTTCTTCAATGCAAAGGAGGTGTGTTGAATATCAACTTTATATATTGGGTGATTTGAGTATCAGGAAGTGTAAAGATACCTTGAAACTACGATTCATCTTTTGAATACATGCTCCTATCTTTGCTAGTGAAAAAAAGAGGAACAGGTAGAAACTAGATACATTGAAGATTTTCAGTATCTCTGTGAGCACTGTGTTAGCTTCTCTTAAGGCACCTATTGTGCGACCTTTGCACAAACCAACCCAAGTTAAAAAAGTGTCACAGCAAACACTTTATGCCAAGCCAGTAAGCAGTGGTAACTGTGCCTTACTTTTCTGTCTTAGTTCCCCTATAGACTAATGCTGCTGTTAAACACTGACAAAAGTTTTGTAAAATTACCTAAATGTGCACAGTTCTAACTGTGTCCTTTCCTAATCTGCTACAGCTAATTTGAAACCAGGGACTATTATTGAATACACTTATTCTTTCCAGAGGACATTACACTGAGTTTGGTTTCCCATCATCCTGTTTCCATCCACTCTGCTTCTCTAGCCTTGACTAACTTTAGAAACTCTGTCATCATCAAGTTCTTGCACAGCAGTTCTCTTCCTCAGATCCCTAACAAATAAACACAGGTCTCAGTACAGATCCGCAGACACTCAGTCCACAACTTCTTGTTTTGCAAAATTAAGTATTCTTTCTGAAGGACCTCACTATGATAATTAACTGAATTTAAAACCAAATAGGTTTTTCAAACAAACAAACAAACAAAAACTGCACTACATAGAAGCTCCCTCAGTTTTACTGAGTCATTTAAGACGGCAGTCCTTCATGACAAATGCCACAGGCATATAATGGTTATGAGCTGCTGGAGTATAGGATGAACTCAATTTACATTACACTATAGCAATTTCAAGCATAGCACCATTAAGTGCAATGATACACTTTAATATGCTGGCACAGGACCAGTAGGGCTTTCATTACCTTTTAACATGTACTACTACTCTGCCTTTGGAAAAGGGTGTCTCCTTTTGGCAATTCCCCTTTGCCACACATTCCCCAACAAATGCCATCGTCCATGGGTCCCAGTCTGTGGGCCTAAGATCAGCACAGGCTGACACCATTCTCCCATCACTGAGCTTTCCTGAGGCTCAGTAGTGAGAGTTCATAAAGATCTTTTTAATCCCATTTAGGCTCTGACCTCAGCACGATTTTCTAAACAAGTAATTTTGTAAATTTTACGGAAAGTTCTCAGATTTCTCAAGCTAAGATTTCTTTCACACAGGATTACATCTTTTCCCCTGCAACTTTTCTAAAGGAATCCTAGATTTCATGCTGAACTGAAAATCCTGGAGGTCCCTGCTAAACCGAACAGCAGGTGGAACAGGAGCAGCTGAAGCACATGTTGTTTCTCACTGAATTACCTTAGACCTGACCAGCAGGATGGCACATGTGGCAGAAGCGAAATTCAAGTCCACTCTCTGGATTCTTTGAAATGACTATCAAAAAGGCCCTCTAGCACAGTAGTCACAGGGAGTTTTAGAGTATGGATATCCGTATCCATAAGACACACTGACTCACTTCACACAAACTAGATGCAGATACAAAAATCACATTGAGTTTGAAGACATGTTAAGGAGAAGCAGTAAGTTCTCTCTTCATCACCCTGAGCATTTTGATTTGTAAACTGGTGCTTTTATTCTGGTAATCCAAGAACACATTCAACCACCGTATCAAAGCCGAATAACGACAATGGGATGAGTTGTCCATCTGTACATGCACAGCTAAGGATGATCTTCAGAAGGTTACAAATCTTTCTGCTAGATTCTGATCACTTCACCTGTACCTCAGCTTCTTGCATTGGTCAATGGAAAAACCCAAAACCTTATTTGGGCAACCTTACATTCTGCTTTTGCAGGATTTCTTTGTGAATTTTGATTGCTTCCACTCTCCCCCTTTGACTAGACAAGCTCAATGCTGGTTCCACTGGATATACCTGGCTTCATGCACATTTTTTAATGCAAACACCTTCAATGTCCTACTTGGATTTTCCAGGAAAAAAAAAAAAGTTTTTGTTTCAAATCAAAATGATTAAGAAGATACAAATAACAAAATGTCTGTCCCAGGAAACAGAAGTCCTGGCAATTACTCAGCAGTTTCTACTGAAATCCCACCAGTCGTCTTATTTCTTGATAGATGGGGGCAGCCAGTTCTCTGGCTTTCTCTGCTCCATCCTCCAAAACCTTTATCAGATGTGATTTATCTTCCTGGAGTTTCTTGATTTCATTCCTGATAGGTGCAAATTTTTGAATAACCGACTCTGCTACCACCATTTTGTAGTGAGCAGTGTCAAGACCAGCAGACTGGTGCAGCACTTCTTTGATGCTAAGCCCTGTTACTGCAGCATGAATGGACACCAGGTTGGAGACACCAGGGCGACCGGCTGGGTCGTAGGTTACCTCAGAGGTAAAGTCAGTCACAGCTTTGCGGAATTTCAGCACTATTTCGTCAGGGCTGTCTGCTATGTTAACAGTAGCTAACTTCTGTGGGTCTGACTTGGACATCTTCACTGTTGGATCTCTGAGAGATTTTATTTTCTTTGTTGTACCTTAAAAAAAAAAAAGAAGGACCAATTATGAACACACATAGACAATGGTTTCTTATGACAATTGCTAAGAACACTTTGCAGCAGCACAATGAAGCTCTCTGTTTACCCTTGGTTAAAAATGAGTTGCGAGCACAATTGTGTAAGCTCCTATTTAGCCCTTATGCCCTCCCTGTCCTTCTAAGCCACCTTTATCCTCCCATAAACTAAATGAAAACCTGCTCCATTTCTCCCCTCCTCACTAAGTAGAAACTTCTGCTGTGACACTTCCTAATATTTTCTGTGGCTACATGCTGATTTTCCCCGAAAACTGTCTCCTTCCTTGTATTCTTGGCACTGGGAACAAGTTACGTACAGAACATGGACTGCACATTACTGAAAGGTTCTGTAACAGTGGAGATATGCACTAAATCCACGGGTAAAAAAAAAATCCCAGAAGAGCTAACCTCTTTACTTTAGGAAACTCTTCCACTCAAAAATCTCTTGGCAATTATCCCAAATATCAATAAAGACAGTTATTAAAAGTTGCCCAACTGAACACTAATTATCTCGGTTAAAGGGAAAATCCTGTTCAGATAAGAAAGGTGTGGGTATTGTACAAACTACTAAGATATACGTGTGTACATGAAATAGATGAGTACCACTGGTGAAATACTGCAAAGCAATTTCTTTAACAGCATCAACCTAAACCATTTCAGTCTTTCACCAAGAAACACCATTCATTGAGTTCAGAAAGTATCACTGATCTAGAAAGTACTCACATCAATTGTTTTTAGACACCTAATACAGCCAACTAAATTACCTGCATACTCCTCATAGATGGTCTATGTACTCAGTGAAAGGATATGTTCTTCCAGGGTACAATTCAGACCGCCCCAGAAAGTGCTCTGTTCTGAATCATCTTTTGGAAGAGTCTGTCTCTTTTCTGTAAACCTGAAGGAGTCCAGGTAATCTAACTGCCTACAGCTAATGAGTCTGAATAGTTACCCTAACTCCTCTGTTCATCTAGGATATTTTGTTGGTTTGCCTATACTTGTGAACTTACGAAGGTACGCTTTTCATGAGGAAAGTGAAGAGTGTTTGTTTGTTTTTCAAATTGAGCATTTTTATTTCCTGGGTAACAGTCTCACCTGCACATAGGTTACACTCAGCTCCTCATTACAGTGCTTAGTATTTAATTCTTCGTTAGGAACTGCAGAGCTTGCAATACCTAGTATTCTCTATGCTCTGCTCTGGGTCTAACACCATTTTTGTCACTAAGGTTTGAAAACTGAGAAAGGTTTATCACTGCCTGTCTTTTCTAAGGTGAGAGCTCCTTGCCCTTTTGGGGGCGAAGGTCTCTGCTGTGCATTCCTCTACATTACTTACAACAAAGATGCAATGCTTCTTCCTTGCCCAATTCTTCACGTTTCTTAACAAACATGCCATTTGCGCCATCTGACTCCTCCTCACCCCCCGGCCTATGACCTTATAGCTTAAAAATGGCTGAGAAGATTTTCCTTATAAGTCTCCCCAAGTCTAAGATCAAAACCCAAAAGCCTAAGCTCTGTAAGAGACCCTTACTGAAATATGCAAGTATATATTAAACACACTTAAAAGAGTTTCAAGCACTGTACCAATACACCCACAAGCTGTTTAGCATGCTTAATGTAAACATCTACCACACAGACATTAAAAAATTCTGCTTGCTAGAGGTCTCTTGTCTTGTTGCTTACATGTCTCCTGAACTAGCAACACGGAGCAGAGACCCAACTCTTAAAAGGTCCAATACTTGAAGAGCAAGGCTGACTGGCAGCAGCAGAGTGCATCTGGCCCCCTGGACTAGAATACCAGATGTCACATACACTCCTTTACCGGGGATCTGTAAAGCCTTATGTCCATCTTGGGCATTCATTTTCTCAGCCTCTAGTCTTTTGTTGTCAGTTTTTAATTTTCCACTCCCTTATCAACAGTTTGCTCCCTTTTCTTGGTCCCTGAAACTATTTCCACAAAATTTAAATCCATTTTCAACCCTGAAATGCAGTTAAGGGGGAAGAAAAAAAAAAACCAAACCCAAGACCAGCTCACTTAAAATGGCTTTGGGCACAGGAAAGAATTCTCCATATTTCTTGTTGAAATGTTGTGCTGTATCTTGGGCTAGTTCCAGGTGCAGGACTTGATCTTCTCCAACGGGAACACGTGTCGACCTTTTAATAAAAGACAGATACAGGAAACTCAGCAAAGCTCTCTGGTTCTGCTGAAGTGCTACTCAAAAGACTGTCACAGCTTCTGCTGTGACTGAGGGCCAGATTAAGCCAAATACTCAGTCTCAGCTAGATATAGGTGCTGTGGGAACAAGATCCCAAACTGACTGTATCCCAGGACGACCCCGCTTTTTGTGCCGAACCGAAGCACATCTCCAAGGGCAAAAATAGCCTTTTGCAAAAACATATACGGTAAAGATACCAATAAGAGCAAACTATTAAACTCTGCTCAAAGAGAGGTTTTTGTAGTATCTCCCGCTGTCCCTCTAGAGATCAAAGAGCACATGTTACAGTGTGTGAACAAAGAAAGATCTGCGAGGCATAAGCACAAGCACCTTGCCTTGTAAAGTCTCAGGAAAGCATAACTGTTGTTGAGAAGTTAGTATTGTGGATTTATCATGGGAAAGAAAGAAAAGACCGGTGCTTCCTCATGGGTCACGATTGTATAAATATCATGTGGGCCAGTACCTCTATTGCCACAAGTGTTATCATTCATAGATTAGAACTGTTAGGATCAAAGGCTCATTTGATCTTCTGTATTGAACTCAATAGCTTGAATGCCATTCTGCAGGAAAACACAATCTGCATCAGAGGACATGAGGAGGTGAAGAATCCATTACTTTCCCTGTGAATCTTTCCCACAGTTAATCACACTCCCTAAAAATGCATGATTCTTTTAGATGAGGCAGACTTGATGTCTTGCCAGCTTTTGATTACTCTTCCTTCCCCCAGCAGATCTTTTTTCTAAGGCTTGTGGGGTATTCAGCTCTGAATACTGGATATGTTCCAGTGTAAAAAAGTTCACCATGCATCTTTTAAGTTCTCAGAAAATTTCAGTTTAACATGGTACTCCTTCCTTCCAATTTTGAATTACTGGGCTGACATCCAGGAATCAATTTGTTCACCTTTATTCCCCACCAAGTCAGCAAGGCAACCTAGAAACAGCTACAGTAGCCAATAGGAAATCACAGTGGCCTACAACTAACAGAAAGAAAAATCAGTTACCATAATCAATATACTTTAAGCAGGTCAAAAGAAATGTTTCCATATGCTAGAATGGTTCCATATTCACAAAGTTTGCCCCTAAACAGAAAACATATTGTCTTTATAAATGCCTCTGCCTGACTCTCTGCCTTTTTCTTTTTCCTTGTGGGTTTTGGTTTGTTTTTTTTTTTTTTTTTTAATATTTCTGTGCTGGTGCTATTTGCTTCCTTTCTGTCATATATTTACCTTCTGTCCATTTTCCTGTCTCTTTGATCCTTGGTTCATCTGAATTAGTACTGCTTCTCCCCCTCCTCCAGGTCTTAATTCTTCTTCATGATTGCCATTCCCTTTCTGTGCTTCCATTTCTCCTGATTCTTGTTCCCTATATTACGTTTTTACATTAAAATACTTCTTATTAAAGTTATTATGTTGAATTTCTTCAAAGAGATACTGTTTCTCTTTCACTTCCTTGTTTTGTGCTCCATCCGGACAGCCTGCTGTTAATACACATGGTAGCAAACAAATCACAGGCTTCACTAAGGAATGACAAATCACATGATCTTATTAGAAGTGGAAGGACATATATGGTTGAGGTGATTTCTGATAAAGTTGTCTAAATTTCACCCTTAAGTACTCCTTGACAATCAAATGAGACTCACTGCTTAATCATCTTAATGTTCAAATTCATTCTGACTTTTGCTCTCTTCCCATTATTTTTAGTTAAAATTCAAGTGAATTAGAAAGACCATCTACTGGTCTTCTAACATTACTGTTTTCCCCTACTAACGATCACTTAGGATTAAATTTCTCTAGATACATTTTTCTGGGTTAACAACTGGCTAATCTCGGTTACTCTGTCCTCCTGAAGTGCCTGTCCTCATAGTTCTGCATTACTTGTCTGTTCCAATAATTATTTACAACTTCACTTCAGAACAACGCCACAAAATACATATGCTCAGAACATAGAAATAATTAATACACAGTACATTGTCTCTAATAATTACTGAGACAGTTTAAAACATATTATAAAATACAACCAGACAGGACAATGCACTACAAGTTCTATCAGCTAGGCTAGAAACTTAGGCATGCAGAGTCACCAGTCCCTCATTAGGGTGTATTTCCATTGCAGCACATAGTACACCACAGAGAAAATTGAATCAGCCCAGGTACCACAAGGTGCAGTAAATCATTCACTTTTTCATCAGTATCAACAGGCCTACACAGAATCCCACACTAATATGGGTATACTACATACAGCCAATTATTTAAGTATCTCTACAGTACACTGCATAAAATAAAGCATAGCTACTTAAAAAAAAATATGTATATGTATGTGTGTGAACACGTAATACGTATAATTAAACATGAATGTGTTATAATTCCTTAAGAATTATTCTGAAGTGACCAGCTTTTTCTCTTTACAGCCCTGTCAGTTCTCAAACCAGGCTAGATTTCAGCCACCGACTAGAGGCCATCCATATCCAATCTTCCAATCTAATCACACCCAGCTCCCCCACTTAATAAGTTAGCATGTTGACCTGATGAACATTCATTCTAATGCAGCTGAACAGACATTGCCAATGGGTTCACGTTCTGCCTCTTACTTGTACAGCAAAATATCAGCTGCTTGAAGCACAGGATAAGTCAACAAACCGACAGTTCCTTCATTATTCTCGCTGGCACGCTTCATCTGTTTGCAAAAGGAAAACAAAGAATCACACTTTTGGCTAATGGTATCAGTCTGTGATTTTAATTAATTAGAATTCCAAATAATTTGAGTAACTTACAGTTTAACTCCAGAGGAAAGTGTGCCATGTAAAATCTGCACACATCCCATTTTATGTCCTATATTTATGAATTTCCCCACACTGTTCTGCTATTGTAGTGGAGAGAAAACATAGGCTTGTGTTTTCTTTCTGTTTGTAATCTTACCAACAAAATGATTACAAACACAAAACAATCAGGCTGGGTTATTACACTTATTTTAAATAGCATTTTCAGCAATAAATTTTTGAAACACTTTCGAACAGATATAAAAAGGCGTTAATACCTGTGTTTCACAGAAAAGAGATCAAGACATAGTGATCACACACAGTCACCAGGCGAGTCAGTGACAGTTACGAGAACCCAGAACTCCAGATGCAGAGTCCAGTGTTCTGTCCATTAGTTCACGCTGCTCCCCACAATCCACCCACTGTCCTGAAGATCTTTACCACCCTAGGATATGCACCATTTAAATCAAGACAGTCAGACTACAGATACTAATTCTGTTCTAGCAATAGAATATCTACTTTTTCCTTTTAAGGACAGTTAACTACACAAAACCCCTTAAAAATCTTAATTATTTCATTAAGACTAGCCAAATATCTTTAGATTTTTTCTCACCCTCTCATACAAATCCTGTCTTCTGTCCACATCTCTAAGTGTCTAGGGTTCAGGGACCTAATCTGCAAAATCTAGCACCTGTAACACCTATCTGCAGATTCGGAAAGTCAATCCAGTCAAAGCTGGATTTAAGAGCTTAACTTTAGAACCTTAGGTTTGAAAAGGTTGGCTTTAATCTATGCCATGCATTAACACTGGTTGCTGTATTTAAGTTTTACTGTTTTTATTTAATTAAGAAGAAAAACAGGAAAAAAGAAAACATCTGGAGGTATTTAAGACTGCTCTGAACTCTGCAAGCCCAACCGCTCTTAAGATTTTTTTTTCCTTTTTTGATACTTCTCTCTCCTGCCTCTCAGTTTTTCTGTTTAATAAATGCCAAAATAAAATACAAGGAAATTAAATGCAAGACCTCCATTGATGCAGCTGTGCTGATGCAGCACCAAGATTAAGAAGATGAACATTTGAGACTTGTAAAGGCAAACATTTAAGATGTATTAATTTTATCACTCAGTATATTTTTAATATTTATGATTTCTATACTCCTCTCCAATATATGCTTCTTCTGCACCCACTTCCATAAAAATCTATAGAACAACCACCCTTCACAGTGGAAAAAGAAGAGCTGTTTATGGAACCCCTTAATCACCTAGGCTCAAGGTTTCCACTGCAGTATCTCGTAGTTGTTTTGCATTATTAAATAAGCATTGAAATAACTCCAAGCATTCTAGAAAAATCAATTTAACAACACTAAACAAACCTCCTATTCAGTACAATTTCTGCAAGTCTCTGACAAAAATATTATCCTGTAGCTTCCAGCAGGAAAACATTCACTGACAGCAACAGACTTGGAAAGAGACATTCTCCTCCTTCCACCATAGGACTAGAGAATTACTTAAACCTAAAGCAAAGATAACCAAGATACAGCTGGTACTTCACAGATGAGAAGTATTTCAAGGACAGAAGTTCTACTGAATTCCCACGTATTTCCTTTCAATTTCTGAAACTGCCCATACCTTCCACTGGGGCAAGCGTAGCAGACGTGGCACGTTAGTTAAGCACCCAAGAATCCAGGCAAGTTCTGCATGCTCAGAAACCTGGAAGTACAAAGTCAGAATATATTTTAGACTTCTCCATTTACATGCATATTTTCTCAAAATCAATACAGACAAATAGTTTCAGAGATCAGAAAACCATTTGGTTTTGTCTATTATTTTTTCAGTAAGGTCAAGTGACAAGTTAATAGTTTTGGACACCACATGGATCAAACGCACTATCTTCAAGCAGCACAGCAAGGTTCTTGATCCTATCCACTCATATTCTAAAGACGAAAGAAAAGCTGAACTTACATGTAAACTAACCAGCTGCTGGCCACTGTGCTACAGCCTCCCCATACCTTGAGATAATACATTCGTAGTTATAAAACATCTATGCCTTTCTCAGTTCCAGTGTCAATAAGTTACCCAAGCTTCATTTCTTCTGCATCAGGGCGCTGAATGCACTAATTTCCCTTAATTGCCCTCACCACCCTCACCTGAGCCCTCCACCCATACCCTGTGCCCACAGTCCCAGGAGCCCTATTTAAGCTCAGGCCAGACTGTCCCAGTCCTTGCCTGAGCTACGCTACACTGCAGCATGTCTAGCAGTATAATAACCACAGGTCCTTCACAGAAGTATGAGCTTCTGTGGGACTGATGGGAACAAGAAGAGCTGGGCTGCTCCATGATGCTGTGGCTGCAGACAGCCACAAACCAGACAAGAACAGTTACCTCCCTGACGAGGACAATGTCCTGCAGTATTTAACCAGGGTGCGGGTGGTGACGGTGACAGCCTGGTGATCATCAGACACAACAAGGTAATTAGTTACATCTGAGGTCAATCCAGGAAGACCAGTGAGAAAATCAGGGCAGCAGGGACAGAGTTGAGCACAGGTACACTGCGATGTAGTTCAGGTGCAGACAGGGGGTCCAAGCTTAAGTGGAGCTCCAGGAGCACTGGGCACAAGGTGCACAGGTGGAGGGCCCAGGTTGAGGCTTGTCAGGGCCTTGGGTGCACCAACACGTCTTAATGACCCTGACCTGTTTGCAAAACAGCGATAACAGCTAAGGTTGTATGTCAAACTACAGTACAACCTGAAACGCTGATTAATTTGTCCCTCAGTTCTGCAATCCTATCAAAAGTAATACTGATCTGCAGGTGAAAGAGAGGGATCAGGCCCCCACACACCCTTTGCTATGAGGGTGGTTTAAGAAAATGAGAAAGAAAGAAAGGAGACTCCATTTAAGCTCATACCACAAATCCTTCATTTAACTTTCTGGAGGCACTGCAGTTGTAGTGGAATTGTAATCATTTTAGAAAGACATTAAATAGAGTGAGTGTCCCCCTCCTCCTAAAAGGAAGAGTTTCTACAGGCAGACAAGAAATGTGCTGTGCAACAACCTCTAATGGATGAATTCATGTTTAGCTTCTTGACATATACCCTTCAGTTTTTGCATTTCCATTATTCATTTCAAGATTAGTAAACCAGGCAAGCATTGCTGATACATGTGCTGTTCTTTCATTTCTTTCTAGTCATTTTGGTCTGTTGCTAGTTAGCCATATATAAGATAATAATTTAAAAAGAGATGACCTATGTTCTGCTCCTTTGCTTACATGTTTGATTCACTCTTTTCAAAATTGGCATGTTTGGATGTTTACGAGCATGCTGAATGTCTCAAAGATGTTCAAAACTTCATGCTTGCAACAAAATGTAACAACCCAGATGGAAAGCAGTAAAAAGCATTCGTTAACAAGTAAAACTTACTAGCATTATTAATGGCAACTCCTTTGTTGTCACATTTTAAATGTAGTAATTTCCTAGCTAACAGTCATTAGACTATTTCAGTTGTCAATGTTGTATAGAGGTATCAAACCTCAAGACTATGGCTAAGCGATTAGAGATATGAAATATTCCAGGTTGATTCTCTTTCCCTTCTTTCTACCTTTCCCACAGTCCTTTTTTTTCTTCTTTTAATTTCCTCATGCTTATTTGACCTGCAATCTTCTGTGCACAGGACAAAGTACAGCAAGATGCTCCAAAGGTACCTTCTGCAAGACACAAAGAGTAACTTGAGCTTTATAGAAATACTAAGCTCAAGACCCCCATTTCATTTAGAAGGAATCACCATCTGGTTCAAAGTGGTTTCTCATTCCTTTCTTCTAGTCACGGATAGAGAGGAGATAGTGCTCTGTTGCACTTCTGTTGACAAGGACTCCTTTTAAAAGCTAGGCAGTCATTGATCCATCTCTGTCAGGCAGTGCTTCCACAGCCGAGACTGCATGTGTGTTTCATTGCATCAGTTACCAAAACACCAAGTGATTTAAATAGCATTTGTTAAGTTGAATCTGCAGTTCTGAGTCCTAGCAAGGTATACTTGCTTCTAATCCTCAAACACACATAGTCCTTTTCTAAGTAAGGCTAGAGTGCCAAATACTGTGAAGAAAGTGCTTGATAAAAGGGGGAGAAAATATTAAAAAAAGTGCACAGAAGGGTAGAGATTTCAGTTGGAAAAAAAATCAGTACTGGAGCCTAATGAGTAAACATTCATCGCACAAACTGCAGTAATGGCCTGTATGTTGGTCTGTGAATCAGGAGGTACTAGGCTTAAACCACAAATCATTTGTCAGACTAAATCACGGTTTAAGCTACTGTGTTTTACTTGGCAAGAATGGCAGGTAATTGCTGCGTTTGGTCGGTCACTGTGCATCAGCTCAAATGTAGTTACTCATTAAGCTACAGTACTCCATCACTTTGATTGGATAACTTGGATACAAAGAAACTGGAAGAAGTGAAGATGTATATAATACCATTAAAATAAAGTCCTGGTTTACTCTTCCTTTCTGGCACTGAGCAATACCAATGGACCACAATTAGAAGAAGCCATTCTTTCGGACAAACAGTCAGCTTCTTGCCCTGAGTCATTTAAAATTCTGAGCAAATGTCTTCATTAAACAATCAAAACATAAGAACGTAAGAAATAATATCCTACTGGATCACAACAGAGTAGCTGTAGCCTAGCACTTTGTTTCCAGGAGTAGCAACAAGAGATGGCATTTAGGGAGAGCACATGAGCCTACTGCTTTCTACAGAATCCTTCCCTCATACTCCTCCAGCATCTGTAATTGTTGTACTAGGGACTACCAGAAGATATTATCCCTGGCCCAATCCTGTTAGTATCCATGTTCCCCATGATGTGTCTAATCCCTTTTCTGAACCTGCTGAAACTGCCCCACTTCACAACCTCATGTGGCAACAAGCTCCAGAGGTTCAAATCTGATGTGTAAAGAAGTACTTTCATTTACACACTAAACTCTTTGTTTACTAGTTTCAAATGCCACCTGTTTCTTGCATTGCACAATTTGGCGAACAATTCCACATTCAGTTTATCCAGTGCTTTTCTGATCTTGCAAACTTTGCATCTATACTTCAGCCCTCTCCTTTTTGAATTGAAGCATCCCAGACATCTAAATCTTTCCTTTTAAGGCAGCTATTCTATCCCCTGTAGGACTAATTCCCCTTCTTTGTGTGACCTCTAATTCACATCATTACTTGCTTCTTAAGAAGCAGATACTAAAGCTCTACCCAATATTCAAAATATGGGCACACAAAGGTTTTATGTAGTGACAAAACATCACCTCTGTCTTGTTCTCAATACTCCTCCTGGTGGGTATGTGGATGATGACGTATTGTTGGCTTTTATGACAACTACTTGTGCTGAGCCAATGATTTCAGAGACCTGTCAATGATGACTCCATGACTTTTTTCCTCCATCGTGACTCAGCTCAATACTGTTTTACCTAGACGCTTTACTTTGAACTTAAAGCTCTTCTACCACTAATTTGCCTACCCACATTGTTTTATGAGTCCTTTTGGAGTTCCTTTCCTTGGCATAGCATTTGACTACCCAAAAGAACTTAACATTGCCTACAAACTTCTGTTCACTACCTTCTTCAGGTCATCAATGAAGATGTTGACCAGAATTACTCCCAGCATGAATCCCTGAGGGACATGACTGCCATTCAAAAAAAAAGTGATCACCATACTCTATCTGGTTTCCAACTCCAGCTAGCTGCAAGACTAGTCACGAACATTTCCTCCAATACATTTTTTTAAAAAAAATAAGAACTGATACAGAACCTTGACAAAGGCTTTTAAAAAAATTCAAATCCATTATGTTCCTGGGATGCCCTTTATCCACATGCTTACTGACACCCTCACAGAGTCCAGCAGTTTAGTGAAACAGGATTTCCCTTTAAAGAAACCATAGTGACTCTCTGCATCCTATTCTTTGTTGAAGACTCTACCATCCCCGGTAAGATGAAAGTCAAAATCATCAGCTTGTAGTTTCTGGGGTCCCATTTACAGCTCTGCTTGTGTACTGCCAACATGACTTTGATCTAGTATTCCTCTGGCACAGTGACCATTTATGGCGGCAGACTGCACACCTTGGCCACCAGTTCTGCCATTTCACATCTGATTTTTTTTCAGACTCCCAGCTGAATGTCATCTGGTGTCTAACATGTCTGTCTTTACCTAATAGTTTCTGTAAATTTACAATAAACTGACTTAGCTCTTCTGATATGCTGCTACAAAATGCATAAAGTGGCCACCTTCCCTTCACCAGCAAAATACAATACCAAGAATGGAGCCTTGCTTTTAAGGCCTTATCAACCCTGATCATTGATCCTCTAAATGACCTCCTGTTTTTGATGCAAGACCACTTAGTTATCAGCTTAGAAATCCTTTGCAGGGTGCTCCTCAACTTTTTTTTTAGCCCTCTTCATTTTTCATTTAAAATAAGGGGGGATTTGCTGATTTTATATGTTTTCTTATTTTTCTAATTTGGGCAAGGTTTCCCTCCTGAAAATCTAATCTTCTCCTATGATTGCCTCCTAACTTATGGAACCATGGAAAGGGATTTGCTGGACCAATGTTTTCTTCATGAGTGGTGTCACACATTTAAACTGTTGGGTTTGCTTGGTTTTTTTTTTAATACCTTTGTTTTTCCAAAATACGACCTCCAGGATAGTTGTAGATCTCTTGCTTTTTGTTTATTTATTCCTGACAATTTGACTTCATTTTCACCTAGCTCCCCTTCTTGAAACAGAACATTCATGCGCTTTATTTGGTCTGCCTCTCCAGCCACAATGCTAAACACCACTATAATGAGGTTGCTACTACTGAGAGCACTCCACCAAAACATTCTGAACCAAGTCCTTTGCACCACCCAAAAGCTATTGTAGAATGGCATAATTTCTAACAGATTGTAAAACTAGGAAGCATAATTTATTGCATCCAAAAATTTTATCTGTATGTCTCATCCTGATAAAAGCTACATGTGGATAGCTGAAATGTAATACTATTGCTCCCTGTCCTAAATTTGCAGGTTCTCTCATCTCACTTAACATCTCCTGATCACTGTCACCATCTTGATTTGTGGGCCAGTAGTACAATCCCAGTAACACATGTTCTGTTAGATTCTGGTATCTTTATCCACAAAGATTTTTATTTCCCCATAGTATTATGGAGAGAGGCAACCAACCGCTCCTGTAATTGTAAACAATGAAATAAAACAAAACAAAGAAAAGAAATTTCATCTTTGTATCCATCTGTCAAATGATTTTCAAGTTGCTTCCTCCTATGTTAGGCAGCATTTACTGCGCCATCGCAAGGAAGACCTTTGTCAAAGAAGCATCACTTTTCACACAATTTTCATTAAAAAAAGTAGGACTGTCAGTGAGGCTTTTTCTTTTTCTTTTCTTTAAAGGAGTTCACTCAAAAATCTAACTACGACTCTAGGAAATAAAAGTATACAGAGTTCCAATCAATTAAGATTATTCTGGGTATACTTGAACAAGTAAAGAACTTAATTTGGTTTGTATTTGAAAATCTGACAACAGAAGTACCCTCTCGGGATATGATATGCTTCAGGAACACCCCAACTTCCCAAAAGAGAACAGACAATAATAAGCTTAGGTCTTCACCAATGAAGACATCAGCTTCTCAGCAGCGCCCTCTCCCCCAAATATCCCCAGTATAAAAAGACAACAAAATGTAGAAAACCAAAATTACATCTTCAATGAACAAAACTCACAACCAATGACAGTTCCTGAACCGTATGTCAAACTAACCTCCAAGAACATCACAATCAGTGGTAACGCTGAAAAAACAGCGAAGCCATTGAATCCTTCATGTCAGCTCCAGCTACTTTTGTGTCCTGAAAGAATATAATAGCCTGTTTTCAATATAAACATTATTTTCTCAGGAAATATTTCTTGCAGCTTGGCTGAAAATATTTGAAGGACTAACAGTCTTGTAAGTCCTCTATTTATTGGTTCCCTTACAAAGCCAACTATTTCCCATTTAGCAGTTTTCACAAAAAAGCTTAACCAGATCCATATAGCAACACTCCCCCCTTTTTAGACAGCCCAAATCACATCCTTTGCTTTTCTCAGTAAATACATCAAGTTTCTCTCTTTTTTCCTGCTCTGTGCTCTCGTCCACTTTAACACAGTTTTCTTTCCTAATCTGTTACAAGTCTGTAAAAACCATCAACATTTCTCAAAGGGTCGAGGTGGTCATCTCTCTGCTATTACCAGCAGCACATTTCCTCCTTCAATTTCCATTGCATTAAGCATCCCCCACAACCTGGCTTACTAATCACTAATCAAAGAGTTATTTCCAGAAGAAACTACTTATATTGCTTCCTTGTGGCCCAACAAGCCTGAGTCTGTATAGTCAGATTCCTTTTATCGCATTTTTTGAAGCACATTTATTTAACAGAGGTGAGCTCTTCCAAATGATAATGAGCAGTTACTTAGAAGGCACAATCATCGCTGTTTCTTTACCTGGCAGAGTGCCCTGGTCCTCCCTCTTTACAGACAAATAGCTTCTTAATTGTTCACTTGTGCAGTCTTTTGACGTTATTAAACCCAGATCACAATTTACACTTGGATCATCTCTGGGGCGTTATATGCTGAAGTACAACCTCAGGGCTTCTCCCTGCAGATCTATTACTTTGTTCTTGATCCTAGCTATTCCCTACCAAGTTATAGCTGCTATTCCCTGGACACAGTCACAGTTGATGATATATACATGGAAAACCAATAGCTACTTTTAGTCCAAGTAATTCTAGATGACTTTTCATGCTGAGACATACAGCTGAGGAGGACAGTAAGCAATGAGATTCACGAGCAATAACAGAGGGAAAGGCATGGATACTGTGAGTAGATCCGAAAGCAGGCACACCAGCAACACTGGAACTCAGTTTTCTGAGGCTTACTATACAAAGTTGCGTGTCAGTAGCTGAAGTGGCTTCCTGCAAAGAGAGATGCAGTGTTTCATTTTCAAGATGAATTTCCTCAAGTTGCAACCTATAGCCCCTCTCTGTAAGGGACTGCAAATTTGCTGCATATCTGTTATGTGGAAACAGCTTCCCCTCAGCAGTGTAATCTCATTAAGGGCTACATTTTAAATGGGTAATAAATTTCAAAGATTTGACTTTGACAGTGTAGAGGACCAACAAAGAGGTCTGGGGAGGCAATTTGGATAGCTGTGTACTAAAAGAAATCTGAACAGAGGAATGAAAGTGTCCCAAATTTCAAAAGAAATGAAACGGGTTTTTAGGACTTTTGTTTCTTCTAGCAGTAACAGTTACTGCTTCCAAAAGATTCAAGAGGCCTTTTAGAAGAAAAAGTGATGCTCACACTTATTTTTCTTGAATACGAGGTAAGATTTTATTAATGCCTAAGGTTGCAAACAATATGTTCAAGATACGTGGTAATACATCTCTACATTATACAGCTAGAGAGAATAACCAGGCCATAAACAAGACAAAATAGACTGCTCTTGAATCAAATGGACACAGTAACTGAACACCCAGTGAGATATTTTTATGATAGAAAATTTGACATGGGATCCCAAATTCCTGTTCAAAGAGATAATTCCGGTGTGAGTGGAATAAGTTCATGGTTACAAAGGCAACATCTGATTTAAAGAACATGTTAAGCAATGTATGCAATTGGGGGATGGTTATCTAGCTATCATTGGTAAATCTACCAGTATTACCTTTGAATATTTTAATAACTTATCCTTATTTATATTTGGCTAAAACTTACAGAAATAAGAGCTGTCTCTTCTTTAGGAAGAGCCTAACCAAGAATATCCCTACTGGAATCAGGTTATACTGGTTATAAACCCAGACAGAGCACAGTAATTTGGCCAAGGCACCCTTTTCCCTGCCTTTACTTGTTATGAAATGAACTTATTTTCAGAAACATCCTCCTAGTCTAACCCACAACACCATTTGAGAAATTAGTTTGGCATGTCCAGAAGACTGGTGGAGAGAGGAACATATAACAGCTACACAACAGTACGAGATGAAACAGGTAAATTAAGGAAGAAAGAAAAAAAATCCTACTGAACCATGATTTTTCTTCCCACTGAGCTCCAGTTCTGTCTAGCCCAGTCCTATGGGGGAGAAAACAGAGGGACGAGAGAAGCAGAATGATTTTCTAAATTAAATAGTCACATACTTCCTCTTATGACAGGAAGTTTTCAATGGACCATGCTAAACTAATGTACTTTAATGAATTTATAAGCTATGATGCAATGAAAGCTTTTAAGCCCCTCTGAAAACTGGACAAGAAGTAGCATGAATCCATTCAAACTCTGCCCACAAAACAAAGCAGCTGGATATTTCTGGAAAATAATAGCAATGAAACAGTTAGTGCACACATTTAAATTGTCGTATTTTGGCTTTTGGAGTTAAGGCTAAGACAAATCGGCAAATTCCCACCTCCCAGAGTTACTGCTTCAATTTGCTTGCACACTGCAAGAATACTGCATCTGATTATACTCAGAAAATAAAGCACCCCATCCAGAAGGCTGAAAACTGCAATTTTCCGCCCAGAAACTGAACATTACGTTGTCCAGAAACTCACAGGACTCCTCAGAGAAATGTTAGTGCAGCATATCAACCACTGCCTGCTGAATCAACTCTGATGGAATTTTAGTTTCTCTTGGGACATTTAGCATGTGTCTACTACAATAGGTAGGTGGACAGGAAGAATGGCCTGAGACCACATAAAAGCAACAGCAGTTTCTAAAATTGTTTTGAGTGTGAAGCAGATGAGATACAAGATGGTTATGGGTAAGAACTGAAATGTGTATTGTACCCACCAGGAATCAGAGAAAACGGGTTATACCATATAAGCTTACCATGTGTGCAGACTGCTTGCTGTCTTCCTTGTTTCCCCTGCTGTAGTCCTTTTTTGTTTTTAATAAAACATTCTAAGTTTTATGAAAGATGACTGTTACAGCTTTTATCAGTTATGGTACAATTTAAGGAATATATTTGCTCTTTCTTCTAGTATTCTCAGGATATGTTGTATAAGTCATTATTCTGTTACTTCTCTTTTATGCCTGGTAGGCAAAGGCAGACACTCACAGCATAACTTGACGTTATTTTCATATTTCTTATGAGCAAAGAGAAAGGTTTCACACATCTTGCAGCTGTGTTCCAAATAAAAATACATAATTTTGAAATATGCGTTTATTTGTATTCTTACAGAAATTGTCACTCTTCTATCACTTGTCTTCCTGCTTAAAAAAATATAATTAACCAAGCTGTAGTGAAAGAGCTTCTCTCACAGGAGGCCATTCTAGTGTCCAAGATATTCCACAATTGTTTTTTCCCAGATACTCTAATTACATGTGCTTGTTTATAACCCTTCACAGACAATATAGTTCCAAACACTACCCTAAATATTCATCATCATCCTTCTTGCTTCTAAATATTTCAAGTTATCATCACTTGTTCTTTGGAGCCACTACTTCCTTAAGCTGGAGTTCAAGTTTGTATACGGTAACATAAGTGTAGGAGGTATTTGGTGAACTATGCATGGATAATAAATATACAGCCAGCTATTAATTTTCTGTTCATATACGTTACAAACAACTACAATTTACAAATGGTAGATTTTGAAGCATACAAAACTAATTTTCACCAAACTAGAACCTTCCATTTATAGCTAACTTAGCTGTATACCTAACACATAAAAACACAGGCCGTACACTCTTTAAGCAATACAATAAAAATCAGTCTATGCAAAATTCCTCTCATTTTTATTTCATTCTACTTGCAAGGCAAGGACATCACTGAAATCAGTTTTGGGACTCCAAGACAACTTCACCTGTATTGTCATCATGGCAGCACCTTTTGGATCTAGTGTAAATGTGAGAGGTATCTGTTCTCACCACACTTTTCCCCAGCAGTCAACCTGTGACGAATATTGTTCAGCCTTTTGTCTCTTGCTTGTATTGGAAAGGATGATAAAATGTGGGAAAATTCTGGAAGCAGATATTTCAGACAGCTCTGGATTAGAAATTTGATCTGCATAAACCCTGCTGTAAATGAAACCCTACTAATAGGGAAACACTTACCCAACGCACATGCCTTTTGAGAAACAAAGTATCAATATTTTTTTCACACGTGGCAAACATATTCCAGACAAGCAACGCAAGCAGCAACAGAAAGTAAGTACAGAAAGAGTAAGCCAAACAAATAAACAATAAAATCCCCCTCTCTTCAGCAATTCCAGACCATTTTCGCCCAGGTTAATCCAGAGAAAGTAAGAGGACACAGCAGAATTTACAACGGTGACTGCATGAGCAATTTCACGCTGCTGTTAGTGCTACAGAATCAGGGTGCCACCAGTCATTAGTTGTAGCTGGTTTTGGTGATTAAACCCAAAAGTTCTTATTTAATAATAATTTCGTTGCAAGATATTTGTATAAAAAAATGAACAGAAGTGTTAAACAGAAGTAACTGCAGTAGCACTTCTGTGATCCATAGATTTGGTAATTTTCAAGATAGAACTCAAAATACAGCAATAACTGTAGCATGTTAATCCAGTAAGAACTCTCTCATTTATCAGTTTGATCTGGTATTGAAAAGAGAAAGCTACTTTGCCCATAACAAAATACCTAAACCAGGTCTTTATTTGCAGCTGGATTTTCACGGCTTTCCTGATGACCTCTGGAAGTACAACCTATTTCAGTATACAATAGTTTTCGGTCACTTCGCTCTACACCTCAGCCAAAAGTTTATAAACAAAATTGTGGCTTTTTTAGACCACCCTTGGAGACTGCTACGGTGGCTGAAAAGGAGAGGCCAGCTCCTTTTTTGAAAACTGAGCAATTACCAATCCAAAATCAAGCAATAAACTTTCTTGATTAGCAATAGCTGCAATCCGTCTTACACCTTTGTTTTTAGGAACAATCATCTCAATATTATGACATTCCATACTATTTCATTATCATACTAAAACAATAATCACATTAGCAAGGTTCCTGTCTCCTTCCCTCACATCAAGAGCTACATGCAGATACTCCTTTTAATTGCTTCCAGAGAAACATCTGGTCCTGCCAATGCAATTGTAACAAGACCATAGTGCATCTCTGGGTATACCTGACCACCACAGACAGCTTGAATAGACTTGTTTTGGGGAATTCCACAAACCACTTCAGCCTGAACCATTACTGAAACAGCCTGGACTCTCAAACAACTGTAACAGTCCTTCTGCTGGCAGTGTGACAAAGAGCTTTCAAAAATATCCTAGCCACTTCTGAAAGCTCTATTGATACATGTGTGACAAGTACTACTAAGATACAGCTCAAGATATCAGACACTGCCCACAGAAAGCAAACACTTAATGGTTTAGATTGAGTAAGAACAACTACCATTAGAACTGGACAGATAAAGACACCCAGAAAAATTAAGATAAAGGGTAATCTATTTAACAGAGGCCAGCCTAACAACCATAACATAAACCAGAATAATCTTTGGTGGAAACTTTTGTTTGATAAAGCTGAACATTTTCCAAGTCTAGTTATCTGAAGTTTTCATTGGTTGTTCACTGTATTGGTTCTGTAGAAGCATCACTTACAGTCCTGTCCTCCCACCATTTCCCGAGTATGGCACTTGCTCTTTGGAGACTCAAAGATTCAATCTCTGTATTATTATATTGTGAAAGATACAACATGCTTTCTGTGGCTGACTGCAATGTAAGATCCTCACCGATAATCTGCTGGCTTCAAGGGAAGTCTGTGTGTTGGCTTTAGCAAGACCTGGAAGAGCAGTAGTTTAGCTTTTAGACTCATAAGAACATAAGAAAAGCAACACCGGAACAGACCAAATATCCATCTCTGACTGCAACCAACAGAAAAGACTGTATGTAAGTACATAAAAGCATAAATACTCTCCCAACTGTGATTGCAGCACTTCCTGCAGAGGTGGCACCTCAGGTATGTAACAGTCCCCAAAAGATTTTTCAGATTAATCTGTCAAGTCCTTTTCTGAATTCATACACACCGCAGCATGCACTGTAACCTGTGCCAAGGAGTTCTGTAGTCTAATTGTGGAATTCATGAAATGCAGCACTGTTTCGCTCACATTGAGTCTATCAGGTGTTAACTTATTTCGATACCTGTTAGTTCTTGTTCTTCAGTGGATAAAACAGTTGTTCCCTATCTATCTTCTCCATTTCACTTGCAGTTTTACAAACCTTTACTTTATTCCTCTCTAAGCATAACATGCAAATCATCTCCTTTCTAGGCTGAAGAGTCTTCTCTGTATCTAGTCACTGATCCTGTGTTGTAACTAACTGAATTGTTCAGTTCCTTGAAAACAAGAAAAAACAAAGCTCCAGACTGGTTTTTACTGCATCACTGGCTTGTAATTCGCCTTCAGATTATTCCATTAACTGGTAATGTCAGCCTCAATGTGAATGAAGTTACATCAGAGTAGAGCCAAATTAAAACCTAAGCTGGTAACTTATTTAAAAGGATAAACAGATTTGAACAAAGGATAAATTAATTTAAACATATCTAGAATTCTGAGCTAACCTATTTAGATTGGTTTTTTAATACAGAGGAAAAGTGAAGCAGGAAATGCATCTGTCTTCGCCACTTTAATATCCACCAGGGATATGGAGCTATGATTGTCATTTGCAGTTTGACAACCACAGGAAACTCTGCCTGTAAAGAACCATGTTCAAAGGAGAAATGTAATACTGTAATTTCATCTCGCACTGATAAAACTCAAAACTGTGCACATCACCTTCACAGATCTGTTGCAAGTCAGACATACGTTTAAAGATGTTTTCACAAGAGCAGAAGCTATGACACACCTGCCTCTGTGGCAAATTACAGAAGTTTGCCAGTTGAGAGTCAGTAACAGAAAGTTAATCAGGCAAGAAACTAAATTGTGTTCCAAGAAAATGCAGCATGCAATAGACTAGGCTGACATACGCCTAGCAGGAAGGTTAAGTGGGCATGGTGGTGTTGGGTTGATGGTTGGACTTGATGATCTTAGAGCTCTTTTCCAACCTCATGATTCTATAAGCCCAGCACCCCCTGGGGTGGTCAAGAGAAGAATTTCACATACGAATTATCAGATCAGGCGCATACGAAAAAGAGGTTATAGCCAAGAAGGGAAACTAAATCCCAGAGGAGATGTAACTCCCTGGTGATTATGATGGAACTGACACAAACCTTACCAAGCCAATCACATTAAGTGGTAAGTGCTGATATAAAACCATAGAAACATGTTTTACTTGCCTTCATGGCTGCACACGCTGTGTTTATGCATTTATGAGTTAACCTTTTGTGACTGAAGTGAGACTCACAGAGTTAAATTAATGCTCTCATAACCATAATGCACAAACTCCTAGCTCTGCTTGGGAAATTTAAAATGTACTTATCCTTATATGGACTTCTCAAGTCATGGTTTCACCCACTTCAAAACAGCAGCAAGGGATGTTTGAAATCCAACATTGCTAATATTTCTAGGATCACTGTCATAAAGATGATAAAAGAGTTCAGTAATGCTGTGCTCATTCATTAACGTATGGAAAGTCACTTTATGAGAAACAAATCTAATGTAACAGGAGCACTAACCAGTGACTGTCGGAAGAGGAAACACTTCTTTGGGTCAATACCACAGGCAAGGATGGCAGCAGTGGTGTCCAGTATGTTCTGGCGCAGGACAGCTGGTTCCTTGGGCATGGTGAGAGAGTGCATGTCCATAATGCTATATAGCACTGAGCTGCATTCTTCTTGCAGATTCACCCAGTTCTGAATGGCTCCAAGGTAGTTACCCAGATGAGGCGTCCCAGTTGGCTGGATACCAGAGAAAATCCGATCCACAACTGTATTCTGTCATAAAGCATTGGTAAAATTAACCCACGCATTTTTCAACAAATTCTTTTATACTTTAAAGTAATTAATAAAGCCTCGCTTACATCTGTCTCTTCTCTCCTCCTGTCAGTGTGTTAACGTAAAAATTACCTCAGGACTGACTAAAAATAATTGCGGTAAGTCAGTCAAAATACTCTTACTGCAGAGACAGTAGATAGACAACTAGAGTAATTTTAAGCTGTCACACTGTATATGCAAACAAACATAGCTGTAAACAAGATCCATGAAAACTATATCTCAGAAACCAAGTGGCAGATTTTTTCATCCTTTTTGCACCAAAGCTGTGTGTTTCTCTTTAGTACATTATCCACTCTGATACTTAGGATTACAGTGTAGAGAAATTCAAACAGTTTTGTTGTAAACATATGTAATCTACCCGAGCAGATTGCCATCTTAACTCCCATGAACATTGAAGTCATATTTTTCTAGCTGCAAAGAACATTTTGGGTGGTTCCTGAAAGAAACCTAGTCCTTGACCCAAAGGTCAAAGAATAATGAAAGAGATCATCAAAGTTCTGAAACTACCCATCTTGGCAACAGTAGAGTTTCTAGAAGTGCTCTTCAAAGAAATACTGCTATAGCTCAAGCTCACACCTGGAATACTGTGGATGTATCAGTACCAGTAAAATGTCAACATTTGAACAGAGTTCACAGAGAAGCAGCAAAAAATGATTAAGAAGCTGAGGTTGTGAGCAAAGATTAACAAGCTTAAAACATGTATAGCTTGGCTAAGGGACAGTTACCATCTTGGAAAGTTTGTTTTCCTGCATCCCAGCCCTCCATCTGACCATTTTCTCAGAGCCCCAAGCTGTCAGCATATGATCAATTACCTCCTTGACCTTTCCAAGGAATTCCACCATATTCAGAAGTAACTCAGCAATGTTTTATGTGAAAATGCCTGTTACGTGCCAAGTTGTAAGAGCATGCAAGACTGCTCAACTTATAAATGAGGGTTCCACCAACCTCAGCAGGGAGTCCCAGTCACACAAATACACATACAAACCCTCAGACTTGGTTGTACGGCAGGAACATCAACTTCATTATGCCCTAGTTGCATGATTTTTTTTCCTGCTAAATTTTATAAGCAACATCTATAACAAAGTAGAGAGAACTTATTTACTGATGTAGTCCATTTTCATTTCTGTGAAACTCTTACAAATGCATGGGGAGAAAAAACCTAATAAAGTCATATAATTATGAAACCATACAAAATGGCAGCAAAAATCAAGGCCAAGTACCATTATTTTTAACTATTAAAAAAAAGGACTTCAAACTGATTTAATTCATTTTGACTCAGTAGACTTGAGAAAAATTAATGAGAAAGTGTTTCCAAGTGGAACAGGACTTTTTTTTTTTTTTACATGATCAATAGTTTAGAAAAGCCTAGCCCATTTTCTTCAAAATGTGCTGAAAAATCCTCTTTGCTTTCAAAGTAAGCCTGTTTTTCAGATCAAGACAATTTTCTTATCCAATGTTTAAGTGTTTGTGCTGACAGGTAAGAGCAGGTTTGGGCTAGCAGCCATACTAATTCCTCTTGCTCACATAAATGCCTACACATTTAAGTCCAGGTGGTAACGCCCTCAGCCCACCCCAAATATCTTCCTGACTTCTACTGTATTCTTGAGTCAGTTTCTAAATGCTCTTGGAGAACCTCCACCACAGGAGCTTCAAGGTAGTCACTGCAATGAAAAACTCACCGTTTCTTCCAACAGCAATTCTAACTTCCAGTTCTTGTCTCCACCCATGCCTCCTTCTCCATTGCACAAAAATGGAATTATGTTGCTCAGTTCCTTTTTTTGCCATTTGATCTCTTGTTTCCCTAGGAAGCTATATCAGAGCATTTATCACCACTCACTGAACCCCCTCACCTCCTGCTAAGCTACTACCTGGCCCAAGGACTGCAGCCAGCTTCTTGTTAAAACTGAGAAAAGCCAGGTGCTCGCTCACCTCAAGAAGGCGGCATACAGCATCCCAACACACATAAATTAAATGAATTATTTTAGAAACTTGTGGAACTCGAGATTCAATAGGATTCAGAGCTGTACTTCTATTACTACAGGCATACAACAGTTTCTAGGCAATGCAACAGGTACTTTACAGGCATGACATTTGTCTTTTGCTTCCCATGTTCCTGCTCTTCACCAAGAGAATAAAAACTCAAGAAGAAAACAAGGCTATAAACAGATGATTGCTAAGATGGTGTTCTGCCCCTACAGGGATCTCAGAACAGCTGGTTGTTTGTCAGAGCACATTTCCTCTATTCATCTCCCTGTCTCCCCTCACTCAGTTCAAATCCTGATACTTTTTCCCACAATTATGAATCCCCACAGTGCTGCCTGATTTCCAGTGTCCATTTATATGCCTTTTAAACCGCACTCTTCTAGACAGGCTATAGCTTCTTACAGCCCTACTCTCAATTTTCTTATCAGACAGTTTCATCCCTCCTGTGTTCCCGTATTCTTTTCTTTGTCCACTTGGGCTTTCCACCCCCTGCTTTCCAGATGAGCTCTTGCATGGTATACCAAGACAGCAAGGAGGCACAGAGAATGCCATATGGTAAGGAAGATTACTGCCTTGACTCCAGCAATTTTACATAAAACATGTCTCCTACCTGCACTGTTAGAAGAGCTAAGAATGTTGATCATGTTCTAGAAATCCACTATGGGTGTGCATCAAATAAAGTATGTTAGGATGTCCATGCTAAAGTATGGTGCAGAAACTTGCACGTCTTTTGTCTGCAGTCTAGACAAAGATGGTATCACCTGAAATGTCTCCTGATCTTATTGCTTCTTTTCCCAGGGACCCTGAAGCTAGTGCTACTTCAGCGCAGAAACAGCTCTACCCCCTGGGGTAACTGTCTGTCATACCAGAAAGCAGGAATCTCTGTGCAGTCAGCACAGATCAGCTCACATGCCAATACCTTGACCCAAAAAGAACTGGCACCCTGAGCCCACGGAGAACAGTTCTGTCTATAAAACCTTGTCGGTCCCCAAGTCACGCAGACTCCATTCCCTTGCAGCTGCAGTCTCTGCTTCATATGCTTCCCACGACATGTTTGTTATCTGCCTGTCCCCTTCCTGGATCACTGCCCAGTTTGTAGATTATGTCACTACGAACATACTGGATCTATTGGCAAAATGCTGTCCCCTAATTTGAGTATAATATACTCAAAGAGATGGTACAAATGCAACAGGGACATTTAAATAGGCAGTTTGAGAATGATTTTCACGAAGAAAATACAAGACATGAATGTCTCAACATAAACTTCAGTATGTTCAAATTCTGTACTAACTCCAAATATTTGAAGGGTAACAATGAGATAAAGATAAGTTTACTGTAATACTACCGAAGTTAGCATCTGGTGACACACTGTATGTTGGAAAGGAAACACCCAAGTACAATGTAAAATGGACACAGTTTCATATAAAGAGAGAACAAAGTTCTCTGTCCATCCAGTAAAGAGAATACCTGTGAAAGCAAGCATGGCATCTTTAACGCTGCTTGTATGTTCAAATGGTAAACAACTACTTATAAAAGGTTTGTTCAGGATATGGGCAATAAAAAACCAAGTTAAACATGAGAAACAAACAGTAGCAGTATTATACTGAGTCTAAGCTCAGTAATTACTTAACTGAAAGTACAGAGTTTGCAGAAACAAGTAAATCCAATAATGAAAATTGAGCTAGGCTGGACCTGGGTAAAGCACTAGCAAATACTTTACAAAGAACAAACCCACATCGGCTCCCAGCTGAGGGACCAGTTGATGAGAAGTCTTTCATCTTTAACTCCTTTGATTCCATTTAACAACATAAAGCATGAGAAGTTACAGCAAATACGGTGGTATGAAATATTCCATTGTGTTAGCAGAAGTCTATATTAAAAAAAGCCCCCACAACACAACCTTAAATGAATCTTGGATTTCTAGCACTAAAAATATACAGAGAACATTGTTCCTTTGGAGAGAGTTTATGTTCCCTGTTTGTTCACTCCATGAGAAGCAGCGGGCAGCATAGCAGCGTGGCAGGGGAGTTCTGCCTGGTACCATGAAATCATGGGGCTGGAATGCACTTCAATGGAGCTGTTAGGCCAGGGGATGGGAGCTGTGTGCTTGAAAGTACTGGAGTTGGAAAAGGATAAAAACAAAAGGAGTGAAGACTTCCCAATGGAGCAGAGTGAAAGCCACAAGACATGCAGCTCCAGCCCACAGGCACTCACTCATTCAGACATCTGTAGTAAGCACAGTGTGAGCCTGCTGTTCGTATGTTTAACTCTGTGTGGTGTGTGCACCTACACCAGTAGTGCTGCATGTTAATCTTCACTCCTGTTAAGAGTGTAGTATCTGACAGATGTTTTAACATCTATTAATTTTTTTCTCTCAATAAGACTTCTGCATGGCAATTCCAAACACCACAGTGCATTTCTCAGCAGCATTCCTAAACGAAGCTTGGCCCAAACCCCATTAAGATTCAGGTGTTCTCTTACCTAATCTTCTTTTTCACGATGAGACAAACAACTGCTGCTCCTTATACAGAAAAACTGTCAACATCCAAATGCTTTCAAATAATCAGGACGAGCGTTATATTCTTGTCCCAGAGCAGGATGGCTAAAGTCTGGCCCCAAACCCCTGCAATATGGCCACATCCATTTTCAATGCAAAAAAGTGCACTGGAAGAGACGACAGCTTCCAAAATCTAATGCTGCTCTCTTGGACCAAAGCAGAGGTTTTCTCAGTATGTCACACTTGCAGTAAGGAGAGCTAAAATTGTCAAGGCCTCAATTTGGCAGTCAAACACACACTCATTCCCCACTCATGAGACAAATGTGCCAGAACTGCAGAACATACCAAAGTTGCTAGAGTTAAGGAAAAAATCCATGTAGATCAAAACATCCCATGTCACTGGTCAATTCTTAGTATCCTGACTATACGTTTCATGTTTAGCTTTATGAATTCTGTGAGGGCTGAATATAAGTATTTACCTGCTGAATATACCTATTTGCCTGGCATGGTCAACAGAAAACTGCTTCTCAAATATGTAGTAAAATCAGTCATAATACAGTTCCTCCACTTCACAAAGGAGTTACACAAATAAAATCAAGTGAAAGCATTCACAGGACTTAAGTTTTCAGAGCCTCTCTTCTTTATAACCCCATATAAATATTGTCATCATACACTTGAAATGACTGGAGACAAGCTACAATTATAAGGAAACCTTATGCCTACACTTTCATCTCTTTGTGGGTTTTAAAAGGTAGGAGGAAGCTGCCAATAGACAGACAATTCTCAGGATTGCTTTCTCCTTTTAATTTGGTATATGAAAACATTTATACAACTACATGAAAGTATACATAAAAATTTGGCTGGTTAGAGTCCAGTTTAGACCTATTATTTAACACAACAGATCAGAAGATGATGACATTCATCCTGCCCTAGAAGTAGAGAGGCAGTATATCTCATATTCTCAATCTACCCAGTGACGCGGGAGACGGACACTTAGATTTTCAAGGCCCCTACTATCCAGATATAGAGATATAAAAATAAAATCCCAAAGAATCTTTTGCTAATTGTAACCTTTGAGTAACTGAAGGTAAGGACAAAGCTTCAGACTAATTAATTTTTTTGGACTTCGTTCATGAGTCTATCCCAGCAAGCTAACTGATGGGAGATAGGCTTATGCCTCTATCAATAATGTATCTAATAAATATTTTCATCGTTACTTTAAACTAAAAAAAAAAAAAAAAAAAGACTTGCTCAAAAGCTCACCTTTGGGCTGAAATGCAAGCAATTTCAGACCCAAAACTCACACTGTTATAGAAAATCACAACACTATCACAACAGCAGCCATACAATAGCAGCTGCAACAGAACTCGCCCCACACCCACAGTGGTGGTTACTATTCACATGCTATAGCATTTAGCTGCTTTGCTTTTTTTTAACAGCTATTTAGTTGGTGCAGAACAGGTGAGGAGCCAAGTAAGATCTGCAGCATCAGAGGCTAATTCTAAACACAGGTGGTGAGCACGATGGAGAGAGCAGGAAGTCAAGAGGAGAATCACTGCTGACATCTACGACAGGAAAGATTGATGGCTTCCCTCTCTAGTTTTCCCCACTGTGTAGGCACGCAGGGGGTGGGGGAAAGGGACGGAGAAGCTGCTGTGCTGGTGACATAACACACCACACAGCCTCCACAGCACTAGCACTGATTAATGAGACTGGAACGACTCAGGAAACAGCAATGGATCATTCACAGACTTTGCTCTTCTTTTTATAATTTTATCCGTGGCGGCTCATTTTGCCCCAGTTGTCCCAAACTGAAGCAAGTTCAAAGTTGCCAGAGGAAAAGAAAATGTGAAAGTCAAAGGGAAGAAAGAGCATTAAGCAAACACAGACATGAGTGAAATACACAAATCGGAAAATCTGAAATTTCAAACATGAAGATCCTCCCAATAGGGATCAAAAAGAGAAGGGGGAAAAAACCCAAAACAACAGAAAACAAAACCCAAAAACTTCCCTCAACCTCAGAGACAAAAGAAATTCTTTGGCTGACAAAAGTCCCCAACTACTGCATCTTTGCATCCGTCTGATTTTTTTATTTCACTCATTAATACTTTGCAACGTCAAAGCTCTCATTGCTAAAATTATATGCTTGTCTGTTAATACTGGCTTAGCAAAACCTGCCTTCAGACAGCTATTAAGCAGCAAAATGAAGGGAGACCAGACGAGTCAGATTTTACTAGCTAAAGCATAAATTTTAAAGCCTAATTGGGACAATTTAAGTGTTAATGTTACTAGAGATAGAAAAAAAATGAGGGAAACTTAGAAGCAGTCTATGTACTACAGACTTTGCTTCATTTATTGGTTTTTAAGCAATTACTTCTCCACAAACTTGCTGTAGAAACCTTTAAAATACGTTTATCTTGGTCTGGTAATTCAATACATCAAATTCATCTGGCACAAATACTATTTCATCATGCTTAATTCTTAAAATTAGGGATTAAAGAGCTAACATTAAATTAGAAAGAAACATACTTTGACCACAGCAAGTTTTCAGATAAATAGCTTCTGAGAAAGGATTAACTCGTTGCCCAGAAACTGAACTAAATTAAGATTTAAACAGCACTGCCTCGTACCCCTTTCTTGAATGTCAAATGTATTTATATTTAAGAAATATGTTAATATTTATATTTAAAATGAGAAACACATTTAAAGGAGGAACATTTACAGCACATACTAACCCCACCCTATAAATTTAACTCTGCCCTCTAGGGCTAGCAAAAGAACACAGTATAACTGCATTTGGGTTAGGCTGTCCTCTCATGCTGCCTTGTTAAAGATGACTAAGCAAACAGATCCTTTAATGTGGTACGCTGCGTCCCACAAATATATTCTCTCATTTGCCTTTATGAGCTCCACGTGCCACTCAATGTGCTAGTGACAGCTGTACTGACAGACGCAAGGATTATCTACAGCAGGTTGCCGCAGTTCACACCGCCACAGAGGTACCAACAGAAGGCACCTCTGGACCTGAGGCAACCACAGACTCTTCCCTCCTGTGCCAAGCGAAATAGGTTATACAAACTCTGGCTAGGCAACTTTTAAGCAGCCAGCAGTTTACAAAACAGAAGAGGTGGCTCAAGTTCTCTGCAGAGGTCCTAGGACAAGAAGGGGTCATAACATTTGACAGAGTGGGAACCGTTTGTGCACAGCTGGTGAAGGAACCAAGCACTGGGTCTGCATGCAGCCAACAGTGGTCACAAATCTTATTCTAAACCATGTCATCTTCCTTAGCAAGGACACAGCCTGATAGTCTTAATTTTTGTGCTGTGCTCCCTACAGTTCTCCACATCAACTGGAAAGACAGCACATTATGGCTCCTGTTCAAAGATGAAGCATACCCCAAAGAGGTGCAGTTACAGAGGAGGTCCAATGCACACTGACACATGCACCTCCTGGTTTTCAAAGACATACACAGAAGTGCAATTAATGGTCTCAGACGGCCCAAGACAGGCAGCAGCCTATCAGCCTTAACCCTGCTTTAACTATTCTCAAACCATTTGCTTTCCTTTTTTAAGCTAAGGCAGTAAAACTTCTCCAATCAAACTACTTAACCACAGACATTAACTGCAGGCTTTATCAGTCCACTTCACCCAGACTCAGTGAAAGGGTAAAGGACTTAATAACACTATGTTCTTACAACTACCACACAAGTAAGGTGCCAAGAGGTAAACCAAATTAGTGCCTCACTGACAGGAGGCTGCAGTGGGGGCTAAGCATGCTGAACTATCAGCAGGAACATTCCGGCCAGCCAGGCAAGGCATGAAGGTCAGGCCAGCTCAGTGTATCCTACTTCCAAATCCATTAGATGATGCACACAAGGCTTGAAGCTGAAAATTTGACAGTTACAGTACTGAGGCATTTCTTGGAGAAGGTAGCACAAGGGAAAAAGAGAGGGAGCAGAGACACAGCCTTATCACACTGTGGAGAATACCTCTAAGACAAAAATCCATAGAAAAACTAGCTTACTGTTCATTGAACAATGTGGTTGAACCAGCGGCAAGCAAGCAACTAAAATTTGAGGGCTAAGATGCCTTCTGGAAACAGTTCTCCAAAGCACCCACCAGGTTTGCCTTCCTCCTGATCCAGCCGCAGCCCTGTGGGCTGGCACAAAGCGCGCTGGCACAGCAGCATCAGACCAGGAAGCAAGCAGAGAATCTCATGCTCCACCCTGGGACCTCACCTAAGTGGAGTTACTTTGTATCAGTCAGCTTAACTTCAGTTCTTGGAAAAATACTGGAATACATAAGGAGCGTTGAAGAAATTACAGCCATAAAGAGTGGACAGCAGTATTTCTCAAGAACCAGCGGTGTCAGATCCCTCTAATAACGTTCTATAGCACAAGAGGTGCCAGAATGGAGAAGTACTAAAGGTTATACCCTGGTTTTCATCAAGTTCCAGTATTATCTCAGTTTCCCACAAGCTAGAGAAATAGCACATAGAACATAACATATGCTGCGGGTGGAACTGAACAGAAAAAAAACAAACCAGCACTTATTAATGGGTTACAGTGGTTGTGGAAAGACATATGAAATACAGTTCTAGAGGGTTTTCTCGTGTGTCCAGTATTATTTAATATTTTAATATCTTCACTAGTAATCTGGATCATGAAATAAAGAGTATTCATTAAATCTGCAGATGACACAAAGATGGAAGGATGATAAGGGCTCAAAATGGTATTTTGACAAGCTAAGAAACAGCCTGAAAAAACCAGGATGCTATTTACCAGGCAAAAGTACATGGATCTACACAGAAAGGACTACTCAACTGCACAAACACAGGAAGGAGAAGATGTGTCCAGGCAATAACTGCAGAACAGGATCTGGGGTTTATAACATTTTAGAAGATGAGTACACATCAGTATCATGCTGCTGCAAAACCACCATATTTATAAACTACACCAAAATTGCCCAGGAATATATTAATAGAATTAAAATCCAGAAGACTCAAAACAACTTGCTCATTTTACTCAGGATAAGGATGACCTCCAGCTGGAGCACCAGGATAGGTTTTAGGTCCTGTATTTCAAAACAGTGGTAGAAAGAGGCCATAGAAGTACAACAAAGTCCAATGAGAGACTTCAGAAATAAGACTACAGAGGAAAGCCTGAAGGAACTGAGGTTTAGTGCAGTGGAAGGAAGACTGTGGCAGGACAAGGTCTCAAACATGCCTTAAACAGACAGTCTTCTACATAAGACTTTTGGGACCATGGTTAATAGAGTAAGAAACAATGAGCTTAAGTTGCAGTAAGAAAGATTCATACCAGATGTAAAGAAAACTTTCCAACAGTAAGAAAAAGAAAACATTTCCGAAGAGGGCTTAGAGAGGTTTTTTATTAAAAAAAAACCAAACAAACCAAACGAGATGTGTTGATAAAGCTGTAGGGGGAGCTAATTTTTATTTTGGGCCAGGGGAAGCACCAGATCTCCTCTAGTTGGGTCTCTTCTGGTCCTCTGAGCCTATGACCTTATATAGGCATGATTAAGGTCAAAGTGTGATGACCAAAGAAGATGGAAGAGAAATTAAGAGTTCTATTTAGACAGGCTAGATCTCACAGCATTTCAAGATTCAAGTCTTTCTACCTGCATTTAACAAAATTTAAGAATTGATGGCTTATCACAGGTAGCAGCTGAACACTGACATGCTTTGAAAAACCATTCCATGTTGTTAAGATATGTGAAACACAGGTTAACATTTAATACTCGTAAACTGGTATATACCTACACCCAGAAGTGTACATTGCTTCAATAGAATAGAACTGATGGCAATGAGTGAAGAATTAGCACTCATTTTGCTACATGATGCAGGCGTTCCTGTCAAAATGTAAAGAAAAGCATATCGTATTTCTAAATTATAAATATAGGTTATTTGATATATGAAATGTTGATCTGCTTTTAAGTTAACAGATGAAACCATTTTAAGTACTGAAAATATCACAATCACAAAGCAAAGCAAAACAAAACAAAAAAGCTGAAGAATGCCCCCATAACCAAGTACTTCCCTCCCAGAGAAATTAAAGAAGTTTTATGTTTTTGATCACAGTAGTATCCAAATCAACTGATCACTCTTGCTCCTTCTTTGACCTTTAGCTGAAAGAGAGTTTATTGTATTTTTTATATATTGCGTTCAATTGAGGAGTCTGTTTGCTACCAAGATTGCCCTATGGGATATAAACAAAGACTATCGACTTACATCTAGAGAGATGTTTTTTAAAAAATATTTTTTGTTTGGAATTACTACGTTTCTTCACAATATTGTCCTAGAAACTCAAAGAGTAGCTCATTTCCTCTCCACTATTTTATTTGGCAATTTCCTGTAGCATGGAAAAGCTGGCTTCATTTCACATGGGGCCAAAATTAACACAGCTGTTCAAAAACTTTCACCTTGTGGTCACTGCCTGAAATTCATCTCAGGTGAAAAGGAAAGTCTTAAAACCACCTGATGGCTGTTGAGAGGCCTTAGGACTTGGAAGTCTCACTAAATTCCCTAATGGTGCACACATGCACGAAGAAAATGCTACAGCTGGTCCTCCTTGTCTATGCTGAAGACAACTCTATCAATTTAAATATTTTAGACATAATCATCATACTTGTATCAGGGACTTCTACAGAATTTTAAAAACTTTTTCTGAAGACAGACAATACTCACAGACTGTATTTAAACTGTTTTTATCAGCACAGGTTTGTTCTGAAATCACCAGATTGGGCTGTTTCCATAGAAAGGACAAACAACAGATGAGGAACGTATGAGTGGGACAAAGACAGTGGTGTTCATTTGTGCTTAGGTCTTGCCCTCAAAGAGGATGTAGCCAAGGCATGTTCCTGTGTCCAGGAGCACAGAAGCTCATCTGGATGCCCTAGTTTAGAGACAAGCACTGACCGCCAAAAGTAAACGGTCAATAAAAGCTATATTATCTTCCTAAGGAATTTAATCTGAGGTTGAGTTGAAGATAGGATGAGTCTAGTGTCTGTATTTCCATTGAACAAGCAGACTGAATTTACAACTGATTAAGTTTTCTGTATACAGGGCAAATTCTTTGCTTACATGAGAGGAAGTTCTTGTAGGACTGATAACTAACGTGCACCAGCATCTTCAGTCACTAGCACAATAAAACACTGCTTGAGAAAGTCTGCCCCTTGGTCACTAATATCTAAGGAATGTAAAACCAAAAGCAATACAGAAAAGGATTTGCAGCAGTACAATTAAGGTTATCATGTTTGAGACCTAAGGGATGTAGAAGTTTAGAACATTACCTGTGAGACTAGAACAGCCACAGCATGCCACCCAAGTCACAGCAAACTGTAGTGACAGTCCTGCTTATCATACACCTTGAGCCCAGAAACATCACGTGAAATGTTCCCTGGTTCATGTGTGACACTCACTGCTTTGTTTTAAAGATGAGCTCTCCCTTGCTAACTTACCTGTGTTACTCAAACTCGCCAACAGGAAACCAGGCAAATTACCAGCTCTCAGTTTGGGTGTACCTTTTGGAGTACATCAGTGAAAATGAAGCCAACTGTTTGTACTGCAGGTATCCCAGATATGTGTAATACTCCATTTTTCTTTGAGTACTGGCAGGTATTCTACTAGAGACTTACAATCAAGGTTGCATGGCCAACTGTAAAAATGTCCCTCTGAAGGGAGTGATAGCACCTTTGGCTATTCTGACCTGGCTTAACGCTTGATGAACATGCAAAGTGCTGACATTGCCTTAAATCTGCAAAGATCTCAAATGTGGATCTCTTCCAGAAAGAAACAAAAACCAAAAAACTGTGGAAGTGTACAAAGAACAGAATGTGTACTCAGTCTTGGTGGCAGCAATTACATGGGCTAATTTGTTGCCAGCAGAGATGCAAAATGAGATTCGGTCAGGAATTCAGAGGGCTGGACCCCTCATTCCCTTTACATAAGCAAAAAAGGGGCTTTGAAATGTTTGAAACTGTTTTGTTCTTCCATGCAAACGGAAAGCACCCTATGGATGCCTATTAAGTAAAGTCTTTCCATATCTTGGCATGTATGTGATTTCAAGAAAAATATTTGCATATGGATAACCCAATTCAAGTAGAAGTCAAAGACCGCCTTTGAAATAAACTTTGATGTGGCTATAAAAAGATTATATTTTAGAAGGATAGCATAACGTGGTTCTGTCATCAGAAGTTCGTACCTCCCCATATTTCTTTGTTGTTGTTAATGTAGAAAGCAATGCTGGCAAGCAGAAAAGTGAATGCCCGTGAGACCTAGGATTAAGGCAGAATCCCTGAAAAGAACTGTTCCTGCCATTGGACAAGCTCAAAACAGGTCATTTAGCAATCTCGCTGCCAAAGGACAGGGATATTAGAGTATCTACAAGTGTGAAAGCAAGTGACAGAAACAGTTTCTATGTGAATCTTTGGTGAGATCATCAGGAAGCCTGGAGTCTTTTATTAACATAGAAGAGCTGCTGTATCTTTTCCAAGGCACAGCTACCGTGGCAGATTCCAAAGTCAGAACTATGCACCTGGAAAAAAGGAAAAAAACGATGCTGACCCTAGGAAGTTGTGAAGATGCTAGCAATTAAATTTTGTTGAATGCTGGTCAACAGACTTCCAAATGAGATTAATAGTTCAGCATCCAGATTGTGAGGAGAACACTATGAAGACCAAGGTATACTTGACTGTCACTGAGTGTATGTGATCAGAAATTACAGTGATGGGATTCAAAACCACATATACTCCATCTGTCAGCGTGGGAGTATGTATACAATTTCATCTCACTTTAGCTTCTGAATACTTCCAGGAGTTAGAAGAGTTATACAGAAGCTCGGAGCCTCAAAAATGGAAACTTAGCACTATCCACCCCTTGGACCTTCCTGCCCAGGAACATAAATATCGACAGCCACCTAAGCAGGTGAACTAGATGGGCTTAGCACACTTCAAAATATCAAGAAGCCCTTAATTCACCTTCTAACATGTACTGTAAGGCCCCAAACCCCTTATCTATAAACAAGGTAATCTAAACAAAAAAAAAGTTCCTAGTCAGTTGTGAAAGCAAAATACAAATGAAGCATAGCAAGGTTTTATCTGCCTGGTATGAAGATAACATCAGCATCCTGGTAGTAGTTCATACCATGACCTATGTGCAACACCATGAAAACTGAGGAAACCCCTATTAGTGCTTCCTCCACACAATACTAATTCTTCATGCAGATATCACGCAGACATTACTGAAGCAATCGGGTAAAATTTACCTTTCCATTACTTCTGCCAGCTCCAAGAAGTGGAAGCAAGCCATAGCAAATTTCAAAGAACTTGAAGTTAAAAGTAAATGCAGATATTCCATTTCTGGTAGCAATCATCATATTTCAGTGCAAAAATGTGTGTGTGTGTGTGTGTATATACATATACAAATATGTATCTATTTCCTTTCCCTTGCATTAAGAACTTCAGTGCAGTCTCAAGGTGGATATCTCTGAGAGCAAAAATGTCTAAAATCCTGTTAAGTGGATACATAGATTTGCTTGAAACAACAGAAAATTATAAAACCTGCTACGTGATTTGTCTGAGTTGGGGACTCCAAGAATGGTATTATCACAGACGAGGGCTCAAATAACCACCAGGAAAACAATTTCAATTCACTACTCACGAACTCAGCAGAGCTCAAAAACCCATACGATCTAAGGTGACTTAACTGACTTAACATTTAGGGGTTTTCTTCGCTTCAACTTCTTATCCTGCTGTAATTTGAGTCAACTCCACAAAATGTTTGTTCATCTAAGCCTAGAGTCCCAGCATAAACCACAACTTGTGTCATGGAAAAAGTAATTGTTGGATGTCTAGAATAGCACTTGCTGTATTAGTAAATGGAAATTCTATCCGCCAATGAAACAGCATTAAAGCAAGACCCCCAGTCTGCGGTCTACAGGCAGAGGTGATCCACTACAGACTGTACAATTCACAGTATGTTTGCCCAACATATGCACCAGAGAAATTTAAACAAAACTTCAACATCCAGGACTGCCAGAGTAGCATCTTTCATTAATCTCACTGTGCAAAAACAAGTTCATAAAACCAGAAGTCTCTCAAGAGAAAAAACAGACTCAGCCAAGAGGCTGAAAGCAACGGCTAGAGGGGGAAAGAATGGTGGGAGTCTACCCAAGCCCTGCCAAGACGCCAGAATAAAGGGCTGTTCCCTGCTAAAACAATCTACGTTTGCCAGACTTCATTGTTAGGACTCCATTATGGAAATGAATAGGACCCGTTCACGCCTCAAAGATCCTTCATTTCTGTCTACAATGGGGGCTCTCTCCTGAGCAGCTACAACAGTGGCTAAAATCCACTACAGACAAGGCATTAAGCAGGAGATCAGGAGAAGTCTCACTATGACTGAAAGGTCTAATAAATCTGTGCGGAAATCTGAGTTCTCTCAAACCCAAGAAATGCTTATTCTCATTGCATATTAACTTCCCTTCAGCTCTGACAATGATACACAAGCTAACGGTTTCATTCTGGCATACAGAACACTTCCAGTGCTCTGCCTGAAAGATAAGCCAGTTTCCTTAGAGGATTAAACATTAGTTATTTAAGGATTAAAATAAAAACAAATGACTGATTAGGAAAGACTTCCATACCAACCTGGATAGGAGACCCTAGAGGTTTAATCCAAAGGCTGGAACATGTTGCCAAATCCAGCTGATTTCAGGAGGAGTTGGGTAACTAAATAACTTTTAGTATCTGTGCCCAACAACAATAGTCAAAAAGAGTTAAGAGTCAGGAAAACAGGATTTTTTTTTTTTAAAGGTACTAATTTCTACACATGAATCCACATAAGAGGCTACTTGTATTTGGAAAGCATTTCTCAAGTCACTTACATCTTTCCTAAAGGTCCTGTACAGTACAACACACTCAACAACCCCATATTGGACACCAGGAAACAGCATGGGTCTTTGCTGCCTAACACATATTTGCATTTCCAGCTTTTCTTCCTCAGTCAAAAGCACTTGGCTACCTCCAACCTGCATGCTCTATAGAAGAAAGAGATGCTACACTGGGGACTGTCACAATCGTAAATCCAAGGCAGACACTTAAAAAACTGTCTGCTCATCCATCAGTCTCAGTACATGACTGCCTGGGTGGACATTGTGAAGTTGACCTGCTGCAGTAACCTGTGTATGCAGGCAGCTTCTTACATGCATCTGGGGACTCATTTCATTCATAGTTAACAAAGTGACCCCTATGTGACAGCAACAAATTCAAGATGGGAACACGGATGCTTTTAAATTGCATTTCACTCATAACACATCTGAATGACACTAAAATTTGAGCTCGCTCTCCCACTATAGTTTTAACTACAATTTTTGAAATCCTTAAGGATTAGGGCCTGGTAATTTCAGTTACTTCCTTTCTCCGGAACCCATATGGTAACTATAGCTAAAAATTTTCAAGATTAAATTTGCAATCTGGGAAAAAGGATTTTAATGGTCTCCTCCAAAACAACCCTTCAATTTTTATCTAGCTGCCTTTCTCACAGCCATCTTCATTAAAAAATATGAAACATGACCAGTCATTAACATGACTAGCACAGTAACAATGGAGTGATCAGGTGGCCTGAATACAGAAAGAACAACACTTCCTCAAAAAAGGAATCAAATTTCATCAGAGCCAACCAGAGTCTGAAGATCTTTTCTTAAACTATTGAGAATACTGGCCAGAACCACTGAGGTTCACAGAGGCCTAGCAAAGTATCAGAAGACCAAAAAAGGACAAATGCCATTCCCGTCTCCAAAAATACAGGACAAGAGGAGCACTCTGGGAGGTAGTCTGCTTAACATCAATTCTCAGTGAACAAAAAAACCATCTTTTGCAATACCCTAGAAGATAACCAGAGGAAAACCACAGCAAACATGGATTTGTTAAGAGCAAAGCATGCCAGATTAGTGTAACTTTGGCCTTGCGACCCATTAGGCTGTCACAGTAGAGGAAGACACAGTAAATTTGTCTTGATTTTAGCACCACCTTTGGTCACAAACTGTAAAACAAGTTAGAGAAACTACCTATAGGGATCTATCCTGGGGCATTTTTTCAGATACTAATTCAGGTAAAGAAACATGAATATTCCTAAATGAGCTGCTAAGATTACCAACATGTTGGCTAAGATTCCTTGGATTTGAAAGTCTTGTACTTGCAGTGGTCCTGACTAAACATTCACCAGAGAGGTTTTCTGTGCAGCAGTCACTGAGAGGTAGAAGTATCCTTGGGACTGTGGGACTCAAACCAATCTTCTCTTTGTATTACCCAAACGATGCCTGCTAGATTCACTGTCCTGACTTTCATTACAACAAATCCCACTTTGAGTGCCAGAAAAAAAATTCTATCAGCGAAGAGGAAATGAAAGTATTTTGTGTCAAAAAATACCAACCCCTGTGGCTAGAAGATGCAGTTCTGTATCACATAAAGCTAAAAGAGAATCCACTTCCCAGTGCATCACTCCTGTGGAAGCTGACAAGAGATGAAGTTTGTAGGACACCAAAATGTACAGCTTAGCAATAATAATGCAGTCATTGTAATACATCACATGCGAAGGCCAGGGAAGGCTTTACCTATCAAAGAGGGAGGAACAGGGTAGGAGAAAAGGCAGCAAAATGAGATGTTCATGTTTTCTTTCAAAGATGCTCTCACGAAGAAAAGCAATATAGGTATCAGGGTATTCTTACAATAACCATAACAGTGGTAACTATTTTGCTACTAGAAAACAAAAATGGTCCCAAGACTCCTAACTTCTTCTTGAAGTCAAGTAACATCTAAAAGTAGGCCTCCAGCTGGGAGCCTGGAAAGCCATCTAGTGATGCATGAAACTCTACAATCAAAACCAAGACCTTGTCATTCTTCTGCTTCACTGGGGTAACAGTGAAGGTAGTAAACTACCTTCTGATATGTCTTAAACATACTATGTAGCAGGAGCAATGTAGATCGGAGTCTGAAGTGGGTATACGCAATGCTGACTAGGGTCCTCTCTGAACAAATTAAAGTCCATTATGGGGTATAGAGGAGAAAAAGAGACACCCTGTCCAAGGGCTTGAGTTCATACCAGTACAGAAATGCTCCACACTGGTAGTATTGCTGATAGATGATTAGGTAATAAAATCCTACCTAAGCACAAACAGATCCTTACCTTTACTTCATTTACTACTTAGGGTTTTTTCCATCAGCAGCAGTTATGGTTAGGAATGAAGGTCTGAATTGGACAAAAGAAAGTCTGGGATTTGACCACTGGCCACTTCTGATCTTAAGTAATTTGGCAACAGTGAGACTACAGAGAGATTATCAGTTGAAGATAATGATGTAACAAGCTAACTCATGAAGTTCACTGACTCACACAATGTGAGGCCTGATTTAGTAAGATTTAAGATATAACTGAACATTTACATTGATAGCAACAACCTCTAGAGCTCTGCTGACAGGACTAAACCTAATTCATATTTTACCAGGTCATACACCAACAGCTGACTGACACACCTTAGATTAAATTTTCCTACTGACAGGTTATGCCATAGCTGGATTTCTCAGAATTTTAGCAGTAATTCCCTGGAGTACCTTTTACTTGCTATTTTTAAGACTGTCTTATCAAAGAAACAAGCTTGATGAAATTACTTCCTATAACCCTGGCTTAGAGATGAATGAAGAACAGTAAATCAAGGAATTTGAAAACAAGCTTTTAAAAGTCAAGATACCCAAAATACAATTAATCTCTCCAACAAAATGTTCCTTTCTTCTTAACCACATAAATTATGCCTACATATTCTAGTTGTGTACTAGAAATATGAACCACAAAGTATAGAGGAAGTTTTCCATAGCATGATAAACACAGCGTAACAATGAACTGTGCAGTACAGTGAAACAAAGCTGAAACCTCAGAAATCACATCTTCTGATAACTATGACTGCATTAACAAATGCCTGAACATCAAAACTATAAGGGTACCAGTAGATAGATACTGCTGAAGTTTGCAGACAAACACATTTCCAGCTGGAAATTTGAATATTCCTCATTAGCACATAACAAATACATTATCTCTTCCAAGCTGTCTGCCATAATAGTTCAACTACTCTGAAGTCCAGTCTGTCAACAGGAACAGCACAAATTAGAAAGCCAGCTTTTTTTCTTTAATTCTTTTGAAGAAGCACTGAAGTACCGCTTCAATGCTCGTGCAATTCTTTCCAGATACACATAAGAGGGCACTTAAAGTGAGAGAGGAAAGTGACAAAAGCCCACAGCATATTGGACTTGCAAATTTAAAATCAGAGAAGCAACTTTAAATTACTACTGTTATTTGGGGGTGGGCAGTATGAAGTTACATAACCAACACTAACTTTGGTCTTCTTGTTTTTTAAATTAAAACATTTGAAGAGTAATAGGAAGGGAGTACATTCTCAGACCTATCACATCTGAATGACATCAGGTAACAGCAACCAGGTGACAAAGCACCTGATGAGTAATCTTGATCTGACAGTCTACTCAGAGGTGGCAAAGAAGTTCAAATCAGAGAAAGGATTAAGATATACCAGAGCCAAGTTTATTCAGAGCAGATTTCTCTATTATGCAAGATAAACCAGAATCCTTTGGTAGAGGAATGAAGGCAGGGGAAGAGTACCTGCTAGGATACTGAAAGGATCCCAAAGAGCCACCATGAGTAGCTGGAAAGATAAGCATACACAAACCTTTCCAATATTTTTCAAGGAATCAAGGAATTTTGCATTCTTGTTCTAGAAACAAAGAGTAGTTTGAGGTGTCTTTGTAAGATCTGCATATTGTTTGCTTTGGCAAATGTATTACAGACACAGTGTAACTGTTGAAATTTTAAGTGTTAAGAACCTAGGAAGATTTAGGTACTCAGAAGTGAAATAAAATCAAAGCGCCCAAAGGAATGGAAACACCCAACAACCTTATTAAAAATGCCATGTCAAGACTCTTTATGTCTACTATATGGATAAAATTCAAAGTAGCTTTATACACAAATGAATTCTGAAACGAAAAATGTAAGCGTAAACCTTACATATGCCTCATAGGAACACCTAGCAGGAAGCATACAGTTACCAAGTAAAATACCCGTTATGAAAGTTTCCTATAGGCTCACAGGTTCTCCCTCTTTCCCTCTCGCTCTGCCTCCACAAAAGAAATTGCAGAATCAAGGCCACTGGCATGCTATTATTTGTCTTGAAAAGTAACTGAAATATGCCTTCATTTCTTAAGCCTAATCTTAGAAATGCTAGTCCTGAAATACTTCAAACATTCCTGCAACTTGTAGTTTACCCAGACTCACCACTATGTATTCGTGTATGTTTTAGCTTGAAATTCTCAGAATAACAACTCCATGGTCAAGGGTAACAGAAATTAGTTGCTGCAACGTCACAGATAGTATGGATAACACCAAGAAACTGAAAGCCATTCTTGATCTTCTGCTTGTCCTATTTCTCCTCACAAGCAACATGAGACACATCTACCCTGACATGCATTCTGGATAAAGTGCTCCATTATAGAAAGGCAGCATACCATTTAGGATTTGGATGATATATGAACCGGAGTGTAATTTTAATGAAAAAGTCAATTGTCCAGCTAAGGGAAACAAAAATTCACTAAAATGATGCAACATCAGTATTATTGCCATCACATTGTTTTAATGATTAATTCCTCCACTTATTTTAAAAGCAATACTACAAACTACATAAAAATCTAGACTGGTAAGGCAAATCATTTATAGACAGAAAACTTTATGAAGAAGGTTGCCTACAAACACATGCTCACTAAGTTTATTCCTACCTGACTTAGCTGATTGCTTAGGGTATATTCCCAAATATAACCAATGCAATCAATCGCACCTTTATTTCAACTTTATAATAGAATAGGAGCAGGGCCGGGCGGGGGGGCAAGTTCTGGTTATTTATGATGAAAATCCGAATTTAACCACTACTACACCCTACCGAAGCTGTACAAGCACTAAGGTGGAGGGTTGACATACATCCTCTAACTCACGTTCCGACACCTACGTGGTTTTTTTTCCTGCTGCAGATGACAGGAGTTTGTAGCCTGTAGGTACATTTAAAATCGTAAGACAACGGTGCAAGGGAAAAAAGTAAAGACCGACGCTGAATAGCGTCCAGTGGTACTTCAGCACTTCAACGACCACCAGGACACCGACCAGGCTCGGGCGGAGCCGCCGCTGCGCCCCCACGCCTCCCTCGCTGGCTCAGGCCTCCCTCCCGTGCCCCTAAACCCCGTGTGCCCCGGGGAGCAAAAGCTCCTACGGCTGAGAGGCGCCAGACACACCCAGGGGCAAAGCACGAAGGACGGCGCCGACACCAGGGCCAGCGGTAGGGGCGGCAGCGGTGCCCGGCCCCGCCCGGCCCGGCCCCACCGCCCCACCGCGCATGCGCGGAGCCAGCCCGCTGTACAGATGGGCGCGCGAACGGTTGGACCGGCCCAACTAGCGAAACCGGGAGGGGACCTCGCGTCCACGCGGGACGGGGGAAGTGTCCCGGCCCGGTTACCTGGCCGAGGGTCCCGCGGTGTAGGGCCCGGATCAGGCCACTCGGTGTCGCCATGGCAAAGGCGAGAAGCGGCGGTGGGGGGGAAGGGGAGAAGGGCAGTAGCCCGGAAGCACAAGCGCATGCGCTTAGCGGCGGGGGGGGGGGGGGGAACGACTGACGCTTTCCGCAGTACGCATGCGCGGTCCTGGAGTGGCGGCTTCAAGACGGGTCCGCCGGGAAGGGAAGCGGTCACGTGGCAGCTGGGTGCCGCGGGGGGCGGTTGCCGTGTGCGTGGCTGGCGCAGGGCCGGCGGCGCTGCCGGGGCTGCGGTGCGAACGCTGCCAACGCCGCCGCATCGCCTCGGTTTTTTCCTTGGGTCTTGCCACATGTGCGGCTTGTGAGAGTTGTGCAGGCCGAGGGAGTTGGGGTTGTTCAGCCCGGAGAAGAGAAGACTCCGGGGAGACCTTAGAGCGGCCTTGCAGTACCTGAGGGGGGCCTACGACAAGGCTGGGGAAAGACTGTTTACAAGGGCACGTAGTGATAGGACGAGGGACAATGGTTTTAGACTAGAAACGGGTAGATTTAGATTGGATATTAGGAAGAAGTTATTTACCATCAGGGTGGTAAAGCACTGGAACAGTTTGCCCAGAGAGGTGGTCAAGGCCTCATCCCTGAGACATTCAAGGTCAGACCTGATGGGGCTCTGGGCAACCTGATATAGCTAAAGATGTCCCTGCTTAGTGCGAGGGGGTTGGGCTAGATGACCTTTGGGGGTCCCTTCGAGCCCAATGCATTCTGTGATTCTATCCTATCATTCTGTGAAACTGCCCTCTTCAGCTATGTGTCCCTCCAGCTCCTGTATGATATCCAAGGTTTCCCCCAACCCCTGATTCCCCTCAGCCTGCAGCAGCTTTTCCATCAAGGGATCCGCAGCCTGGCCCCATGTTGAAGATACCCAGCCCTGCTTGTCTCACTCCTCTTTATCATCAACCTGTCTAAAGTTAGTCCCCACAGAAAACCGTGAAAAGCTTCTCTACCCCAAATCTGCCCTGCTTTGTCCCAAATGCTAAGGCCAAAGCAGCTCTCTGCATCTTTCACTGTGACACAGCACATCCCCAAATCCGGTACTTGTGCTCATGTCGCTTCGGATGCACCACATAACCAAAGCAAGTGAGTTTAACATCCTGAAGATGTATATCAACCCTTCGTGCCGGCTTTTTCAGAAAGGTGCCGGCTTTCTCCCCAGTTAATTTCTATCCAGTTCGGTTCCCAGGCTGGGAAGCTACAAATGTTTGTTACCAGTGTTCAGGTGATGTGAATTGCAGCTCATTTGCAGGGCTGGAAACATCTGGGAGAGTGACTAGGAATCTGCTACTGGAGGATTTGGGGAACCAAAGCAGCAATTAAGAAAGAAGGTGTGCCTGTTGTCAGTAGCACTATGCATCGTATGGGTGTAGCCTGAGCAAGATTAGTCCAAACCCTGTTGCTGAGGATGTTACTATAGAATGTTTCTGATTGTAAAATCTTGAAGTAATTTTAATAGGTAAAACCACTAAGTTTACATAACTTTATTTTCACTTTGATACATTTGTAAATAACAATTTTTAAATTTTAAACCTGTGTATGTACAGTGCTTAGTACCTCGGAGCCTGATCTTCATTTAGTTCACCATACTCTGCTATAATACGAATTGTAAAAAATCTACTTTGCACAGTCAGTAAGAACTTTAACTTGAATTTAGAAATTGTACATACGATTTTTTCATCAATTGCATCATCACTATAGATGTTTATAGTTTGAGCTGAAAACTTCTATATGCAATTTTCATCTTTGCCATTTTTATTCACTGTTACGTTTCAGCCAAAATGTTTCAGCCATCTTTAAGAACATAACTAGGCAAAAATCACATGAAGCTGGTTGAATTGTGGGAGACGTCAGGGAAGAAGCTGACAAATCGAAAAGTTCAGATAATACTTTTTGAGATTTTCTGGTCCTAAGGCCAAAAAATAGTAGACAAGAGCCTGTGGCTCCCCCCATTAATGTGAGACTGAAGGCTTGCTTTGAGTGGAGCATCAGGCGACAACCCTCATGGTGGGAGGGATGCACAGATGCCTTAGCCTTTGTCTCACAACTAGAACTGTTCTTTGTTGGAGACTGGTTGGAGAGGTCGAGCTGTCTTAAACTAACACAGTGAAGAGGGTAATGCCGAAGAGGCAGATGGAATATAAATTTGCTTCAAAAAGTTGTAAAGAAAACTGAGATAACGTAATAAGGAAATGTTAAGAAAATTTTTCAGTTGTAAAGAATTTAAAACCAAACTTTTTTCCAGTATGTGATTACCAAGGAGAAAGCTTTCAGCATCTACTAAATATAAATATTGTAATGTTATTATAAATCAGTAAGTCAGACATTGGCTTGAGGCAAAATGATGAAGAAAAAAGCTATGTGGTATTCAGTGATAAAAGACTAAAGAATGGAGGTATAGTTAACACTACTTAAAATGTGTTAAGGTTATTAGAATTTGAGAATTTGAAGGTTATTAGAATTTGAGTTAGTAAATGGAACAGTAAGAGGTGATAGTTATTAGACTTTTGTAATACCTTTGATTTAGTACCACAGAGCATTCTAATTAAGCATACCAGAGAAGCACATATTAAATGACTGCTCTAGGCAAACCTGCTTGAGCAGGGGTGTTGGGCTAGATGATCTCCAGAGGTCCTTTCCAACCCCTACCATTCTGTGGTTCTGTGATTGTGTGATGAAGGGCTGATTAGCTGACACCTCTCCAAAAGTACTTATTGAATTTGGAGACTTTTGGTGGAGTTCTATGATGACCTGTGCTTTGCCCTACTCAATACTGTTACCAGTAATCTAGAAATAGATACTCAATAATTTATGTTGAAATGTGCCCTTGGCACAAATATTGACAGACTCGTAAATAACAGTAAAAACATGGTGATCACTCACACCATTCTGGTAACAGGAGTGTACTAAAACAAAGCATGATTTAAAATCAAATTGAAACCAAAGTAAAAACTTCAATCAAAGTTGTGGTTGTTTTCTTTAACCAGAACTGAGGCTGAGTTATTACTCTGAAGTCTTTGCTGAACCCAAACTCAAGCTGAACAAAAAGAAAAAAATCAGTGCAATATTTACAATAGCTCTTTAATACAAGAAGAGCCCACTACTATGACAGAAATCTAGCAGTGGCAGAAGAATAAGCCCAGGAAATTTTTGGTGCAGGCAGAGAGGGAGAGTGGTGTGATGCGCCAGGTGGGCAAGAAGAGGAAGAGGTTGACTTGAGAATCCCAGAGAAGATGAGATGGCTTGCATCCTGAAAGATGGCCAAGTTAAGGGAGGGGAAAGATTCACTGTTCATATTTGTTGTCCTCTGAAATCTCCTGCTGCTGCCAAAACTCTTCTGGCCTTTCTCATGTATGATTCCTCGACACTTTCCCCCTGCCCATATTACCCCAATACACATTGTGGATCCATTCATGACAGTTTAGATGTGCAGAATCTGCTACTGAGCCCAAATTAGGAAAACACCAGTAATGGGTGAACATGAACCAGAACTGAGTCGAAATACCACTAGTGCAATTCTTTTTAATACGGCCAAACTGGCTGTTGACTTAGAAAGAAGAGTTCTAGACCGTATCTTTCAGATGAGTGTGTGTCTTCTGGGACACAGTGATTCTGTGAAAGATCTACAGTTTGTGTTGGACAAGCAACTCTATTTGCTAGTGCAGTCCTCTTGCTGAAATGGTCAGTTGAGTGATTTTTTAGTACCAGGGTACCAGTCAGTAACTACTAAGTCCGCTTTGGGTTTCCATGTTTAAAAAGAGATATTTAAAAAATCAAGGAAAAAACTACAGACAATAGCTGTAAAATGATTTCAGGAAAGACTGGCATATGCTCAAGTAAGTGATTAGTGAAAATGAAGGATAGTGCTAGGAGCAGAAGAGAAATCTGCAGTTCTTTTTTCCAGGTAGAAAGACATCTGTTGCTGGGCTACAGCCCACAAAGCTTTTATTTTCAAGAAACCTTGAAGAGTCAGTGCTTTACACAGGACCCAGCCTTGGTTGGTCTACAATGTGAATGGGGTCCTGAGAATTTTTAGAGATGTGCACAGCCTCCTCGTTTTATTTAACCTAGAAATTAGAAGTTGTTTGGTTGTTGGCACCAGATTGTAAAAAGGAAGAATGGTTAAAGAAGCTGAATAAATTTTGAAAACATGGCTGTATTCCTTGCTACTGTCAAAAATCATGTGTACAAAAATATTTTGTGTTCTTCACCTGAAAAATTGCCAGAAATTCTGTGCATTCCTAGCTAAAAGCTGTTTTTTTGCTACTGTGCTTCTAATACACCGTATGCTTAAAACATGAAACAGCCTAAAATACTAGAACCTCTATCTATTAACTTAACATGTAAGATTTATGTTTTATGCTTAATGTATTTGTGCTTTAGCTCCCATCTTTAATATAGAGTAAGAGTAACAGCTGTTCAAGTCAGCATTGTCAAAATATGTTAACTAATACTCTTGAATCATTCACATTCTCTGCTAAAAGTAACAAAGAATAATATAGAAGGAAATTGAGGGATTATGATGGAAAATCCTATGGTAAGAAAGTTTTAGGACACCATTTTGAATAAGAAATATTTTTTAAAATGAACAATAGTCAATGAAGCTTGCTGTAAATACTCTTGCAGTAAAAATAGTATGGCAATATCATAATATTTCTACAGAAGAAAAGAGGGAAGTGAATTAAAATCACATCACAGAGTTGATACTGTCATTTCTCAATTTCTGAGTGTTTGAGCATGTTTTTTAATGTAGCTTGGGGGAGGGGTAATTATAATGGCAATTGTTTTTATTGTTTGCTACAGTATTTCTCAGTGCAATCTAAAATAGTGTCCCTTTGTGCTATGCATTGCTCAAGCACACAGCAGGTGACATCCCCTACTCCAAATGGCTCATAGTCTAAACAAACAAAATGGGCACAGATCAAAAAGTGTCTGACACACGGCATGATAAATGAATTTGCAGAAATTGCCATGTAAATATTGTGACTCCCATTGTTATTTTAAGTGAAAGATGTCAATAGCAAGGTACTACCTAAATGAAAGGGCAAGGAAAGGGTATTCAGGCAAACTAGAGGAGGCAGAGAAGGGAGACCAAGTAGGGTGGGATCTGAAGAGAGTAAGAGGAGAAGGTTGAACAGGCAACTGAAAAGCTCAAGAAAGAGTCCAGTCAAACCCTTCATGTTGTCATACATGAGGAACTTCACTTGAGACATGTAGGTTGGCGTAGTTTAAAAGCACATCTTTGAAATTCTTGAGAGCCTAGAGGTTAGCAGCAAGACAGGGTGAAGAGAGTGAATCAATGACTCTTACCTGTTTCATTTTACATTTTATACATGCTATGGAAGAATCTTTGACCATATTTACACATCTGTCTGTGTTCAGTGAAGCTTTGGCAGTGTAGTCGTTTGAAAGCACTGAAGATCTGGCAAAGAGCATGAAGTGTTGTATTATCTTTTGTCTGCTGAAACTGTTGATAGTATCATAGCATTGCAGAGAGCTATATCCTGTGAAGTTCAAGGAAAAACACTATTGCTAGCCACTGAGAAATAAAAACTCCTAGAATCTTCTGAAATGTGTAAACCTTTTCTCCCTATAATATATTGGGGAAAAAAAAAAGTATTTCCTACATGTTCTTTTGTATTATCATCAGTTATGGTGACTGTGTTCTTTACATTCATTTTGAGTCTGCGTTTCCTGTCATGAGCAGATTAAAACCAGAAGAGAGCGGAGTGAAAGTTTTCTATTGCAAACATCTGTGTCTGAAAAAGGATTGTATTTCCATGTCCTGGAACATCAAGGGAAAAGCTTGCCCTCCCCAGACACACACCTTTGGTTTGCAGCAATAAGGAGTTTATAGACAAGGTTGCTTTACTACAGTAAATAGAAAACCCGATTCTGCTGTTATTTCAGTGGTCAATACAGCCTGGGTGTCTGAGGAGACCTTCGATCATTGTTCCCAGCAGAGAGCTATCTTAGTCTATATCTCTAAAATGCTTAATATATTTTTGGGTGTAACATAAGCAATGCTTTTAATAACTTCTGTCTTTTGTATCTGAAATTCACTTTTATATGCAAATATTGCTGTCCAGATAAGTGTTCTTAGGGACTGTCAGTAAAAATGGTGAACAGAGGTACTTACCCTCTACAAGTTAAATGAAATCCACAAACAGAAAAAAACGGCTACATCAACGGACTTTGCAAAGAAAAAAATCAGTGCTGATGTATCATCCATATCTGTCTGCTTCTGAAGAACACAGGACTGGAAAAAGAGAAAAGATGTAAGAAGCACTGGGTGCCAGTTATACAGTACTTTTTCACATTTCCTGGTATTCTTACAGGAATTTAGCCCTGGAAAGAAGGAAATTTATTGGTTTAGATGCTGGTTTAGATAGACATTCCTATCTCCTACATAAATGCTCTCCTTTTAAAACTTCTGTGTACTAATATGCGTCAATGTAAATACCCCCCAAAATACATTTCACTAGATTCATGTACTCCCTTACCCTATTGTACCCAAAGATCTGTTAAGGTGCATGCAAAACTGGAACAAATCTGGGAAACAGTTTGGTAAAGTCATTGTCTGCACTGGTTCTTCGGTCATAATTGTCTTGGGCACCAAGGAGCCTTTTGCTGGTATGCAGCAGCGATTCTTCCTTTCTGAAGTGGAAGCACGTCTTCAAGTAACAGTCCATGGACTAGAGTTTTACTTTGGGCAACATTAGTAGTGAGGATGTTGTTCTCTCTCCTAATCGTTTCCCCCATCTGCCAAACCTCCTTCAGGTATACCCAACTGATGGTGGTATTTCCATACCTGTGAACATATTAAAGACTCTTTAAGACTGGAAATATTATTGCTAGAGTTAATAGAAAAATGAAGAAAACTTGAAAGTTTTGAACAAGCTTGACGAAGCTAAATTGTCTGTAAGGGAAAATCTTATAAGCAGACAGATTTGGAAAATTTAGGAATAGGTAGGAACTCACACAAGCTGAACCTCTGCTTTGTAACTGGTTGTTCAGTTTAGTAAGAGAACTTCACAGCTGCTTTTTTACAATGGCCGTTAGCATGGCATCTCTCTCACTGTCTCTAGAGGATATATTACAGTGTGAACAGTCGCCTGTGACTTACATGTCTGCCCAATGTTATCAGAAGAGACTCTACAAAGAATAATGAAGTGAATCCCTCCACCTGCTTATTGGAGTAAGGATCTTAAAGATGTGAGAGTAGGGTACAGAGAGATCTGCTTGCCTAATTTGCATTTAAGTCAGGGGTCATTAGGCACCAGACACTTGAAAAGTCATTGACATAAACCCCATGATTTGTTTTTATAAATTGTTCCAGTTCCTAAAAAATATGCCCTTATTTCCAATCTAAATTAGTCTAATTTCCCTTTCCAATTTTAGATTGTATAGCCTCAAGTCCTTTTAAGTGAAACATATTTTACTTTCAGAAATCTTCTCCCCTTATAATCAAAGAATTATTTTTTTCCTTAAAGAAATGGCATGGACTGTTTTTTTTTTTCAAAACTGTCATAAAATAAGCTTTTTTTTTTTTAAATTACTGTTGTGGCTCCTTAGTCTTTTCAGTTTTTCAAGCTCTTCTGTTCAGGGTAACACCAAATTATGCCACAATACTATTGCTATTCTCAATATCATTCATCTGCTTCTACTCCACCATCTGCTAAAAAAAAAAAATAAATAGAAGTGTTGCTAAGAAAGTTTGCAGATGATGCGCAGACTGATAGAACAATAAATAACATTTATATATCTGAGAATGTGTGAGCTGCTGCACTGCACTGAGTGCTCACATTCTTCCTATCTCATCTCTGTCTACCAATTTCAGTGTCAGTGGTTTCCACAGTCCCTCATCTTCTAAGAGTGATGCAGCTTTTTGCTTCCAGGTGTGTGACCTTCCCCATTTATGTGTGTTCAGACACATTGCTTGAATGAGTTCCCCTTCCTACCAAACAACCCATCTGTGTATAACTGGCTCTTTCTCGATACTGTTTATCATTCCATCACACTGTGCATCATCTGCAAACTTTACTAGCAGTGCCTTCGTATTTTCTTCTATGTGGTTAATCAAAATATGAATTGCTAAAATGAGATCGGGGCTTAACACCTGTTGAACTGGTAATGATTTAACATCCATTTAATGTGCAGTTTAATATACACTTCACTGATTATTTTATGTTAATTTAAAAAATAAGACTGCCATGAAGTACCAAAATAAACACTTCACAAAAATGTAGATATGGCACAGCCAAGTGTATTTCTAGATACTAGAAAGATTGAAGTACATAAAATGCAGAGTTGTTATCTCTAAAAAAAGTCACTTGTGTGTTAACATAATATTAAATAGAGACTCCCAGATAAAGATTTTCAGTGTTAATTTTTTATGTTATCATTTATATGCACATTCATGGCTATGTTCTGACTATTGTGTTCCCATCTGGGGCACACAGAACACCTATGGTTTATGGGATAGTTTGACTGGGTTTGCAGATGCTTTGTTTCACCAGAGCAATGAAAAGTTTCTGAAATAGACTGCCGCTTTCTGCACTCCAAATTCCTGCTGATTTGTCACCTCCCACCGTTAATTACTCTTCATACACGATCTCCTTGTTTGCCTTCCCTTAGCCTCGCTTTATCCTTTGAGTGTATGAAATTCCCCAGGTTCACACAATCCCGCTCCCCTTGTATGCCAAAGTGGCACTTAATTTGGGCAGAGTGACTAGCTGCTTAGAGCATCAGGTTGATTGGGGGTGACAGCGAAACCTCCCTGCTCTGCCACCTGCTTTTCTTATGCCACAGACTCAGAAAGCCAGGCCAGTGACTGCTGCTGAGGGAGCAAGGGGATTGCATGGGTGCCAGCTCTGGCTGGGCAGGAGGGCAGCACTGTCAAGCAGCATCGGTTCATGTCTTCAGCTCTTCTGGCCTCTTGGTGATGGTGGCAGCAACTGATCAGCTCTTCACAGCTTTTCCCTGAGCCCTCTGAGCTCCTTACCTTTCCTCCATCTCATGGCAGAAGTGACCCTGTCCCTTCTTTGGGCAGCAAATATGATTTTGCTTACAAGTCTGGAGCCAACCATCTACACATGTCCGCTTTCATCTCCATCATTCCTTCAGGGAGTGTGCTCCTGGCTTCCTCTTCAGTGCAGAAAATAAGCACGCTTCTTCCCAACTCCTTCTCAGCTTGTCTGCAAAGAGAATCTGGCAAAATAGGTACTTTCCTCCCAGATGCTTCGTATGAATGGCTATACTTGCTGTTATTTTTTGTAACTAAAAGTTGTGGTGGTGGTGTTGTTGTTATTTTCCACCTCATGCAGAATTGTTCCCTTTTGGACTGGCTACCATCATCCATTGTTCTCCATGAAACAGAAACTGGCATTGCCCTCGGGGGAAATAGTGGCTGCCTATACTGTGAGGCATCATAAAACACAGACCCCGTTGGGAACAATGGGGAAAAGCCTTCTCAACGTGGCCACCAGCTGAGGCCTACCACTGCTCTCCGCCTGTCCAGAGCACTGGGGAGCGGCAGCCATGTTGAGGGGAGGCGGTGGTCCACCCAGCAGCCTCTGGGTCCTGCCTGAGGGGAAAACAAGATTACACGCAACAGGAAAAATACCCAAACAAAAGCAACTTAATTACAAGAAGTGAAATAAAGTCTTTGTGCAAGGTTACAATTGAGTTCCACTTATGTGGGAGATAGCAGAGCTTTTAGCCGGTTTTGTAGGGGAGGCTGAAGTCCTTTTTGCTGCTCTCTCCCATTGATGCCTTGACTCCTCCTTAAATACTAAGAGAACAAAATTCTTATTTGACAATTTTAATAGGAAACAATTTTTGTCACAGAATAATAAGCGTTTAATCTATGACAATGTGATTATTTTTCCACCCTCCCTTTTCACTGGGCAGCCTCTTGCTTCATATACTCTCGGGTCGCTGGAGTCTGTATTCTTTTTACCAACATAGGAGACGAAGAGAAGTCTAATAATGGGTGGTCCATTTTTTTAAATTCCTGGTTTGTAATCTCTAAGCAAATTAATATATTCAAATACATCTTTGAAATTACCAGAAAATTTATTTTCTAATTAGACCATACATATTGTACTATTAAGGAGAGTACACTGTGTTTTTTGTAGAGAGCAAAGAATAATCAATAAATCATGCCTGATTTTGAAAATTCTGCCCTGATTCTAGAGTTTTTAATTGCCTCTAAAACACACATTCAGTAATGGAAAATATTTTAAAAGATGATGAAATTTGAGGGCATACCTCATCAATAATTTCACACAAGCCATACTGTAGAAGTGTTTGATTATTTTCCAAAACAAGCGTTGTGATTCAAGGAGATAAATGGGCAAGGTCTTGCTTAATAGGAATTCAAACCATTCAGGTAATTAAAATCACAATTAGCATACTCACCCAAGTCAAACTGTAATCTGTTAAAATCCCACAATCATAAGCCTCCAGATCTCCATACTTTTCCATTTACAATTCTATAGGGTGAACAGTCATTTGCTGCCATTATTCTTCATAGCAGAAAACTTCCTCTTAAGCAGAAGTCTTAACCCTACCACAGAGCATCACTAAAACACTTCATATTTATGCCTACGGCCATTTCAATGGCTTTGTACTTAAGATTATAAACTTGATCTTTAAAGACTCAGTATTTGCTCTCTCCTCTTCAGAGCAGGGACTGCAATTACTTTGGAAGTAGCAGTTCATCTAGAACAATGAAGCTGCGTTCTCATCTGAGACACTGAGTTACTGGTATTATGCACCTAATAATGTGAGTTTGGGAGCTGAGAGGCAGATTTTTGGTTTCAAATCGTCCATACATACCACTCAGGATGCTAGGTGTGCTTACTGCCTTCCACACTGGCTTAAAGATGGAACATCCTGTGTTTAGTAATAACTTAAACAATGGAGGCTACTACTCAATGTAAACAATGAATGCAGAGTCAGAGTATTGATTAGAGTGAATGAAACAGTGTAAAGTGAGAGGAAACAGGCAGGGAGCAAACTCAATAATCATGGTACAAGAAATTAAGTGAATACACAATGGCCTTGAAAGAAAGCCAAGGGAACGAGCTTTTTGAGCCGAGCCCTGACTGCAAGCAGATCTGGGATCTTGAGCACAGCGACAGATTCTTTTTCAGTCTTACTGTATCTCTAGATCTCTAGAAGCGGGGCTTTGTTTGTAGTAAAACAGGGTTACTTCAAAGAAATACCTGGCTCTTGTAATCAATTTCTCATTCTAATGGAAACAGCCTGCGATGTTGTGCATAGGGGCTAACTGCTCAAGCCACAATGGAATTAGACAATGCAACCAGAGAGAGCAAACAATGAGGAAAAACAGGTAAGAGGACAGAGGGAGATTTTAGAAAAAGACATGGCAAAATGTAAGAAAAATGAAAACTTGCAGGAAATTAATCTAAGGCACAGAGAGATAAAAGAATGTAGTCAGGACTTATTCTTCAGCATGATAGTCAGTCAGCTGGGAGATGCTAGTGGCTCTGGGGAAGAATAATCCCTAAAGTGTACCCATGTTCGAATTTATGCTAAAAAAGAAGACCCTGTCCCTCCTGTTCCCCTCAGACAGGCAACCAGGCACCCTCTCAGACCGGCAACCAGGCACCAAGATGGAGGGTTAAAACACACCAAGCTGCTGCCCACTTGGAACGCGCTCCTTTCACATCTGCAGAGCATTTAGCTGCTTGCATCTGGTTGTGTTTGCGCAAATATAATTCCATATTCACTAATAATTCCCGAGGCTAAAGGCCCCTCTCCTGTAACCTTGTTAATATTCTCACAAGGCCTGGTGTGAACGCCTCACAGCATTTGGATTAGAATTCAGTCTGGTGGGGTTTTCCCCCCTGTCTCTTACTCTTTCTCTCTCTCGTGCTTTTCTGGCCTCCAGTTTCCTGGCCACCCACATGACGAGACACTCTCCCTCCTGCTCTCTCCCCATTCTCAGTTTCAAGGAATTTCCTTTTGTCAAAGGCAAAGTGTGATTGACATATTTTCCCCCTCTTAAGTGCAGTCTTCTTAATACTTGATTTAACTATGTCCTTATGGGGCTTGTATAATCATTACCTAGGTGAGAAAGAGACCCCCTGCTCCCTCTCTACCATCTGATCTTGGGCTTCAAGCACCAGACTGCTTGCTACTTAGCACTTTTTACATGGTTTTTATTCACTTTTTAAAGATGTTTTTATTAATTTGGTGGTGATGAGGGGTTCCAGATTGACAGCATTGGAAACTGAAGTAATTTGTCCACAAAACAGGTACTGCCGAAGCAGAACTGCTGGCTCCCCTGTCAACGTAACTTGGGATCCCCTTTCAAAGCACCTCACCCAGGCCAGAAAAATCACCTTCTCCTCCAGGCTTTCTGGGAAGAAGGCAATTTAATTTTCTAATCAGTCCTCAACCCTGATGCTAAGACTGATAAAAAAACTGAGCTGGACCTCACCCTGACGATAGTGTCACAAGAGTCAGGGACATAAGCATTTTGCTTGTTCACTTCTGGTCACTTCTTTCTTTCATGTTGTTCTCCAGTCTATTTTCCACGTGACCTGCGTAGCATGGGCCCTGGCCAACTGCCCATGCCAGGTAGAGACCAAGGTGTGCCATGCTGGTGGGGGCAAGTGGTTGAAGGAGAGTGATCGTGGGGCTTGGGAAGGTGGATGGGCTGCTGGCAGGAGGAGAGGAAGGTGAGTCCCCAAGCTGATAGCTTGGAGTCTTTAACGATCCCCTGGTTGATTTATATTGGGCACCCTGCTGTACTGCTCTGGTTTTATCTGTGTCATGTATATTGGGACAGGACTGTAAAACTCTGCATTATGATGGCTGTGGGTTGGCTGTGGGAATTCAGTTGAAAAGGTTGTTCAGACTGAGCCAAACATTTTCAATACGACTTAGGAAGGATTATTAACAAGTTTTTGACTAAATATTTGCAAAGATCTTAGCACACCTTTTAATCAATATGAAAGCAAAGCAGAGTTTTGTTTTCCATTTAACAGAAATAGTCCTGGAAACTGATTGTTACAGCCAACAACAGGAAATGTTTATGATTAAGTGTGTTGAAAATTTATGCCACATCATTATAATGCCTTGTTTTCAGTTATGTATGAACTTTGCTACATTTGAAATAACTACAGTGAAATTTCCCATGGCAGGGATTAATCTCCATACATTGCATCCTTCTTTTCCCTATTCTTTGAAAAAGGGAGGAAAAATAATGAATTAAGTTTTCAGAAAAAAATAGGGAGATTTTACTCTCATGTATAAAAAAAAAACCTGAAAGGGATACCAGTATAAGAATTAATAATCCTTACCTAATTTGGATGAAAGACTTGTCCTTTGATCAGCAGTTGGGGCGGAGGATCCCTCTGATGTCAGGAATGTATTGCCTATTGCCCTGAAAATTTTCCCACATTTACTCAAGTTATGAGCTTCAGAAAGTCGTTCTTCACACAAAGACATTAGAAATGCATGTTCTCTGGAGAATTTCTGCCCATTCTTGAACACAGGGGTGGACGGCAACCTTCTCTCCCACAGGAGCAGTGGGATATATGGTGTGGCTGCGCTGTGTTAGGGCACAGGAGATGAACTCGACTGGGGTTTTAGTGTTTGTCTGACAGAGCATGGGAGAGGAGAAGGAACCTTTCTGACAAGACTGCAGAAGGTAGGGAGCTGGGACTTAAGTACTGGGAATGAAGGCATCGGGAAAAAGAGCTGCTGGGCTCAATATCCTGATGTTCTGAGAAAGGGTGGGGAGCTTACAGGTAGGACTGGAAACATGATGGGGGGCGGGGGGTGGGGTGGGGTGGGGGTGGAGAGGCATGGACCTCAGACGCTTGTCTCCAGAAGCAGAACAGGAATTTCCACACATTGGAAATTAAGAAGTTAGATATAACAGGAAAAAAAAAAAAAAGAACCCTAGGAATTTGATTATTCAGGTTTCACAGCAGAGTTTGGATGATATGCAGCAAATAAGACATTAACCACCTATTGAACAATGAGTATAAAAGAAGACCTCAAATGTATAGGATCTTCAGCAGAGATCTAGTGGAAAATTGTTATGTGGTTATGTAATTAAAGAAGGTAAGGTAGCTCATAGATAGGGCTGAAATGAGGTCAGGCTTATTCCTGATGATCCTTAACATGTGAATGTTTGACTTTGCAACATTAATAGTTTCTTAACCGAGTATTATTTGTACAGTACATAGCATATAGGCCAGGATCTACACTGCTGTAAAGTAAGTTAGATTCTGTATCTCATTAATGGCTTAAATTAAATTAATTAACAACTATTTACCTTAGCCTGGCTCCAAACCATAAGGATTCAAAAGGATGCATCCCTTGCAAAGCCAGCTTCAGTGTATTCTGTTATGAGATGGGACCAAACGGTGATGATATAAAAAAAAAGACTTTAATTCTTGTCTTCCTTTCTTCACACAAACATCTGCAGCTGTGGCCCATATCTGCTGAAAATTGTCGTCACCACAATATGGCAATGAATATTTTCAACCATTCTCTTAAGAAAGCTTTTATCTTTTCTTGGCCTTACAATGTCTCCAGGCAATTTATCTCCATTGTCAGAGCCTTGTTTAGTGGGGTATTTTTTTCAAGAAACGTAGTCCAGGACTTTTTCTTGTGGTATGTGCCTGGGAAGGAGTTGTAGATGGCTTCAGCAGCTTATCAGATCACAGTCCTCAGCCTTGCTGCTGCCATGGGGCAGCACGGCCACCCTTGCCACAAAGAGCCTATTCTGTGGCTTTGTATGCATTTGGCTTGCAAGCTGGCCAGAAACTGATGCTGGGTACCTACCTATAGATATTGGTAAGATCCGGTATTTACACATTATGGGAAAGCACCAGATTCCATTGCTGCAGAATAAATGAGTTAATGAGACTGTGACTGAAATGCTTCAAGATGGTGATGCAAGAACTGTTGTTTCCAGCTCCAAGGCAGCTCTGCGTTGCTGCAGTGGTTTAGCCCCACTTCAGGTTCTCACAGTTATTTCTATAACTACAATTGTCAGAAGCTTTGTAAAATATAAGCTGTGATTTCTAGAGCATGATTTACAGTAAGTGAGTTCTGCATGGGCTGTAGAGCTGTGGGAAGCAGGGGCTCTGACTGTGCAGCAGAGCAGACTGTGCCACCCGGACCATTCATGTTTGCTGTTCTGCCCTTTCCTCTGTGAAGTTTCTGTTGAACGTGTTATGCCACATGCTCTTGTGCATGTCACCTGTGAGATCAATTGTCCACTCTTGTGTCCTGTTGGGCCACTCTTCTGTCTGACGTTTGGTGAAGCATATCTCGCCTTCATATTTGCTCAGCCTTAGGACTGTGGTGTGGTATTTGGATGGTTTCTTAGACTTGCAGGACTGCCTTATAAACACAGGAAGCAAATTCTGCAAATTGTGAAGCAGCTTTGGCTTTCAGAATGACTCCAAATAGCTCAGGAGACAAGTGACCTGAAACCTGCTAGAATATTTGTATACTCTGCGTTTTTTTTGTGAAGAAAATCTCCTGTGTTCTCTGTTGTCAAAAATTGGCAGTAATGTGTTTGTTTTTGTTTTTGTTTTTGTTTTTGTTTTTAAATTCAAAGAAGCAAACAAATAATCCTGCAGGTTCCCGGCCAGGTTGAACTATCTTTAAATCTTTTTCTCTTTTAACTGAGTGTTTGGAGGGGGTGGGGGGAAGACAGAGAAAAAGTGACTTGAGTAAGTTGCTGATGGAGTGTCTCAGTGTATCAAGTGTCTTCCAGACATTGTGTAAAACAGTTCTTACCTTAGTGTGCTTTCGGTCTTAAAGAACAGGGTACAGAAAATCTGGAACTGGAAACTGGGAATGGGATAAGGCTAGTAGCAAGCAGTATCATGGTCCTGGAGAATAGGGCTGGAGGGATCTGTCACCGCCAGGGTCCAATGTGGAGAAAATGGAACACAATCCAGAAAGCATTTGAATCACTCTGTTGTCATCAAGTACCTATGAAGCTCGTAGGCGAAGTATGTCTCATCCCCTTTAATGGCCAGACCAAATATGAAATGACAGTCTGCTACTGCTGCTAGCAAATAGACAAACAAAGACATTCTGCCCCTTCATTCCCGCTGCAAGCAAATAGCAAGCATGAGGGATGCTGCGCCTTTAATCAGTAGACAACTATACTGTCACCTGATAGCAAGGACAAATGCCTTTATTACCATGTGGAATAAGATAGGAAGAGAATCCCAAGCCAAAACACTTTCCCCTAGGAACAGGGAAAACTGGCATATGGTAACTGGTGTTTCTGTTCAGACACAAGACATCAGGAGCTCCCTTCCACATCTGATTTTGAGCTGCCTGCAGACATGTAAGGTGCTGCTGCGGGCTGAGGTGTGAGACAGAGCGCCTCCTTTAGGCTTTCCAGAGGCAGCTCCTGTTCCCATGGATGCTTTGGACAGTGAATGGCATTGTTCTGGGAGCTGCAGCTTGCACAGAGAGGATTTATACACAATGTCAAATCCCTCCTGTCCTGACCCCTCCTGACTCCTGGACATCTGTGAGGGAGCACCCCTGAGAGGGTATCTGTAAAGAACCGTTTATTTTGCAGCGAAGGGGTAATCTCATAATAACCAGGGAGTTCCTCCAAGTTCCTGGGAGTACCGAGTGAACGTTGCCCAGTGTTGCTGGCTGAAACGCTGCAAACACAAATACAATGGAGGCTCTGAAGAAGACAGAGCAGCTCAGCACCCACAGCCCATGTTTATTTTCTCCAGAGATGAAGGGGGGACTGCAGGTCAGCAGGAATTGTGCGTTCTGACTGGTATTTATTGACTCAGAAGTCCTTGCTGACAGACAGACTGACCGACAGACAGGCAGGGAAGGGTTCCATTACATTACAGTCATTTCTTTCCCTCTTTGCCCCCAAGGCTTTCACTGCTGACACTCTTTACACATTGCTGTGGCTTCTCCAGCTGGTGCTGGGGCGAATGGCAGCTGCCTTTCACCTCGTTGATGCTGGAAGCCTGGGTGCCCCTAGGGAACATGACTGTCAGGCTTTCAGCCACATACTGCAGCCCATCTATCAGAGATGTAGCAACAACACAGAGCTTCGTGTTCAGCCTTCCCTGTGAGACCTGGGTTAAGACTGGAGGTCTGGGTCAAATGCTGAAGGTGAACTCTGGGTGGCTACTGGGGGTCAGTGTGCAGGGTCTGTGTGAAAGAGAAATGTATCCCTGCACTGTGCTTGGCCCCATCTCCACCTTCCATTCCTTGATGCAGTCACTGCTAATTATGTCTTTGATTGCCCTACTCTAATATTATGCTTTTAGGAGAGATTTGAGTCCTTTCTGTAAGTGACAGTGAGGCAGATCTACTGTCAGCTATTCGCAGGGATGCTATGACACTCTGAGCAGCCTCCATTTGAGCCAGGGTCATGGCTTCAATACTTTTGATTCCTAGTATGGTTCTTCCAGAAGGTCCCTTTGGATTTAAGACCATGTTGGGGACATACATCTGTTGCAAGCCACACAGAGCAGCCTCTTTTAATGAGCCCTCTCTGGCAATGAAAGATACTGGATCCTTCATCCTTTGTCAGAATGGAGAAACAAAATGTCCATGTTTAAATAGCATGAATTGTTTTGCCTGTCCCCACACTCTCCGTTGGTTTTTAAGATGGATTATATCACTTTGAGTCCAGTAAACCAAAGGTGGCAGTATCTAAAGAGTTCAGCACCTGGCGTACAGGATGTCTGAAACGTTTGCAGCAAAGCAGTGTCAGATTGATGAGATTGTAGGTTTTTTTCTCACTTTAAAACTTCATGCTTGCAGCATGGATAAGTGAATCATACTGATCTCTTGCTTAGTGAAATTTACGTTAGGAATGCTAAGAAGTTGCAATGTGTATGCCCTTTCAGATTCAGTCGTTATGAATATGCCACCTCTGCAAATACAAATGCATATGAATGAGAACTCAGGCATCAGATAATTTAGTCCACTTCTTGATTGCCAATGCAAGATTATGTGCAACCATGCATGTTTTGTTTTAACAGTCTTAAATGATGAGGTATCTTCCACATTTGCATTCTGGCTGTTTTTCTAGTAATTCGACTCATGCAGTGAGGCATGGTTGCAACACTTTCTGTTCTGTGACAGAATGTTTCTTACATCACCTAACATATATGGAATTCTTTTCAGGCTCTACCTCATTAAAAACCAATGCTTAGATCTCCTGCCTCTCTAATGTACAGGAGCAGATCTAGGCATATTTTCACTCTGAAAAGATTTCCTCTCCTTTTCATTAATGACAGCTGTACAGCTGTCTAAAGACTGTGGAGATTTCTCTCTACACTGCTGGATGTTTACTGTCTTGGTAATCTGTTTGTGGAGAGTCACATGCTTTTGTTCCCCCAGTAAAGCTTCTTTAAGCATAACCTGTTTTCCCTAATGTGGCTCTCCCAGTAAACAGGAGTAAAGAGTGTGAAGGGTTTAATATGTGTGTGGTGGATGCCAATGATGGCATGGTACTACAAGGAAAATGCTTTCCTGCTATGTCTGTTATCTGCTGAGAATGTCTCATGTCAAAGGGCTGCAAGAGTGGAGCTCTATGAATGGTGCATATAGAGCATCTTCAGGGTGCTTATAGGTGCACATCAACTTACAGTTCTAAGAAGGCCAAACTAGCCCCTAAGCATTTTATCATCTAGCCTTGCTGAGCTTTAGCTATAACAGGGCAAAATATTTTACAAGCATGCAAATACTGGGCACAGTTATCATCACTCTAATGGGCTTCCATGCCTGATGAGAGAGTAACTGGACCATCGAGTCTTACCTAAGGGCCGACTTACTCAACTGGGATGCCAAAGGCTAATTCCTGTTTGAATAAGAGCACGTGCACAGAAACAAAACAAACCTCAATTTAAAAGCAAACGTGATGATTACCAGTCTGTTACATGACTGGCCCACTTTAACTTTCTTTCCTGTATCTTTAATCCACTGCTTCTCACATCTTTCCCCGTGCAGTGGGGGGAAATGCAGTGTCCTTATGTCAGTGGCTTTCAACTTGGGATCCACAGACTTGTGGAAATTGAGAGACTGCTTCTAAAGGGTCTGTAAAAGAAAAGCAGTTTATATGTGCTGTACTGTAATCTACGTATGTGAAATTTCTAAAGAAGATAGTGTGTCTGTGTGCCCATTGGGATGGGCAGGAAAGTAAGGTGAAAAGTTTTTCTCATGGGAAGAAGCAGGGGATTAAAATCCTAAATTTGTGGTAGTTTTGTCATCTTTAGGTTCCTTCAGTTCTCTGTTTCAAGAGGGGCATGCTGGCTGGTACTTTGTGGATTGATGGAACCTCTTAGGAATGTCCTTTACATGCAGAAAGTATGTACAGTACAAGAGGTGTTCACATGATATTGGAATAGGTCCCTGCTACTGAAGTATACTGTACCTGGCCCAAATTCCTTTGTGAGGACGTCTTGGACATGACGTCCATGCACAGGGAAGATGCTGACATCAAGGAGTGAAAGTTACCTTCTTAAAAGAGCAGGCACAGATGTAAACATGTCCTGGATTTGGAGGTGAAAATTCTTTGATGCTGTGCAAATTACTGTCAATCAGTTATGTTTGATCTCTAATTCAGATCCTATTTAATCCTTTTGAAAGACACTCCATTGTGTTTTCTTTCTTCTACCCGTCTCTTGGTCAAAGTCCTACCATGACCCATTCAGCCACCATATTAAACTTTCATCCCAGTTTTGCTCAGCAACTCTAAGCCCCTTTTCTTCTGACCCTTGTGGTTGCAGCTGCTTGTGGCAGCTGTTTTCCAGAAACAGCTTCTTTTGCTGTTTATGCATTTACTCCAAAAAAAGTGACAGCCGGGCACAATGGATGTAACAAAAGCTTGTATTCATCGTTACCTGTAGCAAGATCTTAACTTTTCCTTTCAAACCTCAGTAAACTCCACTTAGCTTAGTTATCTCTGTCACTGCAGAAGGAGAAACAGTCTCTGCTGTTTTGCCTTCTACCAGTGAATCGTCACCAATGAAGGATGCTGACCACATAGACAACCTACCCATGTAGTGCAGGTTTATGGTCTTACTGTCATTGATCCATGGCTTAGGCCTAGGAAAAATGAATTTTGGTAATGAGATTAGAGGCAGATTAAAGCATTTTATTTAAAATGGCAGACCTCTGGGTTCTTTTGACACAACTCTTTTTGGTTTTGTTTCCTTCCCAAAACATCTTGTGATTTTCTGCAGTCAAACAGAATAATATCAGGTATTATGATGTATACAACATGATGCACCTAACTCATTCTCCACATAAATATATACTTACAATTTTGTAGGTTTATAAGCATAGATACCTTAACTAATGCTGGATAGCCACAGATACAGAATCAAACTAAGGTATAGTTACACACTGGAAACTAACTAAAAATATCCCTGATAGGATCAAGTTTATCTTTCAATGATGCCAGAGCACATTATTAGTTTATATTGACACACATTAGTTAAGCACATTAGTTGAATTTATATCAACAAATTGAACTGGAACCAGATAATAGCTGGTTTCTTTCTGGCTTGCACGTTTGTTATCTATTTAGGTCCTACTCTGGACAAGCAGAGCTCAGTGCGGAAACATATTTCTTTTTACTAGCTTTGCACTTCACCTGGTGGGTTCTGGAGGACCGCTAGCTTCCCCTCCTTAACACATTTCAAGAATGGCCAGACTATGGCTTGCAAGAAAACTGTTTCCTGAAAGATGGTTAGTCCAGAATGCAGTCCATTTCTTGACATCGTCTTCTGAAGGCCCTAAAGACGTGTGTACGGAGAGTAGGTTATAGGCTTTGTGGGTTGTTCTCATGGTTAGTGCCACCAGGTAATCCCTGTTGTCCTCATTCCCAAAGATACATGTAAGTGACATGGTGCTATGTGATAGGACACATCAGGTGATGGAAATCCAGCTATTGATCACATAACAGGTACATACCTGGGAAGTTAATAGAAAGGCTCAAGCTGAAGAGAACAACCCAAAAGTGTCTCCATAGCAGGCTCTAGGGCCCACCTCAGCAGAAAGGTGGGAAGTCAGTGATTTCCTAGGGCATAATGCCCTCCCAGCCATACCTTGTGCCTTCTCCAACACATTGTCCATGCCCTTGTGCTAGATTCTTTAAGCAAGCAGGATGGCCCAGGTGAGCAGTGCCACAGAAACTCCTCTGTGTCCTGAGGGTTTCCAGCTCATTAGTTCTACCACACTTCCAGTCCTGGTACACAGGCCACAGTGAAACACAGCCTTTGCTTTTGTACATGGATCCTCCCACCTTAAGCTATGCTGGTTCAGCACAATCGTAGGATCATAGAATCATTAGGTTGGAATAGACGTCTAAGATCATAAAGTCCAACTGTCTAGCTAATACCACCATGCCACTAAACCATTTCTAGAAGTGCTACAGAAAGAAATCAGTAGGAGTTAAAAGATACTTTTCTGAGTAAAGGAAAAGTCGTCAAGAGATGCATCTGGATTGAAGACTGAAATATGAATAGAAAGAATGAAGAGGTAGCTTTTCAACCTGGTCATTTTGTTGAACATTAGTACATTTTGACATGTGTGAGGACAAGGGAAAAAATAGTTAATGAAGTTTTGTTGTCTAGAATAACCAAGGGTGCACTCACCTAATCCTGGGCAGAAATGTACTTCTTGTACGTGGCTCTTGAGCATATATTTTTAAATTGGAAAACCCAAAGCTTTTGAGTTCAGGTTTTGCAGCATAGTTCAGTTGGATTATGAATCGGGAATTATGAAATGTGAAGCATCAAATAGTTGTGGTTGCTGCTTTTCTTTAAAGGCTTGACTGCTTCCCCTTTTGTCTAGTTTTCTGTTTGTGTATATCCTGTGTGTCCCTACTTTATTTCCATGTCTCTCACCTGCACCTTACATGCCTGCTATTAGCATGTACTGTTAATACTGTAGGCTTAATTTTCAGAGGGGCAGCACAAAACTAAAAGGAGCTGCCTTTGGCTTCAACTGGAATTCAGCACCTCTGAAAATCAGGCACTACCGTTTTTCAGTTGGAAAAAAGATTCCTTTCTATAAAATAATGGTTTGCATTTACAATTTAAACAACTTCCAATCTATGCAGGTTTTAAAACACTGTGTACACCCTACATTCACACAGGAATCTGGCAGCCATTTCTAGGGAGCATTAAGCAACAAGATCTTGTAGTGAACAGTGGAATTATTTTTTATTTAGAGATTACATAACTCTGACAAAATGGAAACCAGCCCCTGTGCTTCACTGTAGACCAGAACTTTCTCTTCCCAGATGGAGGATGACCTTTAATTGTGTCAGTTCCACCCCACATCCTCAGAAAACAAGGGCAGCTGCTTCACACATGAAGGGAAGCAGACACTGAAGCAGCCATGTTGATCAAGGATAAATCATGACTGAGGTAACCTTACAATAGCTACACAAATTAGACTCCGTCCGTCAGTCAGGTCTGTGAGTCTCCAGGCAAAAATAATTGATCGTAAATGTCACAAATTGAATTAGCCCCTGCCTACCTCTGTCCTTTTAGTGGCCGCTGTCATTGCAATACTGACTCATCCAGAAAAGCTGCCTGTCATGGTTAAACCATGGGGGATCAAGCAAGGTTTGATGTCAGCAGTGCAAAAAGTGACACTGCAGTGGAGCTGCTCACTTAGCATCCGTGGTATGGGAGGGAGCGAGCAGACAGGGAGCTGATGTGCGATTGGGCTCAGTGTGCTAGAGGAGTTGGCATGTGGACTTCATGTAACTGAGATTCATAGCAAAGACAGAAGAACTAGAAACACACCAAGTATTCTGCCCTGAGTTAATTCATCGGTATTCCCATACATGCCTTATTGATAACTGTCCCCAAAACTCCGATACCACTTATGCTCCCCTATCTTTTGCTTCTTTTGTTCCAGCCACTCTCCTAAATGTTCAGGGGTTTTGATTCTTTTTCCCTGTTCCTTTAATGTCCTCATGGTGCTGAGGGGGTGGGTAGGTAGGAGGTGCTGGGACCCCTTCTGTGGAACAGCTGTGATTGCTTCCCGAGGATGTGTGAGAGTTGGGAAAGATAGCGAGGCATGATTTTTTGCTGTACGCGGAAGGGCTTTCTGCATCAACCTGAAGAAGGACCTGAGAAGTGGTGAAAAGGTTTAGCATTGTCAGCCCTGAAACAAAAGCGTTTGCACAGTTGGGAAGTAACTGGACAGTGTCAGTGTCCTCTAATGAGCTGAGACAATTCCATTACCCACAGTTTGCTGTAAAACAGCAAGTCCTGTGCTCTGAAACAGGCATTCAGTGTTTGCTCTGCTATTACTTGAGGTTTGGGGTTCTCAGTCAGAGAAATTACTTCAGTGCAGTGGTTGGCATGGAGTCACAGCAGTAAAGACTTTATCATTTCTTTTGTCAAAGTTGTCACTGAACGCAGTCGCACACTAAAATACAATTTTAAAATAGGAATTCACTTTGACTATGCTTATGTTAATTTTCTGTGAACAGTCAAGCAATTCACTTTTGTTGATGAGAAAATCTGTAAAAAGCCAATGTCAGAGGTACATGTGTGTGCATTTAAGTAAACTAGTTTTAGGTTCTCAGGCATAAGCATTCAGTTTTGAAGTGCTTACACATTCCCGCAGCCAAAGGAATGGAAACAATACAATGTGATTTATCTGACCAATCAAACCTAACACAGACAGCTGCAGCACAGGCTCTCCTGCTGGCTGTTATTTCCATGCTGGCTGAAAAAGAGGGTAGATGCCTCAGATGATTGTATTTTTGTTGTGAGCTGATCACTCAGCTCTTCTTGCTGATGACTCAGAAGCTCTGAAAAGCACAACCTGCCTCCAAGGGTCAAATATGAAAACTGAAGGAGCCCACTAAGCCTGATGCTTACCGAACAACTGCCTGTCGGTGGTATTCACTAAATTTGGCCTTTCATTTCTGTATTTAAATATGAATATGTTGATAGGGAGCAACTTGCATGCTATGCTGGATATGAAATCTCACACATCCCCCCGCCCCCATTGATTCAAAATTGTGAGAAGAACTGTTGACAAGTTCCGTGCAACAAGTAGCATATTAGGACAAAATGGTGAAAAATATGCTGACATTTGGTGTCACATTGTTGTTCTCCTGTAACATGGGGGATGCATGATGTCATCACTGAAATAACAGCTTCAAGCTATACCTGTGAAACACTTCTGTGTGAATATTCCTATGAACAATTCAGAAATGAAATACAAAGGCCTCATTAATAAGAAAAAAAAACACTACCAAGAACCAACATCTAGATTGCTTAAGGGTAAGCCAAAATGCTGGCAAAGCTGCTGCCAGACCTGAAGACATCTAAATTCCTTACAGGGCTATAACTTTGTCAGCAAAGCTCCTTGTGATCTTGAATGTCTGCCGTTGAGCAGTTAAAACTTAACTGTGTTAGGTAGCCCAGCACGTAACCTGCAAGATCTCAAGAAGAAAACCAGCATGGTCTGAGCGGGATTCCTCTGCACGCCCCTCAGGTTTCTGTGACACAACAAAAATCCATACCTGGGATTCAGGTAGGTTATGTGCATGCTGGTCCGGTCGCCTCCTCTGCCAGTGATCCCACCTGGCAGCATGGATTAGTTGGTAGCTCCCTGTCCATGGAGTTCTTGACACCTCTCTTACTTGTCTTTCCTCCATCTTCAATCCATTGCAGGCAGTCTCTGCAAAGAACTTGGGAGAAAAGGAGATCTGAGGACAGATCTGTATTTTCAAGGGGTGCATTTTGACTGAGGTGTGGATTTGGAACAAAATGGCACTCAGAATACAGTGCTCCTCAAGTCGTAAACTTGATCAGCTCTGGTAGCATGACCTGCTTGCTGACTAAAGTGTGTTTTCAAACAAAGATCTACCTTTAAAAAAAAATTATTTAGAAAATCAGAAAAGGTATTGGTTATTTTTTTTTTTTCCTTTTTAAACCCAAAATCAAGCCCAGATCTTTTTAAACCCAAAATCAAGCCCAGATGGATTTATAAATTTGTAAGTACCGTGATTTTCGGCCTGTCCCTGACCCACCCCACGCTTTCAGGCGAAACCCGAGTGCAGCCCGAGGTGTCGGTTGCGGGGCAGGGACCCTTTCCCGAGGGGGGGCGAGGGGAAGCTCCTGGGGCTGCTCCGCCGGCCCCACCCGGCCCGGCCCTGCCGCGGGGCGGGTCCCCTTTGCCCCCCGCTGCCCCCTGGTGGCGAGAACCCGCCGGCCCGGCCCGGCCCCGCCTGCCCCGGCAGAGGCCCAGCGGCGGGCTGGGTGCACAAGGGGATCTTCTGGTGGCCTCTGCGAGGGGGGCCATCTGCTGCACACGTTTTGTTTGTTTCGTGTTGGGAACGGCCGTGTGAGTGGCGCGGTAAATCTCACACGTTTTCTCAATCTGTACCCCAGCCAGGTAGGATTGACAGCTGGAGAAAACCGTATATTCTGAGTGCTAAATAGGTTATCCACCATCCGTAAGAAAGAAAAGCAGTGAGCTTTACAACCGTGCCTCCCAGCCGTGCCCTTGTTTTTGACTTTGCCACTGGCAAGGCTGAGTGCCTGACCCCTGCTAAAGTGCGGTGCCTTTAATAAGGAGAGGGAGGGAAGTAATTTTATACTCAGCATGTGAGTGATTCATGTTCTCAAAGGGGATAAAAATGTTATTAGAAAATTCTCTTGCCAAATGTGTGGCAAATGAAACCAATTTATTAATGCTGTGAAGCCAATGTGTGAAATTGGGATAAAAGGTGAGGTGCGGTCTCACCCCTGTGCTTACTGTGGCAGAATGTGCTGCAAGACAAAGGGCTGTTGTCCTCAGAAAGGGGATGCTGCTGTTGTGACCACAAGCACTAGCAGCAAACAAACAAAACGTTTTCTTCAGCTCAGATGCACTTCAGAGTGTTGGAGTTAGAGATGCCGAGTCTGAAAGAGCAGACCTTGATCATGAGCCATCGAACTGCTGCCTGAAACCTGTAAAACATCATCAGGAGACCTTTGAAAATGCCTTTTTTCTTTCCATAGTTCAAGGCTTCCTCTTCACTTGGGGTTATTATTTATTTTATTATGTGTTAAGCAGTATCAGTGTGCTCTGTGTTGAACAAGATAGAAAACAAAAACAGTCCCAGACCCCAGAATGTGCCTGATTTGAAACAAAGTCCACACAAATAAGGCATGGTTTTGGAGCCAAGCAAGTGGCCCAGACATGGCCCATGCTTTTATACTATGTATTTTACATGGGATAATGGTGAAGGTGACCATATGTTCATGAAGTACCTATAAAGCAGGTGCTGTACTATTGAAAAAAGCAAGGTGAAAGAAGTATATGTTGAAGTGACTCCTGGAAGGTCAAAAGTCCTCTGCCTGGTGCCCTTAAACTGAAGAGTCTGTGACTTCCTGCTGCTCCTTGATTTTTACTCTCTCTGCCAATGGCATGTTTGATGCAACCAAACAAGACTGAACAGCATGGATGGAGCTATAAGCAGGATGAGCAAGTATCAGCTCTACATCTTTTTACCTCATATGCAAATAGCATCATCTCCCTGTTTTCAGCACCTGGAAAACATCAACATCCAGACAAAGAACAGTCAGGCAGAGCCTGTCAGGACAGAGAAAATCTGCTGGGGAATTTCTGCCTTCAAAAACTCGTCTTCTCCAGAACAGAATGTAGTCTTTCACCTAAGGGTATCTGACTTCAAATTATCATGTAAGTAGGCATGCTCAGTTCTTCTGGATTCCTTTCTCTTCCTGAACAGCCCCCAAAACATAGATACTAATAACTCTGTTTCTTAACTGCAGGTAGCTAGTCATCTGGGCCCTGTTCAATCAGTTTTTGATTTCACTGTGGCAATCATTGTCTCCATGGTGGTTTGTTGCACTATTTTATACTCAGAAACAAGGCTGAGGATTGTTCTGATCGATTTCTGGAGAACTGTAACGCAGTCATTAGCTCACTTAGCCCATCCAAGCCCAATCTTTCTGCCTACCTTTCATTGAAGAAAGCACTTACCATATTATCCTCAGACTTTGTCAGTAGAGCAGAAGAGGTGATATGAAGTCAAGCTTTGAACAAAGAAGTGAAATGTATTCAGCATGTTCCTGAACAGGAAGTGTGAAAATTGTGTATTGTTCTTCCATGCTAAAGAGGAATGTTCAGGAATTTGATGAAAGACTATAAGGAATGTAATTTAGCTTCTATAGTCGAGCACACACACAGTATGGGTGGCTGCATATATTTTTCATTTACTTCATGGACTTGACCTCTTAATAAAATTGTGCAGATTTAACTATTCTCAAAACTATGAGTGTTTTTGGTTTGGGTTTTTTTTTTTTTCAGTCTAGCTTCTAATGCATTGTGTACTGGTAAATTTATTCAGCTGCCATTGTACCACTTTTCTGCCTGCCATTGAACCAGCAAACTCATTCCACAAGATACTAACATTATTTGTATTTTGTCTACAGCAGGGATAAATTAACTAGTTCCTGACATAATATTAAAATTTTATTAGTGTAAGTCACATACCATGGTAGCTCAGCCAGAGCTTAGTGATCCAGAATTGGAGTTAGAATAAAGTACCCACAGTCTTCTATCAGATGAGTGTCTCCATCTAGCTCTGTTTATGGCTGGAGTTGAAAGGTGAAGTTTGAAGAATCAGTAGCCCAGTCCCTGTACTCCATATTGTCAAATTACAGCATTCAGCTTTCTTGCCATTACACACAAGTCCTTTGAAGAGCGAGGTAACTGCAGCTGATTGTCAGGACATAGTATTCTGAAGTAGAGTCCAAGGTTTCTAACACATATAAACACATAAATGAATAAAACCTACCACTGATTAGCAGAAAAAAAAAAGATTCAAACTCCATATATGCCTCAAAGTTCCCAGCTTCATGAAAATGTCTGTGCCATACTCCTGACTTACACCCCACAGTGTTTTTACCTTCACAAGCTGGTCATTGTTATTGGAAGTTTCTGGTTCCTATGTTTAACTTTGTGGGTGAGCTTCTACACATTCTACATTTTAGGAAAGGCTTTGAGACTCAAAGCCTAATTCCAGCATTTGTCTACCCTTTTTACGGAATGACCTCAGAAATACGTGGCTGTGGGCTCTTTCAGTTGTTACAGCCAAGAAAAAAATCTTAGGTGTTTATTGCGGTTTGAAATACATTCAAGTATACGCTTGCCTGGAGTATGGATGTATTTAGTGTTTTCTGTTTGATCAGCTGTTTCCATGTATTCTTTGGGCCCTTCAACAACATCAAGAACCCAGTACATTCAATCCATGGACTTTCCTAGAAGAACCTTCAGAGCACGTAAAATCTGTAGACAAACTAGACAAAGGATACCTGTGCCTAGATTAAGGCAAAATAGACGCCTGGAACTGCATCTCAGAAGATGAAGCCTGAGATGAATAGGCTGTTCAAACCATTTTCCAACAACCTGTTAACCATATTCCCACCATTTTTTTTTCTTTTTCTCACTAACATGAAACTATCACTACAATCCACTCAGCCATCAAGAAAAACATGAAAATTGTCCCTGTTGGTAGAAGAAAAGTCTTCTCCATGGGGTCCCTGGAGAGCATTGTGTTGCATTTCGTGAGGTCTAAGAGTTTACAGTCTAGTGCTAATTCTGGGCATGAATTCCCTGAATAAAGGCTGTTATTTTCTCAGTTCCAGTTTGCAAACCTATTATCTGAATTGGCTAATCTCCTGCTAAAGTCTATCATGGGTAAATGATTACAGAAGAATGTAGTCTGAATAGCCGTAAACATGATAGAAGACAAATAACTCCATGAATTCTGGAATTAAGGGAACATGATTGGCATCTTGAGGTAGTTTAACTTTGGTGTCTACTAATGACACCAAAGAACTGAGGCTTTTCCTCTAATTGACTTCAAGAGTGACTTCCTGAATGGATTCTCTGGGATCAGTAAAGAGCTAAGCTTACCTCGCCATCTCTCCATCAGCAGGGAAGCTGTGGTAAGAGCTCAACAGCTCAACAGCTGAACAGCTAGTGATTGTCATGTTGACTATCTGTGGTTAATATCTCTGGAATATTGTCACTTGTGTCAGATATAGTTGAAACTGGCTAACCTGTTCAAGCAACACTGTGTGAAGAAAGAGAACAGAAAGGAAATTATAAGCAAACTAACATCACAGTCTTCCATCTTCCCTTTCAACAGCCGACATGTCCTTATAAGTCTTGCTTCCTCAGGAAGCGTTTTAGTTTACCCTCTGAGCACGAAAACCACCCAACAGTCTTTTCTGCCACACATTGATAATTTTGTGTGTTGCACTAGCAAAGGGATGGAAATGACAATTAAACAGTTTTTGATGTCACCTGCACTGGTGCATCACAGAATCACAGAATGGTAGGTGTTGGAAGGGACCTCTGGAGATCATGCAGTCCAACCCCCCTGCTAAAGCAGGTTCACCTAGAGCAGGTCGCACAGGACTGCAGCCAGGCGGGTTTTGAATATCTCCCGAGCAGGAGACTCCACAACCTCTCTGGGCAGCCTGTTCTAGTGCTCTGTCACCCTCAAAGTAAAGAAGTTTTTCCTCATGTTCAAGTGGAACTTCCTATGTTCCAGTTTGCATCAATCCTCTGGAGTGCTGCTGAAGCCACTGGAGTTACTATACTATACATTTTCACTGGTATGAGCAGATCAAAACATAGCCTCATTTGTGCTGTAACTTACTTTTTTAGGGAAGCATAAGAATTTCCATTTCATATTAAAATATTTGGGAGTTATTTGTTATTATACAGTTACTATCGTATGGCCTAAGTGTTAGTGGGCAGAATCATCTTTCAATGTGATTTTGTAATTCTTGGAGTCCCAGATCCTTGGACATCTCAGACACAGTGCTTTAGCCAGTAGCAGTGCAGGTCTGACTAGGCTGTAACAACCTCCTGGTATTGCATTACTATATAAACTGTGATTTATAGCTGTGTAGCATATCATTTGCATTTGTTGTTGTTTGCAGCTATATGACAGCAGTGCTTTATACAGTGTGCCAGAAATGTATTTGGTCTTGGCTGTTAACGTTTTCACAACAGGACTGTGTGATTTTGGCTGGGGCTAGTTTGCATTCATATGTATATTCATATGTATATGCATTGACATACATACCTTCTTGTGCCTTGCTCCACTGTTCTGCAAATCCATTGGATGCTGATCCTAGAACCGTAGAATCATAGAGTAGTTTGGGTTGGAAGGGACCTTTAAAGGCCATCTAGTCTAACTTCCCTGCAATGAGCAGGGCCATCTTCAACTAGATCAGGTTGCTCAGAGCCCCGTCCAATCTGACTGTTTCCAAGGATGGGGCATCTACCACCTCTCTGGGCAACCTGTTCCTATGTTTCACCACCCTCATTGTAAAAAATTTCTTCCTTGTGTCTAATCTAATCTAAATCTACCCTCTTCTAGTTTAAAACCATTACCCCTTCCTTGTCCTGTTGCAACAGGCCCTGCCAAAAAGTTTGCCCCATCTTTCTTATAAGCCCCCTTTAAGGCTGCAATAAGGTCTCCCCAGAGCCTTCTTTTCTCCAGGCTGAACAACCCCAGCTCTCTCAGCCTTTCTCCATAGGAGGGGTGTTCCAGTCCTCTGATCATTTTTATGTCCCTCCTCTGGACCCGCTCAAGCAGGTCCATGTCTTTCCTATGCTGAGGACTCAAGAGCTGAATGCAGTACTCCAGGTGGGATCTCACAAGAGCAGAGAAGATGAGCAGAATCACCTCCCTCGACCTGCTGGTTACATTTCTGTTGATGCAGCTTAGGATGTGGTTGGCCTTCTGGGCTGCAAGCGTACATTGTCTGGCTCATGTCCGGCTTTTCATCCACCAGTACCCCCAAATCCTTTTCTACAGGGCTGCTCTCAGTACTTCATCCCCCAGCCTTTATTGATACCAGCGGCTGCCGTGACCCAGGTGCAGGACCTTGCACTTGGCCTTGTTGAAATTCATGAGGTTCACATGGGCCCGCTTGTTGAGCATGTAAAAAAAACAAGCAGAGCTTATGTGCCGTGGTACTGCCAGGGCAATGCTGTGAGTCAGATCTTGTGCAAGTAGCACAATTTCTCTGCTTAAAGAGTTCCTCAGAAGGAAGTTGTAGGCCATAGGCTAGCACTTTCTGTTGAAGTAAGCCTGCCACCTACATGATGTTCAGTGCTTCAGCCAGCAAGTGTTCATTACACGGGCTGCTTTCTGAATGGAGCAGTAACTCTACACTCCCTTGCACGTAATTTTATGTAAACTCAAAGAAAGACATTTTCTTTTGTCACGGTTTACTCTGATCATAATGCTTATCTGTAGGTAACATAATATTTGTGTCTCACCAACTAGATGGTTTTTTGTATACTGTCTCAGCAAGAGTGGTTTGCCCTGCAAGGGACGAGGTGGTGGGAGCTGAGGTGACAGCAAGGCAAGCAGAAGGTGAGACCTCACTGACAGAGCAGCACAGTCCCACAGCACCCAAACTGGGTGAACAGGGCGGATCCAGTGAAGGTAACAGGGCTCAGCCAAGAATCCAGTGATGGCCATACAAGTCCATAGTGACAGAGCAGGTGCAAGGTCAAGCCAGGAGGTCAAGTCAGTGAGTCAGACTCAGGATTAATGTGGTACAAGGCCAGGCACAGTTGAAGCCCTAAACCCCAATGCAGTTCCTGAGCAAAGGTGGGAGGCCTCCAACAAGGCATCTCCCAGCTCTTTCCACGACAACTGATCCAAGTTACACAGCTGTGCCATTCCAGAGTGGGTCTTGATCCAGGTGGCAAAGTCCCTTGTAAGGGGAGGGAATAGGTTGCAGAGCATGTTGATGCACTCAGGGCAGGCTCTGGTACATATTGTGACACTTTAATTCATGCATTTATTCAGCAATCATTGATTCCTGTTCTTGTCTAGTCTCTGTGTATCTGAGAGATAATAGACAAAGTTACCTCCTCTTCTCTTTCATTTACTTCAGGAATGCTTTTCTTCATGATCATATTTCAGAAAGCTCGAAAATATCTAGTGGCCTTTTTGTTGTCTCATGGTTTCCTTGTGCACCTCTACCTGTCTAGTGTCCCCACCTCAGAGGGAAGATTTATCTTTATCACGGTCACCATTCTAAGAAATAGTAGAATTCAGAAGCTACTGTCATGAAGTACTATCTGAAATAGTTTTTCTGTATCAAATAGCTGTTCAGGTTGTTCATATTCACATAACTCGATTTTTACATTCAGATTTTTAGTGCATTCTTTTCTGCGGTCAGGGTCTTACAGGGGCCATCACAGTTCTGGTGCTTTCATTATTTGAAGAAATATTGGTTTGATCAACACATTGTCTACGCACAGTGAAGATATAGATTTTTATGCATGTCCAGTATCACATGGGGCATGATGAGTTTTAGCACATCCAGTCCCTGTTGACTAGAACCTTCTGCCTTTGAAAGACTTTCCAGAATTGCAGAATATTTTTCCTTATAGACTTAAAATGTTACAGCTTTCTTTGGAGTCTATTCTGGGCTGTTAACGTGTATGGAAAACATTCACCGGACTTTCTGCTAGTTCTAGACTGCTGGTTCCCGAAACAAGGCTGTCTAAGGCAGCGAGAATTAGGCAGCATTGGAAATAGTTGCCTGGAACAGAGGTAAGACAGAAATAAGGAGCAGCTTTGGTAAGTGTTCCCTAGTCTTACCTTTCATTTAAATTGTAAGTATTGCATTTACCCAAACACAAGGCAACTATGAATGGAAGACAATATTTTCCCTGTGTGTGAATTTTGGAAAGGGGATGTTTAACTTTGCACACAAGACAAAAAATGTGTTTCTGTATATTCAGATTACAAACTAGGTCAGGATTGTGCAGTCTTCCAGCACAGCAAGGCTGCTACTTTGAACTGCTTCTGTCTCTGTGTGAGGTGCTGGGAAGCATGTCTCCTTGGGAAGCTGGATGTAAGGAGGGGTCATGCCTGCCCTCCTGTGTCAGGGAGGGGAGTGTATAAGCATTCAGTTTAGAATGAGAGGCTAACGTGGAGTGGGAGTTCAGAGTGTATTTTCTAAATCTCTTTCTTCCCCCATCCCACAAATTGTCTTCTCTTTAGGGGAGTCTGAAAGGTTTTTTTTATTTTTTATTATTAAAGTTTTGAAGAAGGCCCTCAAAAGTACAGAGTGAATTTAAGGTACAACTTCCTGATTTTGTAGACCATCTGTAATAAGAACCCATACAATATGAATGCTCTGTACGTATTGGTGGGAGGTATTAGATCCAGTAACAATTTTTAAGTATTATCGTGTTTATCACCACAAAGAAAGAATGTCCTGACAAAGCGCTACACTGGCATTTCCTGTTGCCTAGAATGTGAGTTCCTAATTGAGAGATGAAAGTCAAGGTGGGAGAAGTAATAAACATGTGCCATTATGACAAAGAGTCTTTCAACAGTATGTGTAGGGTCAGTTGGAATAATTTACCTAAAATTTGGGAAGCACATCTTTAAGGTGGGTATTGCCAGGGAGCAGTGAGGGCCAGCTGCTCCCTAAGGGATGGGGACCTGGCAGCCAAGGACAATAACATGCCTGGCAGGGCAGTGGCTTTACCAGGCAAGGTCTAGTTCCACCATACCCAAATGAGGTGAGCACAGCAGACCAGGGCCAGGTTCAGCCAAGAGTCCAGATCATCAGGCAAACTTGTGATAATAAAGCAAGCACAAGGTA